>NC_133771.1:215358428-215361406 GCF_003597395.2 Chelonoidis abingdonii | reverse complement strand
ATAGTGTACTTAGGGATTTCCAGAAGGCTTTGACAAGGCTCAACCAGAGCTCTTACTAATTTAAGTTCATGGTATAAGGGAAATCCTTCATGATTGAGAACTGCTGTTAAAAAACGGGGAAAACAAAGGGTAGGAAATAAATCGTAAATTTTCAGAATGAAGGGGTAATAGTGGGTTCCCCAAGGGTCATTCCTTAGGGCAATCCTATTTAACACTTATTCATAAATTTTTTGGAGAAGAAAGGGGTAAAAAAAATGAAGTGGCAAAGTTTGCGATGGTACTAACTGCTCAAGATGTATAAGCAAAGCAGACATTGAAAACTTCAAAAAGATCTCACAAAAACTACAAGTGATTGGCACAAAATGGCAACATGAAAATTTAATGTGGATAAATGTAAAGTAGATGACATTGGAAAAAAAATTAACCCAACTGCGTACATACAATTTGTGGGGGCGTAATTTAGCTACAAGTAATCAGAAAGAGAAAATCTTGGAGTTTGTTGTGATGTAAGTTCTCCAGAAAGATGTCCACCATTTGTTGCAGCGGCACCAAAGCAAACAGGATTTAAGGAATCATTAAAAGGCATAGAGAATAAGACGGAGAGTATCTTATTGCTCTATATATAAACTCCATGGTACGCCATACATCTGAATACTGTGCTACAGATTGTGTCTCCGTATCTTCGAAAAGATTTATACTGGCATAGAAGGTCAGGAAGGGCCAACTAAAAATAGATTAGGGTCTTGAAACGGTGCCGTGTGAGGAGAGATTTAGAAGAGGCTAGGTACTTTTCAGCTTGGAAAGAGGGGAGCTAAGAGTGGGATATGATAGAGATCTATAAATCATGAGGGTGAGGGAGAAGTGAATAAGAAAAGTTTATTTACTTGGACTAAATGACGAGTGGGGGTGTGGCACTTTCTGTCAGGGAGTGCACCATAGCCTGCAAAACTCTTCAAAATTCTTCTTCTGCCCAGCCAGCATCACTTCTGTTATATCTCCGGCTCTGCGTCAGCCAGCTATTTACATCAACATCTGTACAGAGCTCTTGTTGTCAGGCGTTGCTGGTTGCTTGTGTATATGAACGCATAGGTAAGCTGTATGTCAGCTGCATTTATGATGTGAGCCATGTTGTCTATCAGGTCATTAGTGGTTGATATAGATTCTGAAACGACGCGAGAGAGGCTTGTCCTTGTGGACCCCGTGAATGAGGGGGTCTAATGTGGAGTGCAGTTTTACTATCACTGACTTGTTGGGAGTGCATCCCTCTAGGAGACTCAAACCATTTTAGCACATTACCCGGGACTCGCTGTCACTTCTAAGGTGAACTGTCTCCACAAAGTAACCCCTCATGCGGCAGCTCTCGTACTTAATGCTTCGTATAGTGAATTTAAGCGTGTCACGCTGGCGGCGACTAGCAAATTAAAGTCTTGGGCTTCCCAGGACCTTCTCATTGTCTTCCAGGATGGGTTTGAGGAAACAAACTATTTTCCGCCATTGGGTTTACTGCTGTCAGTACTCTGAATAGGTAACATCTTAAGGCCGCTCCCACCCTGCACACATATAACTTCATGGTGTGACTTGTTCAATAGTTTTTTCATGCATCATTAGTATGTCACCTCCCTCCAAATTTTTACTTCTCTGTGGTGATAAAGGGGCATTTTTCTCTTGCTTTGTATCACTTTCAGGCCAACTTTTACTTGTATACATGTGTGCATCCGATATACTTGCATGTTATTGTTTGTTTTTTACCTTACATGATAGCAAATTAACTGTTTATCTTGTCACTTTCTGTAAACAGTACATTATAGATATATATAGTTAACAAAGTGTCATTAATGAGCCTTTAGTTTTACTCATTTCTAGTGATGCTACTGAACTTCTGCTGCTAGCTTTACTGAAATCCTTGTCGTGTTCATCCAGCGTATTTTATGTCACTTGGTTTCAGCAGTGACATACCAGTCTGAAAAGCCAGCTCCTCGTGCTCATCCTGTTCAAGATCCTCGCAGTTATGTTGCTGCCGCCATCTCAGCATGGATTATGCAGTTTTAAATTTTTAATTTTTTTTCTCCATTAAATTCTTTTAACAGTTCTTAACATTTTGACAAATTTCAAGTTGGCACATTCTTTAGATAGGGTGCAGACAGTTAAAAGTTTGTTAACATGGCATATAAGTATATTGAATATTATTACCTGTTTAGCTTAGTTAGATTTACTTCCTGCGGTCATCTACACTGCAGAGTTAATGGACCAGCAGTTACGCGTCATTAGAGAGCGTGAGGGAACTCACTGTTGTGTGTTCAGACTGTCAGCTCCCGACTGGCACAATAGATAGCGTCACACTTGTGGCACTTGCAGTGGTATTCGAGAGCAGGGTGCCTCTGAGGAGTATCGACTCAGAGCATGTTTTCTCTTTCTACTTCTAAGAGTTGTGTGGAAGGCGGATGGGGTTTGCAGGGCATTCCCTGTCCTGTCCCAATGCCCTGCGCGCATTTTTGCATCCCAGTGCTTCTGGCCACATTTGGCACCCAATCTTTCATATTGTTTTGTATTATGTGCACCTCTGCCTCTTCATTCTGCAAGAATGGATCCCAACAGTTGGCCAGTATGCTGCTCACTCTACTAAACTGGTCGATGAGTAGGCACTTATGTGGAAGTTATTCCTTAAATTACAGAGGGCAAGAGAGGAGTGCGACATTGATCTCGCCATGTGTGACTAGCTATGACACGAGACTTGCTCTTATGCATTCACGGAGGTGGCAGACCACACAGGAACGCCGTTTGGGGCCTTGACACAAAAAGCACTGGGAGTGGTTGGATCACGTTCATAGCACGTCTTAGAATGGACGAGCAGTCGGCATGCAGAACTTTTTGGTGAGGAAAGCCACATTGCAATGGGACTGTGTGATGAGCTCCACCAGCCTGTAGCCCACCAAGGACCACCGAGACGAGAGCTGCTTTTGGAGAGCGCCATGTGATTT
>NC_133771.1:215354926-215358328 GCF_003597395.2 Chelonoidis abingdonii | reverse complement strand
GGACTTCTAAGTAACCAGTGAGGTACTACAGAAGCTCTTTTGTGCTGGCTTGGTAAATCTAAGTAGTGGAACAACCACCAGTGTTTGGGGTTTGTCTGCCCCATTTTGTTTGCAGTTCATCCTGATTGAGTGACCTCAGCTGGCTCCCACGGGCAGCATCATCACAGCGCGTCTCCCCCCAGTGTCACCGAGGACCCACCACCCCCATGTCACCGAAGACCCAGCTGCGCACCCCCCCAGTGTCACCGAGGACCCGGCGCGTCTCCCCCAGTGACACTGAGGACCCCCCACCCCTGCATCACTGAGGACCTGGCCACGCACCCCCCAGTGTCACCAAGGACCCGGCCGCGTCTCACACTCACCGGAGGGTCCCCAGCTGCACGGCCTTCTCGGCCCCCAGCTGCTCCAGGCTGCGCAGCAGCAGCAGGAAGTGCCGGCGGTCCCGCAGGGCCGCAGCCCCCTCGCTCTCAGGGCCGGCCTCGTCGCAGAGGCAGCGCTCCAGGGCCAGCACCAGCTCCTTGGACAGGCTGCCCTCCTGCAGGCGGCCCAGCAGCGTCTGCACATCCACATCCTTCAGCTCCAGGGCTGAGCCCGCCTCTGCCACAGGGAGAGAGCCGTGAAGCCGGGGCCAGGCATTGCATGCTCGCAGGCAGTGTGGGGCTGAGCCTGCCTCTGCCACAGGGAGAGAGCCGTGGGGCCGGGGCCGGGCACTGCACGCCGCCGGCTGAACACTCGCAGGCAGTGTGAGGCTGAGCCCGCCTCTGCCACAGGGAGAGAGCCGTGGGGCCGGGCATTGCACGCTGCCGGCTGCATGCTCACAGGCAGTGTGGGGCTGAGCCTGCCTCTGGCACAGGGAGACAGCCGTGGGGCCGGGGCCAGGGCCAGGTATTGCACGCCGCCAGCTGCATGCTCACAGGCAGTGTGGGGCTCAGCCCGCCTCTGCCACAGGGAGAGAGCCGTGGGGCTGGGGCTGGGCACTGCACACCACTGGCTGCACGCTCAGGCAGTGTGGGGCTGAGCCTGCCTCTGCCACAGGGAGAGAGCCATGGGGCCGGGGTTGGGCACTGCACGCCGCCAGCTGCACGCTTGCAGGCAGTGTGGGGGTGAGTCTGCCTCTGCCATAGGGAGAGAACCGTGGGGCCGGGGCCGGGCACTGCATGCCGCCAGCTGAACACTCGCAGGCAGTGTGGGGCTGAGCCCGCCTCTGCCATAGGGAGAGAGCCGTGGGGCCGGGGCTGGGCACTACATGCCACCGGCTGCACGCTCGCAGGCAGTACAGTGCAGGGGGTGCCAGGTGCTCTGAACCCCATCCTAGGGCTCTCAGATGGGGCTGTGGGGTGGGGCAGGGGGCTCTGTACCTGCCGTTCCCAACCTCGTAGGTAGGTGCTGCGAGGGGGGGTGGCTGGGGGCATGGGGCTCTGTACCTGCCATCCCCAGGCTTGTAGGCAGGGCTGGGCAGGGGCTTCAGGGGTGGATGGGGGGGGTGCATGGGGTGCTGTACCTGCCATCCCCAGGCTCTCAGACAGGGGCTGGCGGGGCGGGAGCTGTGTACATGGAGCTGCGCTGCGTAGGAGCCGTCCTCAGGTTTCTAAGCTGGGGTATGGGGGAGGCAGGGGGCTCTGTACCTGCCGTCCCCACATCCTCAGACAGGGGCTGTCGCGGGAGGGGGGAGGCTCTGTATCTGCCGTCCCCATACCCTCAGACAGGGGCTGTGGCGGGGGTGGGCTCTGCATCTGCCGTCCCCACATCCTCAGAGAGGGGCTGTCGCGGGGGAGGGGGGGGGAACATCTCCCGACTGCGTTGTCCAAGTTCATTTGAGAGCTTGTGCTCCTGCCAGGCGGTCTGAGCGGCTGATCGGGCCAGCGTCTCGTTGGTGGGCCTGGCCGCCTGCAGCAGCTTCAGGATCCGAGTTGGATCACATGCTATCAGCTGCTCAGCCACCCCGGGTGGCTGTCGATCATCCGCCAGGCCGCCAAGCAGCAGGTCATTCGCACGGCCGACGTACGGGCCCTGCGGGACAGAGCGCCAAGGTGAGCGCCCGTGGGCACCACCGCTGCTCCTTCCGGGGCCTGTGGAGTGACGGCACTTCCTGCCAGCAGGCCCACCCGGCCAGACACCACCCCAGAGCCTCCAGGAGAGCTGCCCCCCAACACACGCCCCACGAAATGACCCCGCTCAGCCCCCCAACATACGCAGCGGTGCCCTGCATGGGCGGATCGGCGGCAGGCAGGGCGCAAGCATGGCTGTCCGATGCCCTTCTGAGGCCGGCGATGCTGGCTGAAGATTCTCCCACATCATCGGCATCGGCCCGTTCAGGGATAGGCTCGCTGGCACCCAACCAGCTCGCAGCCCGGCCCCACTCAGCACCTATAGCCTGAGCCCAAGGACGCCGATCACGGAGGAGCCGGCAGCAGCCAGCCCTGGCGCCGAACAGAACCCAGTCTGCCCAATGATCTGGAATCCCGCCGGGATCCCAGCACTGGCCACCCCATCGCACCCTTCTTCCACACAGGACCGGCAATGGTCCCCACCCTGAGCCCACTACCAGCCACCACCTCCCCCGGAGCCACACCTCCCCCGAGAGATCGCCTGGCCCCGCACTGCGCGCATACTCACCCACCAGGCAGCCTGCGGACCAGCGCCGAGGCGGCGTCCTCCTGCATGCAGCTCAGCACGCATGCAACCCCGTCCCTGGTAGGCGAAGAGCACGCGCCAGTCGTGACTTGCCATACAGCACGCAGAGCAGCGGCGGAGCCCAGCACCCACCAGCACTTCTCCTTCACCTGGTTGTTCAGCAGCCCACCAGCCATTCACAGCTTCTCCCTGCCGGAGCAAGGCGGTGGTGAAGAGCCTGGGCTTGGCAAGGGACTGCCCTGACTTCGCTGTCTCCCAGGTCCGCTCTGCCAGAAACCACATCCCCGCCCCAACTACGGGCCTCCCACCCTCCTGCCCCCCCCCCCCCCCCCCCCCCCCCCCCCCCCCCCCCCCCCCCACCCCCCCCCCCCCCCCCCCCCCCCCCCCCCCCCACCATGCCCCACTCCCCAACCCTCACAGGAGCCCAGCAGGGCAGCAGGTTTGAATTCCAGCTATCCAGAGGTGCAGAATCCCCCCCCTGCGGTTCTTCCAGCTCATTCACCCTCTGGGAAATAGCTGCCCTTACGAGCCCAAGGCAACAGTTCTGGCTCGCTCCAGACACCGCTTGTGGGTTCTGCCCATTTTGTACACTAACGCCCGTTAAGTCACTAGTGTCTTCTCCCAGACAAGCGTCCTTGCACATTGTCATGATCAAAGTACCTGATCCCTGGTCGGCGGCGTCCTGAACTTGGTACACGGCTACGAACCAGGGGTCAGCAAAAAGAGCTGCAAGCACCCAGGCTGAAAACCTCCTCACAACAAGCGTCG
>NC_133771.1:215312320-215354901 GCF_003597395.2 Chelonoidis abingdonii | reverse complement strand
GGATGTCCCCAGACCAACCAGAACCAACCCAACCCTGGGGCTAGTCCAACCGGATGTCCCCAGACCAGTCAGAACCAACCCAACCCTGGGGCTAGTCCAACCAGGATGTCCCCAGACCAGCCAGAACCAACCCAACCCTGGGGCTAGTCCAACCGGGATGTCCCCAGACCAGCCAGAGCCGACCCCACCCCAGGAAGTCCCCACGCCAGCCAGAACTGAACTCACACCAGGCTAGTCCAACCGGGATATCCCCAGGCCAGCCAGAACCAGACAAGCCCAATTCTCATCCTACAATCAACGGCCCAGTGGCTGCTGACAGCACCTCGCCATGCTGCGGGAAGTCTGTTGGACACAGTTTATCTAACAGCTGGTCTCTTCTTTCGTTCTCCTCCCTCTGTTCCATCCGCACTCCATGGTCCCTGCTCCTCACCTGCCCCCTCACCATCCCCACTTACTCCCCCGGTTCAATCTCCCCTCCCAGTCTGCTCCACTCTTCCCAAGGCTCCCCAGTTCCCTGTTCCACGCCATCCCTGCCTCTGCCCACAGCTCCATCCCATTCCCAGTATGTCAGCCCCCAATGACCTGCCGCTCTCAGTTCCCCTCTCTCCTGGGCACACTCTTACACCACGCCTGGACTCAGGGCTACAAAAGCCTCTCAGAAAAAGGGAGTGAAGGAGGAGCTGGACAGGGTACCCTAGCCATCCAGGACTGGGACAGCCCAGAGAGCGACCAGGTTAGATGTTCTCAGGGCTCCAGGCCAGGGAGGCAGATGTAACAGCTGAGTCCATCACCTCCAGAACCTAGCTCGGAGCACTCTCAAAGCAGGGGTCTGGGAATGGATGAGCAGCCCATTGGTGGGACTGCAGAGGGGCTACTCCTCACAGACACCACCACTAACTTCAGGGTAAGTCTGTGTGTTCGCTGCCTGCTTAAAGGCACGGAAAGAGACGCCAGCAGAGACCTTCTTTACCAGAGTAGGAGGAGAGTTTGTGGAGCAAATCCAAACTGCTGCTGTGAGTTCAGGGCCCGAGAGGGGGACGGTGGGGTACCCAGCAGCACTGAGGGGCAGCTGGCAGGAAGCCCTCGGACAAATAACTCCTGTGCCAATAGGGCTTTCCTCTCCAGCCTGCCCCCCCTGGAATAAACTGTACGTGTAGCTCTTGGAAGACAAGCACGTGTAGCTCTTGGGTGCCCTGCAGCGGCGGAAGGAAAGCTGGGCCTAGCTGTTGTCTGATCTCCCCCAGTCCCATCTCCCTTTACCTCCTGGTGCTGCCGGATGAGCTGGGCGACCTCCTGCTGCTCGTGGGGGTCTAGCTTCTTCACGAAGAAGAGCAGCTCCCACCACTCAGCCCGGCTCAGGGCCTCGGAATCCTCGCTCAGCCGATCCGTCAGGTAGGGCAGGGAGTAGAGCCCCCCAAGAGGCTTGCAGTAAAACGTCTGGGTCACTGCAGGGGGGCACAGCAAGGCAGAGAGACAAACCCTGAGCACATCAGCAGGACAGTTACCCTGCTGCAGAGCCATCTGAGCCAGGAGGGGACAGCTGGCCGGGGCCAGTCAGGCAGCCAAGGGCGTTTGGATCCTATAGGCTGGAAGCATGAGGTAGCGAACTCTCATTCCGAGGGCAAGGTAGTGATCAAAAAGTAAGGGAGGTGTCATTTGATTCACAGAAGTCAGGAGCATCATCATTTCAAATAACTAAATAAGATATATGGAGCTATACCAATCTCCTAGAACTGGAAGGGACCCCAAAAGTCCAGCCCTCGCCTTCACTAGCAGGACCAAGTACTGATTTTGCCCCAGCTCCCTAAGTGGCCCCCTCAAGGATTGAACTCACAACCCTGGGTTTAGCAGGCCAATGCTCAAACCACTGAGTTGTCCGTCCCCCCTACAGTGTCACCCTCTGCAGGGAGGAGGTGGGAAGGGGGACTCTGTGTCCCACCAGCTCCCAGCTCCACGTCCTCCGGTTGGTGGGAATTTTGACAATACAGTGTCATCAGAAATGGGTCTCGTTGGGGATGATTAGAAGCTCTTTCCCCCACAGACACAAACCTAGAGCAATTATGTAGATGTGCAGTCTGTCTAAGTGGGTGTTCACCACCAAAGCTCATGCTTCAATATGTCTGTTAGTCTAGGAGGTGCCACAGGACTCTTTGGCGCTTTCTAGTTGAGAAAATGTTTCAAAATCACCTTTTGTTAATTAGACTTTAACACAGGAATGCACGGCTACATAAAAAGAAAAGACGTGGATCTCGGCTAATCCTAGAGAAATTAGCCTTGACACACAGGACTGAAAACATTTATTCCTCAAAGTCATCCCTGCTCTCTGCTAGACGTGCCACTGACACCGCACTCACATCTTCAGCCAAGGCAGGCTGTTGGCCAAAAGCTGTAAGGTGGCGAACATGCAGGCTGTGAACGTGAGCATTGTTTACCTAAGGGACTGATTCAGGAGCACATGTTATTTCACACAGAACGGGTGTGATCAATCCATCCTCTGAGACCCAGCCATTCCCGATAAGGGAGGGTAGTTTTGAACGCATTCTGCTGTTCCAGAGCCCTTCCAGAGCTTGATAACTGGCCCTCTTAATAGCAGGTATAAATGCACCCTGCGGCGGTTGTAGTTCTTCTCTGTTTGCTTCTTGGAAAACACTCACTGATGTTGCTCAGCAAGCAGTCTCATGCTGGACTTTAAATGGTACACTCCGTATTTATGAGCTCATGAGTAACCGTCTCAGCCATTCCGAGCGACGCGAGAGTCTTCAGCAGCTGAATCAAATACCTGCCTGGAAGATAATCTGGTCTTTCCAGCCAACCTTCCAGTAGTGTCACACTTCCCAGTCCCTGACTTTTATCCTCCTGTTCTCTATTTATTCTGTCACCTCTACTCAACACCCTCCCCAGCTCTGGTTCATCCGTTCACTCAGCATCTCACTTCTTCTCCTTTCGGCCATGTTCTCCTCCAACTTTTTCCATTGCGTGCCCTCACCCCAGCTCCCACTGGCCGTCTCGTTTTGGAGGCCAGCATTCTGTGCTGCTGTATCACAGCTAGCCGGTGCTAGGGCAGGGCCAGGGTTACTATATAAGGTGCCATCGAGCGCTCTCTTTAACCAGCTCCTCACAGATGCAGCTACTCTTCGGTACTCTGTCTCCCCACTGAAGCCTAAAAATGATCAAGACCAAATGAAAACCCAGGGTTTTGAAATAAGTGGCTCTGGGATTGTAATCAGTTCCGTTATGCGAGGTATGGCATGTAACTACGTGTATACCATTCGCAGATGGATTCCAGTGATTGCTGGTTGGATGCTGACGTCTTAACCAGTCCCTCGTTACAACTTTCGGCATAGCAAGCAGAGCTGCTAATACTATCACGGAGCTGCTCCTGCTCTGCCGATGACGGCACTCCCCTGAAGCACTCCTTCCGCTCCCAGGCATTTGGAACATTACCAAAGGGAATCCGACCTGCATTCTGAACACTGACGGATGACACAACACGGCCAGTTCCAGGCCACACTTTAACTTGGTGAGGCATCGACACGCCCACGTTAAAGTAACTAAAACCCGGTGATTTTTAAATGTTCTCGACTATACTCTACATCATTGTTCTACGTTGGTCATGCCTGAGCTCACTCTGTTGGAGGGGAAGGACTTTCGAGAGATCCCCAACTCAACCCATTTCCAATGACACTAGAGGACCTGGAGCTGGGAGCCAGGAGGCAGCGAGCCCCTCCGCCCGCCACACCGCAGAGGGTGACAGCATTGAAATGATGACTGTGTCAATTTTTACAAATCAAACATCACCTCCCTGGCCTTCCTACTGTTCACCTGCCCACAGAATTACCCCTGCGCCCAGACAGCTAGATAGGTTTGTCTCCAGGCAGCAGAGTGGGTATCTGGCCCTCTCCCAGACGTATCTCCTTCTTCCTTCGGGGTGCAGGAGGAGGGGAGCAGTGCACACTCCCTGGGCAGAGAGGGATGGAAGACTTGCTGGGAGGGGACCCCACTGAAATGGGGGATGGGTGCAGAACCTTAATTCCCTTCCTCATGTGACCTGCTCCCCAAACAGGACTCTCTTAGGCTGCCAGCACAAATGCATATCTCCAGAGAGGTGCCCACACGGCCCTAGCACCGGGCGCCTCCCCAGGGTTTTGGGGTGTCATCACTGCACCCTGTGGGGCAAGGGAGCCCCTATCTCTAGACGTGGGAACAGCGGCACAGAAGACATGCACTTGCCCAAGGTCATTCACCAGGCCTGTGGCACGGCCAGATGGCCCGAGCTCCCCCCTTCCCAGGAACAGCTTGAGGTTCAGGTGAGGCCAGGCCCTGCCAGGGCCAGCCCAGCATGTGCAGAGTAGGGGCAGAGCCCAGCACAGCAGCAAGCACTCACCAGTGGTCAGTTTCAGGTTCTCCGTCAGGCTGGACACCTTTTCCTGGGCCTCCCGCTCCGCCTGGCCAGATGAACTGACAATCTCCACCATGTGCCAGTGCACCCAGTAGGTGCGGCCCAGTGCCTGCCAGTAAACCTGGGGGAAGCACCGGAAACCGGTTACTGAGGGCAGCTTGCCCACAACCCAGTCGGAGCAGCCTGGCCCACCAAACCCCTCAAGTCCAGCAGGGAAGCCCAAGGCCTCCTCTGGCACCAGCAGCACTCTCCAAACCCACACAGGGACAGGGCGCAGCCAGGTACCAGGGAACTTCAGGCCAAGGGCTCCCCCAGACCTCGGGCAGGTGCCCGTAGCCCTGGCCCCACGCCCCTGCTGCCAGCCGGCATACCTGGACGGGCGGCGTGCCGTCGTTGCTCTGGCGGAACTCGCCCTCGTCCCCAGCGCTGACCTGCTCGTAGTCCTCCAGCATGCGCACTCGCATGCCCCGCACCAAGTTCCCCTGCACATACTCCACGTAGCTGCTGCGGCTCGGGAAGGCAGAGCGCGTCTTGAAGGCACTGGCTTCCTTCTGGGGCTGGCAGGAGGCCACCTGGACGGAGGTGCAGGCCGGAGCCTTGGGCTGGAAGATGGAGCGGACGACCCGCGGCTGCCCCTCCTGCAGGGACAGCAGCTCCATCCTCTGGCTGCGGTCCCAGCCCATCACCCGCACCAGCTCGGAGATGAGATTGGCCATGGCCATGCTGAACTCGAACTCCCGCTGCATGCGGCTCCTCTCCCCGACGTGAGCGCAGGGCACGGCACAGTCCTGACGCTCCCCGCCCAGCTCCGCGCTGCTGTTGAGCTTGTCCACGAGAGAGGTGACGCACAGATAGCGCTTCACCAGCGAGAACAGCAGCTTCCCAGGGATCTGCAACAGACACGGTGTCAGAGCCACGGTACGAGAGCTTCCCACCCATCCCCCTGCCTGCCCACCCACCTGTCCTGGAGCATCACTACCCACCCCAACAGGCCTCCGCCACCTTGCCCACCCCTCCTCTTCCCCATCCCTAACAGGCCTCTGGGCCAACCCTCCCCACAACCTCCCCCTGTCCTGCCCACCCTGAGCCAACCCTCCCCCATCCTCCCCACCCTGAACCAACCCTCCTCTCCCTCATCCCTAACAGGACTCTGAGCCAACCCTCCCCCAACCTACCCACACTGAGCCATCCCTCCCCTCCCCAATAGGCCTCTGAGCTCTCTCTCCTGTCACCACACAGGTCTCCAAGCCCCCTGCCCAGTGAAACCCCCTGCTCCTGTGCCCCTCCCCCAAGCTAGCCAGGCCTGCGGGTACCTGGGGCAGGTGGATCCCCTCGAAGGACATGCAGTGCTCTTCGGAGGACGTGGTCTCTGCAAACAGCTCCAGGAGGGTGTAGCGACTGTCGAAGTCCATGTGCTGCTCAATGCCGTCCTGCTGACTCAGGGACAGGAGAACGTAGGCCCGACTCCCTGCAGCAGCGACACACACCAGCTGAGTGCTTTCCCGCCCAGCTGCCCCTCAGGAGTATCTCAATCTTCCCAGCACCTGCGCCCTGTCCCCTCTCCATTTCTCCCAGCGCCCCAGCGGAAGCTCCTGGATAGCAAAGGGCTGGGATCCCAGAGACATTTCTCAGATGCACCAACCTGCAGGGTTTCTGGCTCGACCCATATTCCACTGTCTCAAAACCCAGTGCTGCTCATACTGCCCAGGGGAGGAGAGCAGGGCAGCTCCTGGGGAGACAATAGCCCGAGTCTCAGAACAGGGGGCTCACAAACAAAGCCAAGGAGGCACCACTGTACACATGGGCAGAGCCAAACCCCAGCTGCCATCCCCTTCCCAGTGCACCTGAAGACACCCCTGTTCCATTCCAGCTACAGATTGGCCTGAGCTGGGCTGGCCAGGTGAGTGAGAAGCTGGCACACCATGGGCCAGCTCATGCCAAGGCCCCAGCCTCACTGAACACTGACGAATACGGAGCTGGAGACCGGTCTGACTCACCAGCAGGTTAGCCTTGTTAAGATAAAGATTAGAGCTGTAATGATGTGTGTGATGCCTAGACCTTCTGAATCCTGCAGGATGCTGCGTGTAGTGATTTCACTTGCCATCTCTGTAGCCCATGGTGTGACATTGTATCGAGTAAAAAGCAACAAAGAGTCCTGTGGCACCTTATACTAACAGATGTACTGGAGCATGAGCTAGGACTCTGTTGTATCGAGTGTTTGTCCGCATTTGTGTAACTCATTGAGCAGGAAAGGAAGCATTCACTCAGGGAAAGTGCTTGCCCTGCACCCAAGGCGGCCCCCTGACGGCAGACGAGGCAGTGTGGACCATCCAAGGACAGAGACCTTGCTGACTGCGTGTCTCACTCCCTCCAGGAAGGAGAGACCTGCGCACCAACTCATCCCATCAGCCTGGATTCCGGGGCAAGGAGGGGAGATAAGAATCCCTGACAAGGAGGAACCAAGATCTTCTTGCCGCCTGGACTCGGAGAGGCAAAGATTCCTAAACATGAGCAAGAGATTCCCATGCTGCTTGGCCTGGGTCAGCCATATAGGACACACACAGCTGCTTATTACAGAACCTGACGGTACCTTCTTAAAGCTAAGACTGTAACTCATTGGTGCGCATGTTTCCTGTTTTAACCTTGAAAATAACCCCCATTTCTCTTCTTAGTTAATAAAGCTTTAGTCCGTTTATTACAGGATTGGCTATAGGCATTGTCTTGGGTTTGAAATCTGAGTACAACTGACCTAGGTAAGTGACTGGTCCTTTGGGACTGGGAGTGACCTGAATATTGTTGTGATTTTCAGTGTAAAGTGACTATCACTCAATCCAGTTTGCTGGAGATAGTCTGTTAGAGTGCCTGAGGAGCTCAAACTTGTTTCTAATGACAAAACATACTGGTCTGGGGCGTCTGTCCTGCTTTCTGACCGGGCCCTGAGGCTGGCGCTCCCGGTTGCAAGCCACCCCAGATAACGAGCACAGCTCTGTACTGTACCAGCTGATACCATCAGACTGCAGGCTCCCCAGGAAGGGGAACCTGGACAGAGTCACCCATCCAGCAGCAGTGGGGCAGCATGCACAGGGCCAGCACTCTGCCCAGGTACCTGGGTGGAGGAGGGGTGGCTCAGGCAGCAGAAGCCAGTCCCGTACACAAAGAGACCTGACTTCAGTCCTGAGTCCCTTCTCTGTTTGGAAAGGGTCCTACATAAACGTCTTCCCCTTCCCAGGGAACTCCAGGATCCCCCCAGTACACCATGCTCAGTAGATGGGCCTGGCCCAGCCTTTCTCTGAGGCTCCTGGCCAGGAGATCTCACCTGCGTCATGTGAAGCCAGGGCCCTCAGCATCTTGCCGGCGCTGCGGCGGATTTGCTTCTCCTCATTACACAGCATCTTCATCAGCAGGTCCAGGGCCCCGGTCTCCTTGAAGACGCCCGTCAGCGAGCCAATGCTGGCGTAGGCACTCAGCACGTGGATGGTGTTGAGAATGGAGGACTCTGGGCCCGTGGGCCCGGCCATCTGCCGGCTAGCCCGTTGCACTAGGTTCCTGATGTCAGCCTTCATCTCCAGAAGTGAGGCCTCATCCAGCGTGACATCCGGAGGGAACGTGCTGGGCGCCTTCTCCTCCTTCACCCGCTGCCCCTCGGGCTTCCTCTTGCCCAGCAGCGTCGGGCAGTTGGCATAAACCTCCTCTGCCGACATCCACATCAGGATGTTCTCCGCTTTGTTCTCCGCCGAACAGGCATTGGTGCTGCTCCCTGGGCCCTCCTCCAAGCTGAGGATGCTCCAGCGAATCAAGTACTCAGTGTGGCCATCGTGGCCCCGGCGCTGCCGGATCAGCTCCTCGGGGTGGGCCTGCAGCTTGGGCCCCAGGCGCACAAGCAGGTTTCCATTCCTCCTCTCGCCCACCATGATGGGGAATGTCTATGCAGAGAGAAAGAGGCAGGAGCAGGTTATGATCCACCTAGGAACACTGGTCGAGAGCGCAGGGACAGAGCTCTCCAGGGAAGAACCTCTGGGAACCAGCTGGTAGGAGAGGGGACTAGATATGGAGAGCTCTGCACGTTCTGCCCCCAGCCCTGCCACCGACCTGCTGTGTCACCTTAAGCAAGTCACCACTCTGCATTATTGCCCAAGCATACCATGGCTCCCACACCCAGGGAGAGGGATAGCTCAGTCATTTGAGCACTGGCCTGCTAAACCAGGACTGTGAGTTCAATCCTTGAGGGGGCCATTTAGCGGTTTGGGGATAGCTCCTGCTTTGAGCAGGGGGTTGGACTAGATACCTCCTGAGGTCCCTTCCAACCTTGATATTCTATGACCACCTCTGCTGAAACCTCACCCTCCCATGCAGGAAAGCCTGATTACATCATGCTCATGATCCACAGCCTCCTCTGCTCCCGGCATTGGTTCAGAACCATCCTCCTGTATGTAATTCTCTCCAGCCCTCATTGAAGCCAGACTCACAGACCTTGGCTCCTTGTAGTCCCCTCATCTCACACCACTGTCTTCTGCCTCTCCCATTGCTGCAAGAGTCTTGCTCTGCAGCTGCTCCAGTTGTGCACGCGAGTACTACCACTGGCTGCTCTCAGCAGGAAAGCTAAGAAGGGCATACACATCTGCAGGATTGAGGCCAAATATTCATTGGGTTATATGGGCTAAAGGCAGGGTCAGTTCACAGCTAACAATGAGACATTCGCTGGGGTGGGCCAGGGCTCTGCTTTCCAGAGACCTCCCCAACATTTTCCACTTCAATCCTGGGGCAGCAGGTGGAATCCAGAGCTCCCAGCCTCAGACCCTGGAGCGTCGAGCCATTGCAGGCAGCAGGGGGGATCTCCGGTCTGCAGCAGCAGTGGATGCTGGACCCCCCTCCCTCTCCATTTTGTCACAGTTATTCTTAGTAAAAATCAGAAACAGGTCACAGGCTTCTGTGAAGTTTTGTTTTTTGCCCGTGACCTGTCTGTGACTTTTACTAAAAATAACCATGACAAAATCTTAGCCTTACCTACATGGGTCAGGAAGCAACAATAAAAATGGCTCTATCGATCAGCCCGATGGTCCATCTAGCCCAGTATCCTGTCACTGACAGTGGTCAGCACTAGAGGTTCAGCAGGAGCATACAAAACCCGACAATTCTGGAGAGATCCACCCGTCTTCCCATCCCAGCTTCTGGCAGTCAGAAGCTTATGGTCACGCCTAGCAAGGAGTCACATCCGTGACCATCTTGGCTAATGGCCTACCCTCCATGAACGTAGCCAATTCTTTTTTGAACTCAGGTATACTTTTGTTCATCACAACCTCCCATGGCAATGAGTTCCACAAGTTAACCGTGCATTGTGTGAAACAGTATTTCCTTGTTTGCACTACACCTGCTGCCTATTCATTTCATCATGTGACCCCTGGTTTTTGTATTGTGGGAAAGGGTCAATCATGCTTCTCTAGTCACTTTTTCCACACCATTCGTGATTTAGAGACCTCTATCACATCTCTTCTTAATTGTCTCTTTTCCAAACTGACCAGCCCTAATCTTTTGTCTCTCCTGGTAGGAAGCATTTCCATATCCTTGATCATCTTTCTTGTCCTTCTCTGAATGTTTTCCAGTTCTATCATATCCTTTTTTGAGAGGGGGCAACCGGAACTGGACACAGTATTCAAGGTAGGGGCACACCATGGATTTATATAGCGTCCCTATTATATTTTCTATCCCTGTTCTAATAGTTCCTAATGCTTCATTAGCCTTTTTGACTGCTACTGTGCATTAAGCTGTAGCCTTTAGAGAACTAGCCATGATGACTCCAAGTTCTCTTTGAGTGGTAACAGCTAATTTACAGCCCATCATTTTATAGCTAGAGTAGGGATTATGTTTTCCAATGTACATTACTTTGCACTTATCAATGTTGAATTTCATCTGCCATTTCGTTCCCCAGTCACTCAATTTTGCGAGATTCCCCCTGTGAGGCCCTGTCTACATGACACGGTTTTGTTGAAAACATCATGGAGGTGAACATATTGCAATGCTCCTCCCCCCAATGTAAATCCCCTGCTACGCTGACAAAATAAAACCATCTCAACAAACAACACAGAGCCTTTTGTGACGCAGCTGGAGCGACAGTGTCAGTGTAGACACTGCACTTGCTTATGTCATCCTAATTGGCCTCTAGGAAGTGTCACAATGCCCAGCATGACAGCTCTGGTCAGCACTTTGAACTCCGTTGCCTTGAGGAACACAGGCATGATCTCCTCCCTCATTTAAAGGGCTGGGAAGTTTTGAAACTCCTCTTCCTGTTTGCTCAGTATGGACTGTTCACTCAGCACCTTCTCAGCTGACTATGCCAGCTTTCCACAACAGACGCGCTGCAGCATGGAATACATTGGAGCTGCTGGATCTGTGGGGAGAGAAGACTGTGCAATCGCAGCTTTGCTCAAGCTGTAGGAACTTTAATATCTACAGGCAGATTGCTTGTGGCATGCAGGAGAAGGGACATGGAAGGGACATACAGCAATGTTGTGCTAAGATCAAGTTGCTGAGGCAGGTGTACCAGAAGGCAAGGGAGGCCAACCGTCACTTTGGTGCAGCGCCGAAGACGTGCTGCTCTACAAGGAGCTGCATGCCATCCTTGGGGGCAACCCCACCACGAGCCCTGTGGATGCTTTGGGGGGACTGGAGGCAACAGCCAGTGGAGTCAGCCCTGAGGACGAAGTGGCAGATGAGGAAGAGGAGTTGGAGGAGAATGTGGGACATGTGACAGGGTCATCTGGTGTCGTGACAAACCAGGGCCTACTTTTGACTCCAAAGGAATCTAGCCAGTCCCAGCACTCCGGCTCTGGCGTGCATGGTGCAGGAGAGGCAAGCTTTGGTAAGCACGCATTTTGCTTTGATATTGCACAATGATAGGAGATTGAGGTCTCATTTACTTTGTTATATGGCAGAAGAGGGATAAGGGAGATAAATTAACAACAGAGCCTATGCAGCTACGCAGTGGGGACCCAGTAGACAAGCAGACACTGGGATGTCGTGGGAATCCTCTCTAGGAAGAAATCTTGGTAGAGTTGACTTGTGTCTTCTCCCACTGTAGGAAACTTTGCTGCACCAGCCAACAATTATTTCAGCAGGGACCAAAGCAGCCCACAGGAGAGCAGCATACAGAGCTGGTGTGAATCCGCACGCGTGCAGGAGATGCTCCCTTGCATCCTGGGTTACCCTTAGGAGTGAGCTATCAGGTGTGATTACCACAGCCTGTGAAAAGGGGGCCAAAATTCAGAACTCTCTCTCTAGGTACATGTAGTGACCCTCTTTGCAAATCAGCCAGACCCTTTGTCCCTTCTTGGCCATTCCCCCTTCCCAGCCATTCCCCCTTCCCAAATTGACCATATTTGGGACTCTCGCCAAGGTGTGTGCTAGCCAAGAGACAGTAAGAAAGAGGTGTATGTGACTTTTGTGATTCACGGCTGTGAGTGCACCCACAATACTGTCTCTGTCCAGCGTTCCTTTGGTTTCTGTAGATGTGCCCTTGAGGACCAGCTCCTACACACCAGCGGAGCACCTCTGTCAGATAAGAAGGCGAACCAGGAAGAGTATGGAGGATATGTTTAGAGAAGTGCTGCAATCAACAGACACAGCACATAGGGAAACTAGAGCGTGGAAGGAGACAGTTAATGAAAAACTCAGGCTGTACAGCCTGGACAGGAGAGACGGGCAGGAGTGGATGACAGATGGACAGGAGTGGATGATAAAGCACTGGAGGGTCTGACAGAGATGCTCAAGTCCCTCATAGCACTGCAGTCTGAGCACAACCATGCATAACTCCCCCTGCAGCCAGTACAGAATTTGTTCCATGCCCTGCCCAAACTCCCACAACACATTCTTCGGATGTTCCCATTCTGTTGCAGTACCCCTGGCAATCCATCCCTAGAAACTGGTTTCAGATGAAAGCTGGAGTTACACATACCTATGCAAGCCTGAACCGAGAGAATGTTCCTTGCTGTCATGTCCTATTTGCAAAAAAATAAAAAGTGTTTTATCATTTAATTGAAGTGTAGTCTTTGAACAAAATGAGTCTTTATTTGTGTCATGCACATGGTAGTTGCTGCTAAAATTCAAAACTTCATCAGGAGTCTGTCTCAGCTGGACTTGCTGAATGGGGTTCAGTGTAAAAAGCAGGGGTGCTGCAAGTCCAGTCTAAGGAGCCAGTGAAGCTGCATGGCTTCCCTGGAGGAAGAGTGAGACCCCTAGGGATCTGACACACTGAAGGGGTTCCTCCTAGAGACCATTCCAAAGCTGGGCCACAGCACCAATCCTGTGGATCTGTGTCACATTCTCAAAGGCTTTCTGAATAGCCAAGAACACTACATCAACCGGATCACCCTTATCCACATGCTTGTTGACACTCTCAAATAATTCTAATAGATTGAGAGGCATGACCTTCCTTTACAAAAGCTGTGTTGACTCTCCCCCGGCAAGTCTTATTCATCTATGTGCCTCATAATTCTGTTCTTTTCTATAGTTTCAACCAATTTGCCTGGTACTGAACTTAGGCTCACCAGCCTGTAATTGCCAGGATCGCCTCTAGAGCCCTTTTTGAAAATCAGTATTACATTAGCTACATACAGCTACTAGTTTTACAATTTCACATTTGAGTTCCTTCAGAACTCTCAGCTGAATACCATCTGGGCCAGTGACTTATTACAGTTTATCAGTTTGCTCTAAAACTACTTCTTCTGACACATCAGTGTGGGACAGTAGTTCACATTTGCCACCCAAAAAAAATAGCTGTGATGTGGGTATCTCCCCCAACCTCCTCTGCAGTGAAGACCGATGCAAAGAATTCATTTAGCTTCTCTGCAACGGCCTCGTTTTCCTTGAGAGCTCCTTT
This sequence comes from Chelonoidis abingdonii, assembly GCF_003597395.2. NCBI lineage: Eukaryota > Metazoa > Chordata > Testudines > Testudinidae > Chelonoidis > Chelonoidis abingdonii. The sequence continues at coordinate 215,341,630 of NC_133771.1, read as the reverse complement.
AGCAACTCTGTTGCCTAGGTTATGTCTATAGGAGGATGAACCTCCCAACAGCACAGTCATGGCTGGCCCAGGTCAGCTGACTGGAGCTTGTGGGGCTTAGGCTATGGGGCTAAAAACTGTTGCGTAGACTTCTGGGCTCAGGCTGGAGCCAGAGCTCTGTAACCCTACTCCCTTGCAGGGTCCCAAAGCTCAGGTTCCTGCCCAAGCCCAACCATCTACACAGCAGTTTTCAGCCACGACGCCTGAACCCAAGTCAATTGACCCAAGTCAGACGTGGGCTTTTTATCTCCATGTTGACATAGCCCTAGAGCAGTGGTCCCCAGCCTTTTTGTGGCCAGTAGCACATTCATGTTTTCAGAAGAGTGTGGCGGACCCCAACAATTTTTCAAGGCTTATTTTGTATCTGTACATTAAATAATACAAAAAACATCATATTAATATAACATAATATATGAATCCAGAGAGAAGAGAGAAGCCGGAGAGAAGCTGCGAGGACCGAGAACACCGGTGCCCACAGACTGCAGCCCTGGAGTTCTCTGTCCCCGGCAGGCGCGGGGCAAAGGCTTGTCTCCCCTGCTGGGCACTAGGTGGGTCCCGTGCCTGCTGGGAACAGAGAACATCATGCTCGCAGCCTGAGTCTGGTGCCGGGCCGCGGCTTCTCTCTCCTGCTGGGCACTAGGTGGGTGCACATAAATGCCACGGCACCTGCAAGCACCACATTGGGGACCACTCCCCTAGAGGCTCCACTGCCTGTTTGGCAGTTTTCCTGGTTCTGATGTACTTAAAAGATTCTTACTGATAGGTTTTGCATCTTTACCATTTTAGGAATTTCCCCCAGCTCAGATTAGCAGGGACACTGTGGATTTTTCACCTTCCTCTGCAGCATGAGAAGCGAATCACCTGCTCATATCATCTGGGCATGTCTCATCCCACCAAGTCGCTCCCATTGGTGCACCTTGGGCCTTCCTGTTCTCTGCCTGTAGCACTCAATAGTTTAGCCTCCCGAGGGCTGTAATACTTTGGTCAAATTTCAGTTGCTGGGTTTAATATGCGGGTACTGGGTGCTGCTGCTCGCCTGTGATTTACTGGAGGTCAGACTAGATGATCTCGTGGTCCCTTCTGGCCTTAAACACTATGGGTATGTCTACACAGCATTTTGGAGCAATCGTCCTAGCCTGGGTCACAGACTCTGGCTAACATGGCTCACCCTAGTTCTCTACAAATAGGTCAGTAGACCAGAGGCGGATTTACAGTAAAACACAGGGTGCCCTGGCATGGGACCCCCCCCAAGGACCAAGGGCCCCAGGGCCGGGCAGCTGCAGGGGCAGAAGCTTGCTCTTGCTGGCTCCTGGGGCTCCTGCTGCAGGCTCTGCACCCACTGGGAGCCAGCTCCTCCAACCCTCACCTCCTCCCCAGAGCGCGTCATGTTCCTCCTCCTCCCCCTCCTTCCCAGCACTTCCCCCGCTGCCAAACAGCTGTTTGCTGTGCCTCAGGGCCCTCTGGGAGGGAGGGAGAGGAGCGGGGCCGCAGCACACTCAGGGGAAGAGGTGGGGCAGTGATGGGGACTTGGGGAAGTGATGGAATGGGGGCAGGGAGGAGGTGGAGCAGGGGCCGCGATGGGGATGGAATCAGGGCACAGCAAAGCAGAGGCAGGGCCCCGGCACTCCCTCTACACATACCCCCCCCCCAGCCTCGTGCCCTGAGCTGCTCAGGACAGGGGGTTGGGAGCACCCTCACAGCCCTGGCCCACACCCCCAGCCCTGACTCCTGCACCCCCCACACACACCCTCAGCCGTCCCTGACTCTTGCACCACCACAATCCCCATGCCCTGATTCCTGCGTGCACACCCCTTCCGAGTACCAAATGGGAGCTCCAGCGTCCCTCCCCCACCCTGCATTCCCACCTGCACCCATCACACCAAATGGGAACTGCCCCAGGTAAGCACTCCACACCCAAACCTCCTGACCCAGCCCTGAACCCACTCCCGCAGCTTAAGTCCCTAACTCCCTCCCAGACCCCACACCCCAACTCTGAGCTGCCTCCCACATCCTAACTCCTGGCCAGATCCTACACCCCAATGTTGTTTTACAGTTTTTTTATTAAGCGCTCTTATCCAAAGCGCTTTACAATAGCTAGCAAACAGTACGAACAATATTTGGAAAGATCATTAAGTGACCTGCCGAGACCCTCAGCAATTTTCCAGTGGTCTGTGAAAGAAAAGTTGGACTGCAAAAACAATCCAGGTACCTCACTTCATTTTCATTTACTTCCTATTATTTACAAGAGGAGGATGAAGAAAAAAAGAATGAAAAACAGGGCCGGGGGGGAGATAAGAGAGAATGTTCTTTTTCTTGGCTGGGTCCTGAGGAGGGGCGGGGGGCGCCAAAATGAAGCTGAGCATAGGGCCCCACTAACTTGAAACCCGCCACCGGTGTAGGCAGCACTTTGAAGTTGCAGCTTGGGCTGGAGCTCAGGTGCTGGAGCCCAAGCTCTTCGTCTGGAGCCGCCACCCCACTCCCTCGGCTTCGGAGCCCACACTCCAGGCCAGGCTGCACCTGCAGAGCGCTGTGCACAGCCCTGCTTCTAGAACACGATCCCCGTGAGCCCGAGCCTCCACTCAGGGTGAAGGCTGGCTCAGAACTGCTGTGCAGACATTTGCTAAACACAGGGACAGAGGGATAGCTCAGTGGTTCGGAGCCCTGGCCTGCTAAACCCAGGGTTGTGAGGGAGCCACCTGGGGCAAAATCAGCCCTTGGCGCTGCTAGCGAAGGCAGGGGGCTGGACTCGCTGACCCTGCAGGGTCCCTTCCGGCTGGGTGCGAGCGGCATCGCTCCCGATATTTATTTACCAAAGCGAATTCTTAACTGGGGCCCCCGGGCAGCCCCTCCTGCGAAGGCCACCGCAAGCCAGGGCTCTGGTGGCAGTAAGGAGCCGGGGCGCTGGGCCCAGGCGGCTCCCCCTGGGGAGTGGGGCCACGCGGGGCGGGGCGGGGCGGGGCCCGGCCCCCGCCAGCGGCGGGCTCCAGGCCGCACGAGCCGGTCGCCCCCGCCCGGCCCGGCCCGGCCCGGCCCGGCCTTCGCGAGGCGCGCTGGGGCGGCGGCTGCCGGGCCGGCTCCGGTTCAGCCCCGGCCCGGAGACCCCCGCAGTTCCGCGCAGGAGCCGCGGCCTCCCTTCGGCCCCTCCCCTGCCATCAACGCCGGGCTCGGGGACAGCGCGGGGCGGGGCCGGGCGGCTCTGCCCGTTACCTGCTCCCTCCAGCCGCTCCCGGGTCCTTGACGCGTGCGCACCCCGCCCACTACGGCTCCCCGCTGGAGACAACCCCCGGCAGTCGCGCCCGCGAAAGGGAAGAGCCGGGCAGGAGGCCGTGCCCCCAGGTGGGGCGGAGCCGCGCGCCACGGCGCCTCCCTCCAGCGCTGCAGGATATAAGGTCCTGACTCCAGGGCCCCTGGAGCAAGCAGCACAGGGGACTCCCATCCTGGCAGCCTGCATCTAGGACTGGGTTTCCCAACCACCACCTGCCTTGGGTGCAGCAGGACTCTGCACCCAGGGAACAGGGCCTCTCTGACACCAGCTCCCCAGCAAAGCTCTGGTGATGGGGATGGTCTTGCCTGGATCTTCAGAACCTGGCACATGAAACAAACCCTAGTTCCCACAATCAGGGCCCATGTTTTACATAAACTAGCAGGGAGGCCGAGTCCCATCTCCTGTCTGTTTCCACAGCTCAGCATGCTTGGAGTACTTCCAGGAACACATGACCCCATGCACTGTGTCCCTAGACTGTTTTCCAGAACCTGGGAATGGCCAACAGGGGATGGGTCACTTGATACGACCTGTCCTGTTCATTCTCTCTGGGTATTGGGCACTGTTAGAAGACAGGATACTGGGCTAGATGGACCACTGGTCTGACCCAGTATGGCCCTTATGTTCTTTTCCTTGCGTGTTTCTCTGTGTTTGTAACACTTGCTTTGGGGGAATACAACATCCATGTAATGTTTTCATCCTTCAATAACAGATACTATCCGCCTGAACCACCATCTTAAAAGAATTTTCAGATCTTGAAATCTCATTTTTACAGAGTTTATAAACTAAACTAACTCATTATCTCCAGTTGGGACCATCGTGACCTCAGAAGTACCTCAAACAATCATCAACCTTCCAATCAGGCTCATTTGCATGCCATGGTAGAAATGAATCCATGATGTGAGGGGAACTATGCACGTCAAGTTGTTACTGCTAGATTCCTTGGTTCACAACATTACGGCACTGCAAAGTTCTGGAGCTGTTTAGCAGCAAATTAAAGGCCAGTGTGCCCATACATTCCAGCTGTTTTGCACTGCTCTGGAGTGGCACCAAGCAACCAGAGCAAACCAGTAGTTGGTTCATCCAAGATTTCTTCTCAGGGTGGTATCAGAGTTCTACATGTTAAAGCCTGCTCTCCTGTCATGTTTCCCCCATACCCATCTTGCTAAACCTTTTCTCCACATGCCTGCCGTGAAGAGTTCCTTGGAGTTCTGCCTGGAGAGGGTGACGCCTTTAGAAAGGCCACCCAACATTTAATTTTGTTTGACCCCTCCCCCCAGGATAGTACCATTAATAACAGAGCTGAGCAAATTGATTTTTGGTTCAGAGGTCATGCTAAAAAATAAATTAAAAAAAAACATTCGGGTCATTTTGAACAGAAACAGAATTGTTTTGGTTTTTCTTGAAGAGAAAAAAACAACACACTTTGTCGAGGTCAAACTAAAGGTTCAAAATGACATTTCATTTAACATTTTTTGGTAGGGTTTGGTTTGAAAATGTCAAAACATAGCAGCATTTCCAAGAAACCAGCCAACCTGAATTCATTAACAGTTTTGGTGCCCCCCAAAATCTACTCTTTGCAAAAAAAAAAAAAAGTAACTAGAGCTCTATGGGGTTTTTAAGAGGGTATTTCATGGTGCTGTGACTTGGCTGGCCTGACTCTGGAAAGTCATTCTATGCTCATTCCATTAGAGCCAACTTGCTGGGCTCTGTAAAGCAGTAATACAGCCCCTCTCTCTTACAAAACACGACTGCTGGACTCAGCCCCTAGGAGGGAATCCTGTTGCCTGACTCCCCCAGTCCCAAAAGTTTCATTTTATATTGTAAAAGCAGCAGAGAATCCTGTGGCACCTTATAGACTAACAGACGTTTTGGAGCATGAGCTTTCGTGGGTGAATAGTCTGTTAGTCTATAAGGTACCACAGGATTCTTTGCTGCTTTTACAGATCCAGATTAACACAGCTACTCCTCTGATATTTTATATTGGGATCTCTGCATTTCAGGTGGCCAGGTTTTTTGCACGGATTTTTCCCCTTTGATTCTGGATATCACAGTTCAGGGGTTAACTGCTCCTCTGATCCCCTCACTGATGACCTTAAGGGCACCTATTCAGGTCTCAGGCTTCTTAGCCATCAATTCTTTCTCAGGGCACAGACCCATGTCCCTGTCACTCCAGGCCAAGGATTTAGGCTTGCAACTCACTGTGCTTATCCCAGCAGGTCTGACCTTAGTCCAGCACCTGAAATTCATTCTCTCCCAGTGACAATAACAAGGTCGCCAGGGACAAATCTCTCCTACAATTGAAATTTATTGTGAGAAAGGCTCAGCAGTGGCAGCATGGACCCATGCCAGGCTTCTGTACCAAAGCAACACCATATGGCTTTCTAATCCAAGTCTCCCAAGGCAGCTTCCCCATAGGAAAGAGAATGAGAGTGGCTATCTCCTCTTCAGGAGAAGGGCAGCCCAGCAGTACGTACCATCCAGTCATAACTCAGGAGAATGGTGGGACTGTTCCAACCTCACTGTGGGACATCTAGTAGGTAACTGGTTGGCACCCCCCATCATCGCTGCAGGCAACAGGACAAGGGAGTGGTTATCTCCCCAAGTTCAGCCCCTCCAGAGTAGCCATAACCTAGAGAGGGACGCAGATTACCGCAGCATCTCCAGCATCAGGAAGCAAGGTTCTTGGAAAGGGTCCAAGTAACTTCAGTATGGAGGGGGACCAACTGGTAGACTCTGACCCGTGAACAGCCCCCCACACCTTCACAGAGAACAAGATCTTTACCATGCTAGGCCCAGGAGGTTAGGTTCAGTTCCCTTGAGTGGAGAGGGTTCTGGGAAAAGGGGAAGATGCATGGACTAGGATTCCTGCAGATGCCGAAGGGGACAGAACACAGGGCTAATCCATTTAACACTCCAGGAATTCGTTATCCCCTTCCCCTCTATGGCCCAAGGCTCAGAAGAGCCCAGTGGCTGGGAGTCAGCAGGCCAAGTCTCCCACAGCAGCCCCACAACCCACACTCTAGGGGCTCTGAACATGCCCGTGGTGCCAAGGGTAGGTTCACACAAGCAGTATGTGGAGCCTGCTAGCACTGATCCCATCAGGGCACTCCTGCAGCCGTGCACAGAGCAGATGCTGTAGGACAAGTGAGAGCTGAGGGGCTGATTTTATTGAGAGCCATTGAGGGGCGGGCGCCAAGTGTCAAGCCCGAGCTGCTGCTGTGGGTAGGTTGACATAGCTCTTCATGGGTGGGAGTGGTTTGATCTTGCGTCCTGCCCAGCCACCCTTGCGGTGCCATAAGCCACTGCGCGGGCGCTTCCCCAGCCAGCGGTTCCGGCCAGCTTTCCCAATGATCCGCTTGTTGTGATCAATGTTGGAAACTCGCCCCACGGTGGCCATGCAGGTCTCCAGCACCTGCCAGAGGAAGAGAGAGGCTGTGAGCAAGAGCACACCTGGGGCAGACAGCACCCAGGGTAGGGCTGCCTAGGGAGAGTTCTTGGCCCCTGCTGCCAAGAAGCTGCTCTGCCTGCGCACACAGCCACTGCCCCAACAGCTCCATATCCTCTACTGGAACCCCTCTGATGTGTGGGAGGCCTGGCAGGCACTGGTCTGCCACCACTGCACCAGAGCAGGTGCCTCCCACTGCTGGACCCCACCCATGGGATGGGCTAGGCTAGAGAATACAACTGAGACAAAGACCAAAGGCTGGGGGCCAGCTGGGTAGGGGATTCCCCTAACCTAGGGCAGAGCTGAGAGCCAGGCCTCATCCCTCCCTGCCTCAGTTCAGTGGCCTGTCCACACTGGGAATACGTATCCAGGGCCAGGCCTATGCTGCTGCAGAGCCCATACAGCCAGCACAGATCCTCTGGCTGCTGACACCGCAGACTCAGACAGCAGCCATTGCTCAGGGCAGAGAGGCATCTGCACGCCACCCTCACCCCCTCTCTCCCCTCTACCTGTACGTGTCTTTTAGACGGCAGCTGCACGATGGCCGTTCCATTCACCTTCCTCAGTAACACCCCACAGGTCCCTGCAGCATACAAGGAGACGGCAGGCTAGTTTCTGGCTTCCCTTAGCAACTGGTCCCTTGCCAGCAACCTCCTCCCTTAGCAAATGGTCCCCTGCCAGCAAGCCAGCTGAAGCCCTCTGCAGTGCCTCAGAGAGAAGTGGCTCCATCCCAGATGCACAGAGCCCTCACCTCTTGTCACCGAAGGTGGCGGGTGGGAGGGGACAAAAGCACTCAGGATTTTCATACATCACAAGAAGGGTGTGTTCCAGACTCATCAGGTAAGGAACCCCTGCCCCCTGGCCTGGAGCAGGCAGATAGCTTTGGGAAGGGCCCCACACCCTGGGAGTGCCCTGCTCACTCACTAGGACAAGATATGAGCTCCTTCCCCAAGCAGGAGTTGCTGTTTTGGGGTGTCAGGCCTCACAGCTGAGGCTAGGGGAGAGCTGTACAACCAGCAAAACAATAGGAAATATTCTCTCCAGCCTGGGGCAGAGCTGCCAGAGCAGGGACCTTGAACCTAGATGGTGAAGGAGGGCAAAGGCCCAGGATACCAGCCTGGAATCAGCAATGGTTCCCTGGTACCACAGCACCCACAGGTCCCCCCCCACCATCCACCTGAGACCAGCACCAAAGCCAGAGGAAGCTGCTCAGTCCCCCAACAAGGTGGAGTGAGGGAAAACCTAGAATATAGCCTGCCTGGAGGCAAACCAAACTGATCCAGTCATCTGGCCTCTACTCAACCCCATCCAGGCTGCTCTCCTTGAACAGAGGGACAAGACCAGACCTGCTTTAACGCTGGTTGTGATCCTGGCAAGGGTCCATCTCACCTGCTGCTCGGATGTACTGCGCTCCTTTCCCAGGGTGGCTTTCCAGGTTATTGATCAGGGTCCCCACAGGCAGAGCTCCCAATGGGTACGCATCTCCCTCACTGGCAGAGACTGAAAGACAAAGCCCCCTCAGTGTGCTAGCACCAAGTCTGGTGATTACAGCGACTCCAGGAAGGCGTAAATGGGGCTTCTCCAGCTCCCAATCCCAGCAGAAGGCTCCAAAGTAACTTCCCACCCGGCCTAACCCCTGACTCCACGGGGGGCCAGCACAGGCTCCAGGGCAATGTCTTGGTTTGGGTTTTTGCCTCGCCCTCAGGGTAGGCTCTCACAGCAGGATGAAAACATCTGAAGTTCCCCCAACCATCATTCAACATTCCCCCTCTGAGATTGTTCTCCCAACCCCTCTGTAGCCCTCCATCAGAGGGTCCTGCCTGGTGTCCCAGGGAGCTGGCTGCACATGGGAGGCTGGCTCCTTCCAGCTGACACCATACCCAAAGCAGCTACAAGTCCCACTGTAGACAGAGTGATGTGGTGTGAGACTGAGGACGGGTCTCTACAGAGATGTGCTGCACGAAGTGAGCTTGAGCAGCTATGCCCTAAAGCTTGCAAGAGGCAGCAGTGCAGCCCCTGCCAAGGGGAGCCAGGCCCTTTGCCCTGGGATTCACCCAGAGCAGCCTGCCCAAGCTCACCTGCCATCCTGCCTATGTGCCCCGAGGTTTTGAGGAGGTCACCAGGCTGCATGTTTTCTGTTGCAATGATCCAGCGCTTCTGCTTGCCGCCAGCCACCAGGGCAATATCAGCTGACCTGCCACAGATAAAGAGGAGCTCTGTGAGGGCACTGGGGTAGGGAGAGCAGCGTGAGAAAGCTTTACCGTTTACCATGGCCCTACAGTGCCTCCCACCCCACATAGGGCAGCCAGGCCCATGCACCGTCCCCCTCACACCCACATGTGGCCCCACACCCCCGACAGGTCCCCAAGCAAAAACCTGATCCACACTCCTCACTGCCGCTCACCTGCAGGGGTCATACCGGACCTGGATCACCTTCTCCTCATAGGGGCCTGACTCAGCCCCAGATACATAGCGCAGCCGCTGGAAGTCAATCATGCGGTAGCGCTGCTTGTGCCCCCCGCCAATCCCATGCACAGTGATACGACCTGCACAGACAGCCAGAGTCAGACAGCCATCCTTGAGCCAGCTCCATCCACTCCTGGGCCCTGACTCAACTCCTCAGGAAGAAACCACCCCTCAACTCCTTCAGGAGATACTGACTCCTGCCCAGGTGCCAGATGTGCCATCTCCTCCATCCATCCACACACTGGCTCCGTTTATGGAAGGAAGCATCTGGCCACACTGGGTCAAAGCCCCCAGCATAGCTTCCTGCAGCTCATGTCCCAGCATGGCCTAGAGATGCTAAGGGTGTACCTGGGCTGCACGCAGGAAGTGTGGGCTCCACAAACAAGACAAAGCCCCAAAGAGCAGACCCTTCCTGGCTCCATCGCATGGATCTTGGGCCATTAACTTCTCTGGCCAGGTCTACACTGCGACTTTAAATCGGTTTAATGGCCAATATACCGATTTAACGCTGTACCCGTTCACACGACGTCGTCATTAATATCGAGTTAAACGGCTCCTTAAATCGATTTCGGAACTCCTCCCAGACGAGAGGAGTAGCGCTAAATTCGAAAGTGATAACTCGGATTAGGGTTCGTGTGGACGAAATCAACATTATGGCCTCCTAGAGGTATCCCACAGTGCACCACTGACCGCTCTGGTCGCAATCCGAACTCGGATGCGGAGTGCCGGTAACAGGAAAAGCCCCGAGACCTTGAATGACATTTCCTGCTTTCACATGTCCACTCTGATCAGACGGGTGGCGATGCAGTTCAAATGCAAAAGTAGCTCCTGCATTGAACCTAAGGGAGATCTATATCTGATCGCTGTATGGTGAGACAAATCTGTTTTATCAGAGCTCCTTAAAGAACAGGAATGCCAAAGCGTTTGAAAATAAACTCCAGGATACACAGCGGTGCGTGACAACCGTAACGGAAGCCAGAGACTCAAAAGATGCTCATGGAGGGAGGGAGGGGTAATGAGGACTACAGCTACCAGTCTACACAGCAGTCTCTGAAAACTATTTGCATTCTTGCTGAGCGTCCAATGTCTGTAGCTTTAATACACGTGTCTTGCGTGGTTCACGGAACAGCTCGTCAGTCTCTCCCCCCTCCCCCCAGCACGTGAAAGAGAAGTAAAATAAATAATCCTTGAGTACTGTAATGTCACCCTCTGTGTACTGAATGCTGCTGGCAGGAGACGCGAGGTGTTGACAACAGTCAGGAACCGTTTGTGATCTCAGGGTCCATGTTGCTGTGCTATGGCGTTTGCTCAATGCACTCGGGAAAAAGGCACCAAAAGGGTGTCTGCTGCCTTCACAAAGGGAGGGGTGAGGCTGTACCAGCACCACCCGGGCAATGTTTTCTGCCCCATCAGGCACTGTGCTCTCAACCCGGAAGTGGGAACTATGGGATAGCTGAGGAACAGCTACCACAGTGCACCGTTCCTGAAACGTGGTAGCTTTGGACCATTGACGCAAACAATCGATTTCGTGATCCCACTGTGGACGCGCTAAAACCGATTTTATTAGATTCTGTTTTGTAATAGTCGGTTTAAGCTTAATTTGAAATAATCGTGCATGTAGACGTACCTCTGCTCCTCGTTGCACTCCCAGAATGAATGGGGTCCCTTGAGGGTAACCTGAAGTCCGTTCTACCCAGCTGCCCCAGTCTGATGGGTTGCAGGAATCTCCACTCTAGACATACCTGTGTGGATCACGGCCACCTGTCTTTTCATGCCAATGGGCCTGGTGGTGTATTTGATCCTGCATTTCCACATGGGGTTGTTGGTGAGAGAGGCTGGACGAGGTGCTGAATCCATGGCACGCAGAGGAGAGTTCCCCCAAGGCAGACCAGCCTGGATGTTGGGCTCTGGAAATCCCAAACAGACAACATGAAACGCCGAGAACAGAGCCTCCAGCCCCAGGTTGGAAGTGGCGGGGACTTACAAGCGATATAGCAGATGTGGGGCGAGCCTGCCACGTGGCCCCTTCCGAGCCCAGCGCAGTCCGGCCAGGCTGCAGAAGGCTTGGCATGCTGCACACACACCCTGCTCCCACCCTCCTCGCGGAAGGGCGCGGGCCGGTACCTGCGGGAGGCTCGCGGGCGGAGCGAGCAGCAGGGCCCCTAAGGCCCGAGTCAGGCCCACAGGGCCATCGTGGCAGCACTGCGGCTGGGGAGAGAGCAGAGCAGAGCAGAGCGGGGCCCAACCTCGCGCCCCCCGCGCGCACTGCCCGGGCGGGGCTCGCCTCACGCCACACCGCGGAGCACGGGGTCCTCACTCCCAGCACGGGCCGCCCCCACGCTCCCCGGCCCCGGCTGAGCATGCGCGCCCGGCCGAGGGGCGGGGCCGGGGAGGGCCCGCCTATCTGGCCGTGAGTGACGCAGGCCGGAGGAGCCTGGACCCGCCCCCAGCCAGAGAGCCCGGGCGGGGCGTGTCTTGTCTCCGCCCCCCGAGCCAGTCTTGATGCCCAGCTCTGAGCGCTGGGCCCGGTCCCCAGCGGGCCAAGGCTGCTGGTGCGCCGCGCTGGCCCCGGTCCCCCCAGCTGGGCCAAGCTGCTGGTGCGCCGCGCCGGTCTCGATCCCCAGCTCTGAGCGCTGGGCCCGGTCCGCCCAGCTGGGCCAAGGCTGCTGGTGCGCCCGCCGGTCCTGATCCCCAGCTCTGAGCGCTGGGCCCCGGTCACCCCAGCTGGGCCAAGGCTGCTGGTGCGCCGTGCCAGTCCAGTCCGCAGGAGAAACGCCTGTCAGGGTTGGAGCGGTGTGGAGAGTGACTGAAGGCTAAACAAGCCTTGGAGCCGTGCCATTATCTCCAAAGCAAGCCTTGCACATCCAGGGAAATGAGAGTGAAGATCACACCTCTGCCATCGATCCTTGGGTTAGGAATGCACCACTAAGGATCCGCACAGCCTTACAACCATCCCCTCTAATAACCAGACCATTTTGGTGGCAGTATTTTAGGGTATGGCTACACTGCCAAGGATAGGGTGACCAGACAGCAAGCGTGAAAAACCGGGACGTTGTGAGGGGTAATAGAAGTCTATATAAGAAAAAGACCCAAAAATCATGACTGTCTGTATAAAATCAGGACATCTGGTCACCCTAGCCAAGGAAAACCTGCCACACTCAGTCTCAGAGCCTAGGTCGATTGATGGGCTCACAGAGCTTGGGCTGCGGGGCTAAAACCAGCAGTGTAATTCTTCAGGCCCAGGCTCTGAAACCCAGCGAGAGGGGAGGGTTTCTGAGCTCAGGCTCCAGCCAGAGCCCAAACATCTACACTGCTAGGGTTAGCTCCAGAGCTAGATTCTGAGATGGGGCCACGGGTTTTTCTTTGCACCGTAGATGTACCCTAAGGGTATGTGTGATCTCAGATTAGATTAGAGTCATTTTTAACTACACACTGAATTATTTACATCTTTCCTGCTCATGGTGTCACTATAAGAAGATTTAAGGGTGTTTGGTTATCATGTAACTGTGCTTTTCCAAACCTTAACCTGTTTGGTTTGGGGATAATTACAACATCCCTGTAACGCTTTTTGCCCTAAATTACCGTTACATATTCTTAACAGTAATTCCATTTTAACATCATGTTTGTAGGGTTGTTTGTTAAATTAAGAACACTGCATGTGAGCCCTAACCAAGAAACCCCAAGAGAAAGAGAATGCTCCCATGGGACATTTCCAATGATTTGAAGATTTCCAGTATCAACTTTATTTTTATTTTGTTGAATGCTAACTTTTCAGCACAGATTCACCCATGCACCAGAGCACTCCAGACAGGAAAGATGGGTTTATAGTGGCTTTGCGTTCCCAGAGCACACTGATGAATCTGGCCAGTAATCTGTAATCGACAGTCACGGTTGGTTCTTTGATGGCTGTTAGTGAGATCAATGCCATGTGAAAAGATAGAAGGGAGAACCCCATCCCTAAGTCCCACTGTGTCTGCGTTCACCAGTGCTCTTGTCTCACTTCCCCTGCCTGTGCTGCCTCAATGTGCAGTGGAGCCAGAGGGCATGGCTACACTTGCAGATGTAGAGTGCTTTGAGTTAAACCAACTTCCGTAGAGTGCAGTAGGGAAAGCACTGCAGTCTATCCACACTGACAGCTTCAAGCGCACTGGCGTGGCCACATTTGCAGCACTTGCAGCGGCGCATTATGGGCAGCTATCCCAGCATGCACCTGAGTGCAACGTGCTTTTCAAATGGGGGGGATGGGGTGGAGTGTGTTAGTCCATTGTTAGGATAATTCAAGAAAAGATACATAATTTCTTAAAGGATCCAGTTCTTAAGTAACTTTTACCTGTAAATTTTTAGAAAACTCATTCTGTGTCCCTTAAACGGTTGTAAGTTTAAGGAGGAAATGCTGTGCTTTTCATGCAGAATAAAGAGGTTGACTCCCTTCTTTAAGTGCAATTTGAAAGTCAACCTTGAGTCACACCCTCTGTAATTCCCCTAATTGGTATTTTTCCTGTGGTTGGGGCAGGAAGTCTTGCTTGGTCTGGGTCTTGTAATTGCTGGGTATTGTTGGTTGGGCTGCGTGTCATTTTGCTATTGCGGAGGCCAGAGATGCACTGGGTATAACTGGCTGGGGCTTGAGTCAGGTGTCACTCCTGAGGGGAGTGTAGATGGAATTAGGCCTGTGGTTGGCCAGGGGAGCTGGGCTACACTTCCATAACACAGAGTGTGCTTGGTGAGTAGAATTTGGCTGGGTATGTCTGGCAAGGTTGAGTAGGGCCAGGTTTTCTTAGTGTGGAGTGTGGTTGGCAAGGGAAATTGGTCAGGTTGCCTTAGCACCAGGCGTGGTTGCTGAGGGGACGAATTTAATAAATGTTAAGGCCAGAATGGACATTATGATAATCATTTCTGACCTCCTGCGTAACACAGGGAGGAGAATCTCGCACAGTGATCAAGCCCATCACTTCTGACTGAGCCTTTTAAAAAGAGATCTAGGTTTTATTTATTGATTCCACATGACAGACAATCCTTCATGGGTTAGTAATTTTCATGGTCTAAAATGTACCCCTTATTTCTAGTCTGAATGATAAGAAATCTCTTACCCATTATGGTACTTGTAGATGAGGAATAACCTTCTTTTGAATAAACTAAGTAGATTGAACTTCTTTAGTGTTTCACTATAAGACACGTTTTCCAGACCTCGAAACATCCTTTTTAGTTCTTTTCAGAACTTTTCCAGTTTCTCAAAAACATTCTTTTTGAAGTCTGGATGGTAGAACAGGACACAGTATCTGGTAATGTGCCCACCAGTGCTGTAAACAAAGGTGATGTTCTCCTGCTTATACATCCAAGGATTGTGTTGGCTCTGTTAGCCATAGCATCACACAGGGAGTTCATGCTGAGTTGGTTATCTGTCATAATCCTGAAGTCCTTTTCAGGGCCACTGCACTGCAGATAAAGTCCCCATATTGTAAGTAAGACCTACTTTATTTTTTCGTAGGCCTTGTATTTGTCTCGTATTAAAACACATTTTGTTTGAATGGGCCCAAGTTACCAAGTGACCCTGCTGTCTCTGTATGACCACCCTGTCCTTATAATTATATACCATTCTGACAGCATGTGCGTCATCTGCACATTTCATCAGCACTGATTTTATATTTACTTTCAGATCTTTGATCAAAATATTAAGCAGTATTAGGCCAAGAACAGACCTGCGTGGCACCCCCCTAGAAATGATTCCTTGCTGAGATCGATCAGTCAGCCAGCTTTCAATCCATTAAATATAAGGACATTCCTCACAGACAGCGCTTCATTCTAAACCCGTGTCCCGCGGGACTCGATCAGAGGACACGTCTGGACTTCCGTGAGCTGCGTCCACACAGCGGCACCGTCCTCCGAGTTTGCGGTCTCTCCAGGAAGCCCCCATGGAGTGAGCTTGAGGAGCCCTATTTCCCCCAACGATGTTATGCGGCGTGACGCGCCCGTCACCCATCACCCTGGCAGCGGGGGCTCCGCACCCCCGCCGTGCAGCGGGCTCCATCACACCCGGGGGTTCCCGTTCGGTTCCCACGACACCCCCGGCCGCGTGGCCAGGCCGCACAGGGCCCCTGGGGGTCAGGGAGCGGGCAGCCCCGCCCGGCCGCGCTCTCGCCACGGCAAGGGACCATCCCACGGCGCGCGCCCGCCGCAGGGAAGCGGCCCCGCCCACAGCGCCGCGGGGCGCGCGCCCAACGGACGCCCGGGCGGCGGGCGGGGCGGGCGGTTGCTAGGCACTGTTACGTCCCCACGGGAACCCAGCGCCCGCGGGGCATTGTGGGAAGCGGCTGCCGGGCTGAGCGATCGAGTTGGATTTAAAGGACCGGCTGGCTGCGCGGAGGGGACGGTCGGAGCAGCGGGCCTGCGAGGGGGCGTGAGTGAGGCAGCCCCCCCGCCGGGCCGGGCCGGCCAGCCGGGTCCCCGCCCACCGCCAGGCTGCTGCCCGCCCGCCCGCCCGCGCCGGCTGCGGGCCTGAGGCGCTGAGAGGCGGAACCGGCGCGCGGGGCGGGTCGGCGGCGCAGGACGCCGCTGGGCAGGGGGCGAGGCCGTGTCGCGAACGGGCCCAGCCGGCACCGAGCAGCCCTGACAGGTGCCGCTGGCGGATGCCCGGGGTGCCCCGGCAGGGCGGAACCCCCCCGCTTCACCGCTCGCTGCATCCGCTCCGGGGAGGGAGCTGGTGTCCTGGGGGCAGCAATGGCCGGGGATAGAGAAGGACCCTGTTAAGGGATTAGAGAGCGAAGAATCGTGCCAGTCGCGGTGCCACGCAGAGGGCACTGGGCTGGCGCTTGAGAGCTGGGCTCTGTCCCTTCCTAGCCCTGCCACTGGCCTCTTGCCTGACCACGGACACGTCACTCGGTTCCGGGGTCGGGGCATGTGGCCGGGAGCTGTGGGACGCAGGGGAGGAAGATGTAGTGACTGCGAGGGAAGGCGTCCTAGCAGGCAGGAGCCCCAGTGAATGACGTCCCCATGGAAGAGGGAACACTCCTGCTTGGAATGCTTAAAACTAGACTGGACAAAGCGCTCAAGGCAGAGACTAGTCCTGCCCTGGCAATGGACTAGATGGGACCTAACAGGTCTCTTCCATAGCCAGCACCTTAAAGTTTGACATGAGGCAGAACTAATGTTGTAGGGAGGAATCTTCCCAACTTAGGAAAGGGTCTGACTTAAGGGCAGGTAGACATCTGGTTACTTGATATATGGCAAACCATGTTAGTCAATGTTTTGTGATGACAGGTCCAGGGCAGGCAGCCCTAAAGCACAGGGTCTTTCTGCAGTCTAACTACAGGGGTAGGGTGACCAGATGTCCCCATTTTATAGGGACAGTCCCAATATTTGGGGTGTTTTCTTCTATAGGTGCCTATTACTCCCACACCTGTCCTGATTTTTTTTACACTTGCTGTCTGGTCACCCTGTGCGGGGGGCACTTGGCCAGTGCCATGCTAGAATGGCAAGGAGGGTCTGGCAAAGGCACGCAAATAACCAGGCCCTTCACCTGGCCTGTCTTGGGTGTGGCTTAGCAAAGGCCTTAATTATGAGTGAAGGCAGAGCTGGGTATGAAACATGTGATGAGAGTCCAGGTCTGTGTAGGATCAAAATCCTGAACTCAAGCTGGGCAGAGTATTCTGCTGCTGTTGAAGTGTGGTGATCCACACACTGTCTCTCACTTTGTCCTCTACTTGTCTAAACTAATACTTAGAAAATTTACACCAATTGGACCTCCTGATTGAAGAGAACTTTGAGGCTCCATTGATTGTTAGGAAGGCAACAATCAGTGTTACCTTACCCCAGATGCTTACAAGAATCCAGGTCAACTGAATCAGAACAGGCTTGATTGATTGGGAGGCAGGGTGGACACAACATAACAAAACAACTAACATACTCCACTCTGACAGCAGTCAGTCAAATCTCTTATTTGCTGTCTGAGAGTTCCTGAAATCAGCCCCACCTCCAGGCTTCTGCATGGCAATGCCTTAGCTGGAAGCCAGCTTTGGGTAGCTTTCAGGGACTGCAATTTTTGCCCCTTTTGTATTTCATGACATTTCCCAGCCATGTTCCCCCATTTAAGCTACTGCTTCCCTTTAGTAAAACCCCTGCTCTGTCCTTCCAGAGGTGCATGTCTACTGGCTGTGTTCCTTCTGCACAGCAGAGGGACGGGGGAACAGGGCCAGCACTGAGGAAACTAGAGGCTGCAGGCTGTGGATGGCCTGCTGAGGAGTTGCACAGAAGAAGGCAGGGCTATTCTGGGATGGGTCCATAGTTAAAGAAGCATTTCTGAGATTGGGGAAGGAACAGCAGAGATGGAATTTAGCTGTCAGATTAAGTAGTTTTGCTGACTGAGAGAGCTGCCTTCTTTGGGTTTGTCTGCATTGTAATTCAAGTTAATTGAGTGCCAGTTAACTGTTAGCCCTCTACGTGCTGATCCTGGACACTACAAAGTCTGCAGGAGTGTGGCATGGTGCAGCATTTGGCCTTGTGTGCTTGTTTGTGTTTGAAGAGTTAATCCTATACATTATGTACTGGGGTGTTGTTTCATTTTGTAAAACCTCTATAGATTTCCCCTTTTTTCCATGGAGGGATGGAACGAGGTCATTAAAATCTCCACCAATCTGTGTAAGATCATACTGGAGGCTTTAAAAATTCCCAGCCCTTGGCTCTGGTGCCATGCAGCCATCCATCTAACAGGGATGCTCCATCTCTGTCTAGGTCCTAATGCCCCCTTCTGTGTCTTCTGATAATATTAACCCTGGTCGTAAACACAACCTCAGGAGTTCTCTTGAAATAACTGACTGCAAATGAAAATACCCACTTGATGACCACACTGACTCCCTTCTCTCCTCTGTGCCAAGGTACCTGCCTGCTTTGATGAGCAGGGTATTCAGATCTGCATGCTATGCATAGAGAGAGGTTTGGTGGAAGGTGGCCTCCCTCTGAAAGGTAAGAACTTTCACTTGAATGAGAAGGTACATAGGAAAGGTGTAGTGGGACTTGGTAGATTATGTTGTTTCTGGGCAATGTCTGGAGAATGAGTTGTGAAATGATGGTCTTTTGGATGTAGGGGTAGTTGAGAAAGGCATAGTGGAGGCATTTGCTCTGCATATGGAATCAGGGTGTTGACATCTGGGTAGTAATGTGCAGATTAACTGGAGGATGCTCTGTGGCCATGTGAGGCTGGGGTGGGTGATGGCTTGCAGTCCATGCTGGAATAGAGGCAGGTGTCAGAGTTCCTGGTCTGAAGGTTGAAGAGGGGCAGGCATGTGGTATTAAGCTTGTTTGGGAAATAGTGCAATTTAACATATAAACCTCTATTTCAGAGATTGTATGAACTGAGGAGTAGGTGTCTCTTCCCTGTTAACATCTGTATTAGTAAAGGCCTAGGTTGTAACAGTAATGCTGGTTGCTGTCCACACAGTAAAACAGCCTTAATTCTAAGCAACGGGTGTGTTTTGTTCACAGGGACTCTGGACTCTTGTTAACTGCTGGCGCAGCTGCAACTCTCTGGGTAAGGTACGGGTGGGGCTGGACTTGAGCTTCCTTAGAAGCGCAGGGCAGAGTTAATATTTACTCCTAATCAAGAAAAGGTTCCTTTGGCTTGGCAGAGGCACAGTAACAAGACTTGCTTGTACTTTAGAATTTACTAGGTGTTTCTTCTCCAGACTGAGTGGAAATCAGCCCCATCTGATGCATGAGTAAAGCTCCTAGCCCCAGAGAGACAGGCGGATTCCTTACCCTCGGGTGTGCATTTTCCCTTTACAAAAGGTAAAGTGCCAGGGGGTGGGGGCAGCTGTCCTGAGAGGAAATGTTTCCGGGGTAGAAGCAGTTGTTGTGCAGTGCGCTGTACACGGTCAATCTCCGGCCTGAGGATCTGACAGTCTAGCTAGGCCATGTCTTCACTGCCAGAAAAGGCAGGTTTTACAGTGAGATAACTAGTGAATGTTTGCTGTGTTTCCGTGGAGCCCTAGTGGAGCTGAGATGCTGGAGTGTTTACTGTGATGTAGCAAGGTAGGATCAGCTCTGCACCTCTGCCCTGGTTTGCCCTCGCCGCACTACATCGCGGTAAAACTATAGTGGCTTGTCTTTACTAGGATTCTGCAGTGAGTTGGCAAATGCGTGTTAGGTATATCATGGTGAAAACACAACTTTGAGACAAGGCACAAGAAGTGGGTATAACAAATATTCAGCAGGGGAGGGAGAATGATAATATTCCTTATTGATGCCCTGCAGAAGCAGGATGTAGAAAGCATTGTGCTGGGCTCCTTCCCTCTTCCCCAGGGACACTACATAGGAGAGGGCCAGAACCCTGAGGCTGCAGGCCACATAGCTCCACCAGTGGGGTGGGGGAGAGAGCATAGACTAGGGAGCCATTTTAAGGCATGTTACAATGACCCTGCTCATTTTGCCCCATGAATGGGGTTGTTTTTGTGCAGGTGGACTAGGCTGAAGGGCGGGCACCTTTGAGCAGGATGGCTGGGAACAAAAACAAACCGCCAAGCTGTGCTTCCTGGGAGTCTGGTGGATGTCAGCCTGTCAGTGATTGTGTGGCCACCTTGTCTAGTCAGACTCTGAACTCTGAGCAGGGTCTGTCTCGTTCTGTGCGTATACAGTGCCTAGCATTGCAGGCCCTAGGTGCTACTGCTGTGCAAATAGCTAATAACTGCAGTGCCAGAGGGAGCTATTGCTATTTTGAGGGTCCCTTAAGCTCCATATCTTTGGCCTGAGAGGCTAGGGAAGGACTCATGCTGAGAATGTGGAGGAGTGTGATTCCAAACAGGATTGATGACTGAATGTCTCACTGAAACCCAGCAAATCCTTGGTCGCCTGTTGGGCGCAGAGGGACAAGGTGGTGGCATCAGCACTCTGGGCCAGGTGCTGTCTCTAGGATCCTACTCCAGAGAACAGCAGGGCAGGAAGCTTTGATCATAAGTGTAGGGCAGAACCCTCTTGGTATATGGTGACAGCTTGGCGCGGCGCTGTGCTATGCTATGCTCTGCTCTGCTTGCTGGGATTTCCACTGCCGCCCAGAGGCAGAAGCCTGTGTGGGTTTGGCACGCCATGCTGATGGCTGAACAATGCTGGAGAAAACCTTCTTGTACTCCCAGGAGAGTCTTGCTGGTTTCTCTGTAGCCTGGCTGCACCTCCTCCCCAACCCACTGCAGCAGGGGGAGGTTGGTTGCTGAGCTGCCTAATGTCTGTCTCTGTGTGAAGGGAGGTCAGAGTAGCAGCAGATGTTATCTCGGTGTATGTGACTGCATCCTGCAGTCCTCCGGTGACCACAACATTCCTGGGAATAGGAATGCTAATACCTGACAGGCTTCTGCAGGAATCCAGGTACCACTTCTTTCTAGTGCCGGGTGGGGGTGGGATGAATCACATCCTGGGGAAGGAGGGAGGGCTGGCTCTGCACCTTCCTGTAACAAAGGACTATGCTCATGCTTTTGCGGTGAGCTAGACTGGAAGCCTCCTTTTGGGAGGTTCCAAACTAGACTAGACAATCCTGGTAAATGTACAGTAGGAACACCCTTGTGCTGGCGTCCAGCAATGGACTGTGTGTCTGTTGGGAAAGATCCCTGTGTCTTTGCTGCAGGACAAAGCATGAGAGAATGTGCCATGTTCTTTAGCTTCTCAGTGACAATTTCAGCGCCTGGAAATCTGTCTGCTTTCTAAAAAGCTTTTCTTTATCTTCTGCCTTTCCTTTAAAAATATCCAAAGTCTCAGGTCTTGTTTTTCTGTAGTGTCCCTGGGGGCAGGGGCTCAGCTGTAGTCACAGAGCTCTCTCACTACTTAATTAGAGGTGTGGGGAATTTTGTACAAAGAGGCCTTTTATCCCAAGTGTTTGTGTTTTGATCGATACTAACAAAATAATTTGAAATGGCTGGGAAGAGAAAATCTCTGCTTTGGACCAGTCAGACTCCCTAGTGTTGGTGATGTCATAACCCTACTGTTTAACTAGGTAGCTCTCAAGTAAACAAGACCTAAATTATTGTTATGAAAATAAAGCCTTAAAACCTCAGTTTGCCTTAAAAAGGGCCCAAGTCTCTCCCTAGGATGAACATCCGAGGCCCCTTGTCGCTTATTCTCAGCAGAGAATCAGTTACTTTTTTCTTGCGTGGGGTATACAGCTAAACTGACTTTCCTTTCCCCCATCACCTAATCATCTTGTCGTGTTACTTGTTCACTAGAATCCATGGCCTCTTATATATAAATACAGTCCCAGCCCGTCCCCATCTGCTACCTCATCAAGGTCAGTCACTATTACAAAATGTTGCTACTTGCATAGGCAACACTGTTAACACCTCTTACCTACTGAGCACCAGAATATCTGGGAAGCCAGTAAAGTGAATGACTTACAAAGGTCTTTGTAAATCAACGTTAATGGTGACCGCCATCTCTCTCTACATACTGCTACGTCTGCCATCACCATAACATCTGAGCATCCAGGGGTCCCTGTATCCCATTGTCTTATCTAGTCTCACAGCATCTGATACCATGTCCTGGAAGTTCAGGATGGAACAAACTATTAGGGCCCATCAAGTAGGAGAAAGTGGTTATATTACCACTGTATTTGCAGGGTGGGTTGATTTAAATCACCCATTTTTAATAATTTAAAATTTCAAGCAGGAAATCTTGAGTTAATTCATCAGTTTTTTTTTTAACCTTATCTTGCATTTGTACTCTTTAAAGATCTTCCTAAAGAGGTGTTGATTCTTATTGGTTGGTAACCATTAAAATATGAACTAAATATAGTCTTTACACTAAATTTCTCTTTGCTAAGGAGGAGGATAAGTAAATGTATATAAATCTAGTGTAAGCAATTATATGCTTACTTTACATTTATCAGATTCTTTAATTTTGACTTTTTTTACTAAGATGTACGATGTATTTACTAGATTAATCTCATTTTGTGAATTTGTTTCATGCACTATTAGATGAAAATGTGAATCAAATAAAAACTGGACAAAAACACTTCCTCATTTATATTAGTTAAGTAAAACTACTTTAGTGTGCTGGATATATATGAATTTTTTCAAAGTGTATCATAACATTTTGTTGAAAACTAAGGAGGTGTTGTTCATAGATGGTTCATTGGATTGATTGTTTCTGGTCAACGTTGTAGTAAGAAAAGAGCCACGAGAATGATTAAAGGATTGAAAGACATGCCTTATAAAGGTAGACTCAAGGAGCTGAATCTCTCTAGCTTAATGAAGAGAAAGTAAAGGGGTGACTTGATCAGTTTACAAGTATTTGCATGAAGAACAAAAACATTATAATTGGCTCTCCAGTCTAGCAGACAAAGGTCTAACAAGATCCAATAGCTGGAAGTTAAAGCTAGACAAACTCAGACTGGAAATATGATGCAAAATTGTAAGTGAGGGCAATTAACCATTCGAACAACTTGCCTATGGTTGCAATGGATTCTCCATCACTGATCATTTTAAAATCAAGATTGGCTGTTTCTTCTAAAAGCTGTGCTCTAATTCAAACACACAAGAATTCAGGGAAGTCCTATGACCTGTATTATGCAGGAGGTCGGACTAGTCACTAGATAGTCATAATGGTCACTTCTGGCCTTAGGCCTTGGCTACACTGGTGCTTTACAGTGTAAACTTTCTCGCTCAGGGGTGTGAAAAAACACACCTCTGAGCGCAACAAGTTACAGCACTGCAAAGCGCCAGTGTAAACAGTGCCCCAGGGCTGGGAGCACAGCTCCCAGCGCTGCAAGCTAATCCCCACGGGGAATACCTGCAGTGCTGGGAGAGCTCTCTCCCAGCACTGGCACCGCGACCACCCTTGCACTTCAAAGCACTGCCGCAGGAGCACTCCCATGGCTGTGCTTTGGAGTTTCGAGTATAGCCAAGCCCTTAGACTCTATGGGTGTCATCTGTCCACCCTGACTGGGTGCTCTCTAGTGCAGTGGCTACTCTGGTTTCAAATGTCCAAGCATGGGTTTCCCAGCTCTTTTCCCCTTAGAAACTCGTACACAGCCTGACACCTCAGGGCAGGAAAGTGATAAGCACATCTTCCAGCTTTCTCATTTTGGATGCTAAGGGCATGTCTGTACTGCAGTTAGATACCTGCAGCTGGTCTGGGCCACCTGACTTAGGGTCGGGCTCAGGGGATGTTTAATTGTGATGTAGATGTTTGGTCTCTGGCTGGAGCCTGGGCTCTAGGACCCCCTCCTACCTTACAGACTGCAATAAACTCCCCCAAAAACTAAGGACCAGCACAAACCTCACCACTTTCTGCTCCAAGTACAAAGCATATTTATTTGACCTGTCTCTTCTAATTTAAAAACACACACACACACACACACACACATATCTGTTGCTAACAGCCCTCTTCCCCTCCCCTTCCCCCTCTGTAGAGAGGATGAGAGAACAAACCACATGTGACATGTAGTCACATTGCTTAACGCACTATTGGAAGCAACTCAGTGAGTGGTGATGAGTGTGGTATGGGGAGAAAAGAAAACAGGATGGATTAGGTCCTGATGGAGAAACCCAGAGCATGTGTTGGACAGCTTATTGAGGAAAGTATCTTTTCCTCTTTGCCCTTTCCCTAGGGTACCTCACTGCTAGTGGTGTCTGCGCCAAGCTCAGTTGCAGTGCATTCACTCCACTTCACAATGGAAAGTTGTCAAGCTGAATGCCTGACCTATAGCCCTTAGCTACTGGATAAGGCGATATTTTTCTCATCAGCTCTTCCTTCCTGGGTTCTTGCAGGCTTTTTGCTTCTCAGTGTGTAATGTAACTAATGGGGCTGGGGAGAGGGATTCCTAAGACCACCAGCCTGGCTCCCTTTTGGCAAAGGGGTGACTGCTCTTATTGTGGTGAGGAATGTGGTATAAGTATTCTAGAGGGATCCCTCACTCTCAGGTCTGCCTGTCCCCAAGAGAGATCCTGCTTGAAGGATGTGAAACTTCCTCTCTGTACTGCCACCTCGAGGAGACCTTATAGTGCCCCAGCTCAGCTGATCTTGTGAATGGTGTCAGGAGTAATTCAGAGAAGGCTATTAGAGGCCTTAGACTTCCTGCTAATCTCTGTACTGCCAGGAGGCCCATCTTTCTTCTTGTGGAGTTAGTATCAACGTGCACCACCTCAGGAGTTCCTCAGCGGCTGAGCAGCAGTAGCAGATTTCAACAGACTCCTTTGTATGAAAACCTCCACTAAAGCACCCCCTGCCCGTACCCAGGAAGCAGGCCCATGTTTCTCTTCCTAACGAAAGGGAAGCTGAATCTCTAACTTGACCTGCTCAGCGCACGCTACAGGCACTGTGCTTTTGTCTGCACTTGGCTTCCTAGTCAGCAAGTGTTAGCTAAATTCTAGTGTAGGCAAGCCTAGGATTGTTCTGGAATCTCACACCTTAAATGCACTCTTCCCTGTCCCTCCCTCAGCCACTGGGGTGTCTCTGACACAAAGCTGCTCAGCTGGGGCTCCCTCATCTTGAAGGGTGAGCTCAGGCGCCTGCCCTCCTCTTGGAAGCTGCTTTGGCCTCCAAAGGAACCTTGAGAAAGCTTTGTCTGCCCAGACAAAGAGCAGACAATGCCCTTATCAGCAGTGGGGGTGCAGGGAAGGCTTTCTCTTGAGCTTGCATACAGCAGCTGCTCACAGCGAGCTTGACATTAGCACCTGTTGCCATAGAGCTCCCGTACTGTCTGGAAGGCTGTGTACCAGCCAGCATTGGGAAAGCTGTCAATGGGAGCTCTCCTGGAACTCCAGGGAAACCCTTGGGGGTCATCGTTTTCAAAGGATAATAAATGTCTATTGATGGGGGGGAGGGGGCTTCTTTGGAGACAGGCTGCTCCTGTGCCTATAAGAGAGGGCACTTCTTGACTGTGATGACCTCCTATTCCTTGGCCCTGCCTCTCCCTGCTATGTAATCAGCTGAACTCTACACAGGGACTAAGACGAGGCAGCCATGATTCAGGCTGGAGGATTCCCTTTCTTCCCCCTGCTTGAATAGCCAAACGGGGGGTTGAATCCCCTTCTTAAGCAAAAGCCTCTTCCTGTTGGACACAGCTAGGTGCTGAGGAGATCTGTGGCTAGGCTGTGACCCAGTGTTCCACATTGGGCTCCACCATAACCGTAGAGTAGCTAAGTGTGGTGCTGCTGAGAACTCTCCTACCCTCCAGCTGAGCCCCAGCATGCCACTGGTGTTCCCTTTGTATGTGCAACTGGAGTTGCTCAGCTAGACTAGCATCAAAGTTTGGCATGGATAGACACTTCTAAATAACTAGCACAGCGGCAGAAGTCTGTGTCTGTGTAATGGAGTAGCAGAGCTGTATGGAAGGAGGCCAGGTCTGGAATAGCAGGGGCTGCTGTGCAGCTCAGTTGAGGAATAGAAGGAGTTATTGCAAGCCAGGATTGAGGTGCCTATACAGAACTGGTGGAGCTCAGGACCGGAAAAGCTTGAAGTGGTACAGAGCTCTGTATGTTCAGCTCAGGGCTAGAATGTCCAGGGGGTGCTCTGGGTCAGGATTCCTTGACTCTCTTCCCAGCTGTGCCTGTGAGACATGTCTCTTCCCCTTTGGTGTCGTCTTTTCCCTCTGTAAAGTGGGGTCTGAAACGCATTAAGATCCTATGATGAAAAGGACGGTAGAAGGGAGAGGTGCTGTTTATGGAGAGGTTGGTGGGGGCAGGGCGGGGCGGGCTCCCTTTGTGGATTTGGAAGTTGCCAAGTTTGGTTTTAAACAGTGGCTAAGCCTGGAAATGGACTGTTCAGCTCAAGGGCTGGGGTGGGAGTAGGGAGAAAATCTGAAGTCATTTGAGCAAAAGGTGCTTGAGACTGAAAACTTTAGGCTGCTCTAAGTTGCAAGAGTCTTGCGATTCTTTTTGCCCACACCTAGAGGAAAAGGAGGTGTATGTGTCTCTGGCCACCCCTGACTGACCGAGCACAGAGTGCCAAGTTGCAGGCTAACACTAGAAACACTAAGTTTGATTTGCCTTTTAAAACTTCAGGGAGGTGGCAAGTTGCTAGCCATCCTGGCAGAGCTTCAGCTCCAGCTCCTTGGTGTAGCCCATAGAGCTAGTTTTAGCATTTATTTTATTCAGCAGTAATGCAGGGAACCTACAGGCCTATCTGCTGTAAGACATTGGCTTCAGCAGTTAGCATAAGGCTTGAGGTCTGTGAACTTTGGCACAGATAAATGACCTGGCCCTAAGTTTTGAGGGACTGGAAATAAAGTGTTTAAGGAGAAAGTTTGTCCATAATGATACCAGCCAACCACAGGAACATGAGCTAACACCAACTTTTCAGTATTTTAGGATGGGAACATCTGTGGATGTCTGACCACAAGAGTTCCCTGGCAATGAAGCATATGATAAGTTGAGATCATTAATATTCCAAACTATAGGAGACTGGCACCCTAACATTAGTAGGATGATTAAATACAAATAAGAAAGAGGGGAGAAATGCCTACTGAATATATATTAGACATAGCAGTGTCAGCGTAACGTATTACACAAGTTGTATCCCAGCCTGTGAGCAGGAGGAGTAAGAGATGTAGCCCTTGGGAGATGCCAGAATGATTCTCACTGGTGATGAGGAGGAAGGTGATGGTGATGAGGAAGACAATGGTTAACATTTCAGAACATTTTGTGCCCTGCCAGGGATGGTGTGAGTGTCTGGATGTTCAGATGTACATTCTGTATTATCGCTATCTACCTTGCTGGGTTAGAGAGTTTGTGATTTTGCTAAATGTTCTATTAAACTAGGAACGCTTCTGTATTTGTAATAAAGTGTGAAGGTTGCAAGGTACATCAGGGTTCTCAAATAGTAACTTCTATAGTACTGGGCCTGCTCCTGTCAAACCTCAGACAGATAACTGGGGATTGTTTCTTGACAGGGATGTGACCTCCCCCAGGACCTCCAGCCCCATGGAGTGGGAGGCTCCACCTGAGCTAAAAGAGTAATGTCTTTACCTGGTAGCAGTAGTAGGTTCTTATGTAGGCCAGCCCTGACAGTGAAACATACAACATACGCTTACTTACCCCAAGTATCTTTCAGCCTGTGCCACCAATGAGGACAGCAGAGATCTCACAAAGCTGCTTCTGGCTGAGCCAGGACTAGCACCTGTATTGCAGAACAATCACTAGGACATGCTGCCTCTCAGAAAGAGAAGGCCAAATCTCTGCTTGGCTGTGCAATAGGGATGCTCCGCCACACCACTCCTAGCTAGCTGGACTAGCCTAGCAATTAGTTCCCAGGTCGTAGACTTCCTGGGTAGAGGAGGAGGAGGGAAGCTGCAGGAAGAGAAGCAATGATCCTGTAGTTAGGGCACTAATCTGGGACCCAGGGAAGATGGGGTGTCTCTTACCGTGACACAGACATCCCATGCTATGGTGGGCAAGCCACTTAAACCCAAATATCAGGAGGTGGTCACTGACTTTATGCTTAACCTCTCTGCCTAAATTCCTTCTCCGTAAACTGGGATAATTGTAATAGCTGGCACTGGATAAGAAAAGTGAGGGGTGTGGGAGGGAGTGCAGGGAACCCCTAGAACTAAGCTGGGGGACTGGGTTAGTTGGGAGGGTTGGAACTGTGCTGGGAATGAGAGGCAGGAGTCCTGCAGAGCAGAGGACTGTGGACAAAGTGGTGTGGGGAGCCTGGAGATAAGAATGCTCTGCCCTTGTTTATAAGGTCTCTGTGGGGAGGCTCATTAGGGTGTGAAAAGTCTTTGAAGGCTGGGAAGAGATTGCCCCTTCCAAGTGACTCTTGTTGCACCTGTATGTGTGTGTGTACTGGGTGTGCACTCACATTGTGGGCTTGTGTATGCTTTGTGTGACTGTTTTTGTTCTTAACTGAGCATAGGATCAATCAAATGGTGCCTGGAGCTGCCATCTCCCTGGGTCACAGCACTGTCCATCCCTTGCATCGCTCCCCATTCTTTTATCACTGCACCCCAGGGGGACGGGATGGGTCTGGGTCTGGGTCCAGGGTGGTGTCTGGGATAACATCCTAATGGTCTGTAAAAGCAGCAGAGAATCCTGTGGCACCTTATAGACTAACAGACGTTTTGGAGCGTGAGCTTTCGTGGGTGAATACCCACTTCGTCAGACGAGACGCAGTAGTGGAAATATCCAGGGGAGAGGTATTATATATTGGCTAGCAGAGCAAAGCTAGAGATAACGATGGTTTAGTTCAGAGTCAGGAGGTGTGAGGCCCTGTCTGAGCAGTAGAGGTGTGGAAACCAAGGGAGGAGAAACTGGTTCTGTAATTGCAGCCATTCACAGTCTTTGTTTGAGTCCAGAGCTGATAGTGTCAAATTTGCAATGAACTGAAGCTCAGGCAGTTCTCTTTTGAAGTCTGGTCCTTGAAGCTTTTTTGCTGGCAGGATAGCACCTTATGGTCTGCTATAGTGTGGCCAGGGAGGTTGAAGTGCTCTCCTACAGGTTTTTGTATTTGCCATTCTGATATCTGATTTGTGTCCATTTATCCTTTACCGTAGTGATTTGTCCAGTTTGGGCCGATGTAGCATAGCAGTAGGGCATGCTGGCATATGATGGCGTATATTACATTGGTGGACGTGGCAGGTGAATGACCAGTGAGGTATGGCTGATCTGGTTAGTGTCCTATGATGGTGGTCCGCTGGTGTAGATAGTGGGCAGAGTTGGCATTCGAGGTTTGTGCATGGATGTTCCTGAGCTATGAAGTACTATGGTACGGTGTGCAGTTGCCTGGTGAGAATACGTTTCAGGTTGGCAGCGTTGTCGTGGGCAAGGATTGGCCTGCCACCCAAGATCCGTGAAAGTGTGGGATCATTGTCCAGGATGGTTGTAGATCCCTGATGATGCGTTGGAGGGTTTTAGCTGGGGGCTGTAAGTGATGGCCAGTGGAGTCCTGGTTGGTTCTTTCTTGGGTTTGTCTTGCAGTAGGAGGCTTCTGGGTACACGTCTGGCTCTGTGTGATCTGTTTCTAATTTCCTCGTGCGGTATTCGTAGTTTTGAGAATGTTGGTGAGATTTTGTAGGTGTTGGTCTCTGTCTGAGGGGTTAGAGCAAGATGCGTTGTACCGTCAGTGCTGCGCCTGTAGACAATGGAATCGTGTGGATGTGGCCCAGGATGGAAGCTGAAGCATGAAG
>NC_133771.1:215185840-215311535 GCF_003597395.2 Chelonoidis abingdonii | reverse complement strand
CTTCAGCTGGCACCTTTGCAGAGGAGGGGCCCAGGCCATCAGTTGCTAGGAGACAGAGTGTCAGGCATTTAGGTGCACTGGCCCTCTGCTCTGCAGCAATCACACACCCTTATCCCACCACCTAGATATTAAGAACCTCATAGGGGACACTGAGGCACCAACACGGTATTCAGAGCAACATTAAGAACATTCCCAGTTCGTCACAAGGGGGAATAAGGCAAAACACCACATTTATTAGTAACACATGTATTAGTTAACACTGTATCTTACGCATATGATATATTACACTCACAAGCACATGCCGTCTTGTTGTTACCAATTAGTTGCTCCCCCTAACTTTACTGGCCAGATAAGCTAAAAGGGGGAGGGGGTGGAGCCGGGCTTCTGCCGATCCAGATTGATGCTCCCATGTTGACAAGACGAGATCCGGGGTCCTCTGCAAGACACCTCACATTTATAGCAGCTTTCGTCTCATGCAAAATCTGTACCAGATTCAAAATCTGTGTCCATGTCCCTTGGTCCTTTGTCCTGCTTTCTTCTGGGTGTTGTCCCAATGCTGCAAAGAGGGTGTTTCCTAAAGAAGGTGCTTGCTTTTAACCCCTCCCCTGGCCGTCAATATGTCTGCTTTTTTTTTAATGAGCCTGCTTGACACATTTCATTGTCCTTGGATCTGGCTTCCATCCCCTCTCCAAGGGTTGCAACTGGCTGGAGGTGCTGCCTTCCACACCTCGCTCATTCACACCTCATTCATCAGGGCAATTGATTAAGTGTGTGTGTGGGGGGGGGGATCTTAGTCTACTCCTAGCAAAAAGACATTTTTCTTCTACTTTAACTATCCTTAGGGGCCATATCATTATACCAAGGCTTAACATAAGTTTTTCTACATAGGGCTCTGATACAAAGTTCCTATATCAAAAGACTTGATACAAAATTGTATGAAAATAGCTTAATACAGGGTTATACGAAGAGGCATAATACAAAATCATATGAAAGTTATGTGAAGATCCTTAATACAGAGATGTATCTACAAATCCCTGGGCCATGCTCTCTGAGACTCAGAGCAATATCCAATATTCTTGGCAAAGACTCGCTATCCCAGCCAGAGAGTAAATCCAGCCGGTGGCAGGGCTTCAGCCAGCCAGCGTTGCTCACATGCTGTATAGCAGAAAACATTACTGGACTGGGCATTACTGGGACGTTGCTGCACTCAGAGCTGGAATTGCACGACCCCAGATGAGTGTCAGTTCTGGCTCAGGCTCCTCCTGGTAGGAAACTAGGAAATGCTCAGTGCTGGATGGTATAGCCCTTTCAGGATCCAAAAACTGAGTGCCTCAGTTTATCTAGCAAAGACAGCTTCTGCTCATGCAAGGAGTGGGGGAAGCTTGGATCCAGAGACTCCTTGCAGAAGCTGCCCCCTTTAGCAGAGCCTGCAGTCCAGCAGCCAGTCCAGTAGTAGGGGTGGCTGTTCTTTGCTCTCCCGGAGGGGACTCTTTAAGGAACACGCAAATGGTCTGTTTTACTCCCTTGAGTTGTGAACTCCATTTGACTCATCAGTTGAGCTCCCACTTAGCACTTAAAATCATAGAAATGTTACTCCTGAGGGCATTCTGTGCCAAAAAAATAAAAATTCTGTGCACAATATTTTAAAATTCTGCTCATTTTATTGGTCAAATGTGGAGGCTCCAGCCTTGCACTGGGGAGCACAGGAGATCACTGTGCAGCTCCCCTTGGGACATGGACTCAGTGGTGAGACTGCACTCAACCCTGACACAGCGCAGGGACCAGGCCTGGCCCAGAAACATCCCAGGCCCCTGCCCCTCTATCCAGGTATGGGTTGTGCAGGTTCTGTGTGGTGTGATCTGGGTGCAGGTGGCTCAGTGGGGAATCAGAGTGTGAAGGGCATCTGGATACACAGGGGCTTGTTGCAGGGGTTCTGGGTGCAGTGGTAATGGGACTCTGCAGGGGGATCCAGGTGAAGGTGGCTGGGGTTCAGTGAGAGGAGGGATCTGAGTGTGGGCGGGGGCAGAGCTTAGTAGAGGGTGTGGGGGGGCTCAACAGGGGTCCCATGCTGGGGAAGTGGGGCTCGGCAGGAGGGTGAGGCTTGGTGGGAAGGTCAGGGCATGAAGGGGTCTGGGTGGATGGGGGAGCAGCTTTCTGTACAGGGATCCCTCCCCCTGCAGCTGAGGAGTGATGAGTTCAGAAAGCAGGGGAGGGAGCTTGCAGAGCTTTCTGCAGCTGGGGCAGAAATCTGGAGGTGGATCTGACTCTTCCCCCGGATGCCGTGCAGAGAAAAAGGAAGTCCCGTTCTGCCTAGCCCAGCTGGGACTAGCAGCTGAGGCCAGCTCAGGGTAGGAGGCAAGACTCCGCTGGTGCCCAGTCCTACTGCTTGCTCTACAGTGAGTTACCTCTCTGGTGGCTGCCCTGGGCACCCAGAACATATTGCTGGGGAGGGCCGCAGGACCGCTCTTGTGGCTTCCCTATCAGAAAGTCATTTTTCTGTGGAGAAGCAAAGAAATCTGGGGGGGACATAAATTCTGTGCATTTGCAATGGTGCAGAATTCCCCCAGGAGTAAAATGTAGGGTTGGCAGGGACCTTGAGAAGTCAAGTCCAGCCCTCTGAGAGCACTGAGGCATGACCAAGTAAACCTAGACTGTCCCTGATATCTCTCCAACCTGTTCTTAAATACCTCCAGTGGCCAGGGTTACACCACCACCCTGAGAAGCCTTTGGAGGAAGGGTTTCTTCTCCCTCACACACTGAAGGCCTGTGATTCCAATTTCATGCTTTCCCCATGTCTGAGCCTGGGCTGAAGTCCTGTGTTTTGTGCCAGCAACTATAACTCCACCTTAGTAACTTAGTCGCAAGGCTGTGGCTAACATGGCTTTAGTGGAGACAGGGCTGGGAGAGAATGACCAAGCCATCTTCAGGTGGCACTGTCCTGCTGTTCTTGTGCTTGGGGTGCCCTTTTCTGGGGGTGCCCCCTTCAGATTGTCATAGCTGGGGGGGATGGACACTTCCCCCTCTGGGCTCCAGCAGCAGCAGGCCCCTCTCTGCTGTATTCCTTCAGGCAGCCCATGTTTCATTGACTGTCTTTCCCCTGAGCTGGAAATCTCATCGGTGACTCTCCTGTGCTGCCTTCCAATCGTGGAGTCTAAGGGCTGGTCTACAGTTAACATGCTACAGCTAAAGCGCTTCAGTATAGACCAGTGATCCCCAAACTATGGGGCATGTTCGAGGAGGATTTTGCGGAGGAATATTCTGGGTGTGTGTGGTGGGACCTGGGCCAGCGCCCCTGGGAAGTGGGGGGCAGAGAGAGCACCACCCTGTTTGGCCCCACCAGAGCTGTAACAAGGAATTTTTGTGCCCAAGGCAAGGGCCGGTTCCAGGCTCTTCGGCAATTTGACGGCGGGTCCCTGAATCCCTGTTGGAGGGAAGGACCTGCTGCCGAATTGTTGCCGCCACTTCATTCAGTTTGGCAGCAGGTCCTTCCCTCTGCCAGGGACTCAGGGACCCGCCGCTGAAGAAGTGGTGGCGGTAGTGCTTCCACCGAAGTGCCACAGATCACAGTAGAGCTGCACCCCTCCGCTTTGCGCGCCCGAGGCAAGTGCCTCGCTCACCTCGCCTTGTTACGGCACTGAGCCCCACTCCCAGCCTGACTCCTGGCCATGGCCTAGCCCTGCTCCCAAACCCAGCGCCCAACCACAACTCCTGAGGCAGGGGGCAGGCAGATTGTATTAGAGGCAAGAGGGGCACAACTAAAAAAGTTTGGGGACTATTGGTGTAGACACTTGCAACAGGAGAGATCTCCTGTGGCTGTAGATAATCCACCTCTCCGCGAGGCAGTAGCTAGGTCCCTGGAAGGTGGGGTTAAGTCGGCTTAACTGCATCTCTCAGGGGTGTACACTTTTCACACTACAAGAGATGTCCCTTTTCAGTGTAGAGCAGCCCCAGCTTCTTCCCCCTCCCAACCTGCTGGCATTCCTTGCTGCCTCTTCCAGGCAATTAACTCCCCTACATTCTCCATTTCACCTGCCCCTCCCAGTTTATCTGGCCAGAGATGAGGAATCTGCCATTTCCTTCTATTGCACTCACTCACCTCACTCCTCCCCACCTAGTCGTCTTTCCTTCTCCAGTCATTTCATTGCTGTCATCTCATCTTTCTTTCCCCAAGCCTCAGCATCTGTGCCTGACCCGTTTCCTAGCCTCCACTGTCTGCACATCTGTCTGTCTCCTCCTTTCCCTGACTGCTATGCCATCCCAGCTGGGACCCTTCTCTCCTCATGACCATTGCTCTGTGGCCTTCCTGAGGCCCAGCTCTCCAGCACATCCATAGTGCTGCTGCAGCCACCCACACATCTACCCCCTGCAAAGTCCTTGTTCCAGGCCCCCTTAAAATCACTCTCCATGGATGTGCTCCAGCATCTTCACAGGCCGAGGCCCCTTCAGTGTTTCCAGTGCTCTTGGTGCAAGAGCCTTCTGCTCTGCAGCCTTCCTCTGTCTCCGAGGGCACTGATTGCCAGTCTCCTCTCTCCCCTCCCACTTACTGTCTCACAGTGGATGGGCGATCCTCTCCAAGTTCAGTGTGGAACTAGTGTCCCTGGGGCTGTGTCTCTGCGGCTGCACCGACCACCTCTCCTCTGGGGCACCCCTCCCCACCACAAGGAACTGGTAGGGGCTATCTTGAGCAGCTGAGGGGAGTATGCCCGCTGGGGTGGGAGTTCTGTAGAGACTTGATTTGTTCCCTCATGCTGCACCTGGAGCAGGATTTCTTGTTATGCTGTAAACACAGGCAGCAGCCTGCTGCTGAGCAAAGAGCCCATAACACACAAAGGTGGGTCCTAACAGCAGAACAAAGGCAAATCTGCTGCCAGCACCTCCCTTCACTCCTCCCTCTTCTGGCTGGCGTAATACCCTGGCCACCTGCCACTTTCCTTCCAGTGGGTCATATGAGCCCAGGTTGCACTGCCTGCTTGGTATCTCTGCATGTCTGCAGAGGCAATGCTGGTGGGCAGACTCCAGCAGCTGCTGCTGCATGCTCCAGCACTGGCACTAGGTCCCTGCCCCTAATCCAGCCCTAGGTAGGGACACTGAGTGAGGTAAGAATTGGGGCCAGGGCACTTGTCTGGCTTGGGGGAGGCAGGGGGGATGGTCAGGCTGGAGTGTGAAGGGACTGATCTCTGGGGTGGTATGTTGCTATCTTGCACCTTGACACCACCTAAAGGAGGAGTGGGTGTGAGGGAGCTGGAGACCAGACCCTACAGGTCTGCTGGGGAGGGACAGCCAGGGCACAGGAGTTCTGCGTGCAGTGTGTGATGTTCTCTCTGGACTGCAGTTGCCAAATGTGCCGGTGCTTTCCCTGCACCTGGTCTGTTCACGCTCAGGACTGCAGAGTGCATGCTGTCCCCATTGTGCCAGGAACAGCACGGAAGGCTCCTGTGCAGGGCTCCAGCAGTAACAATGACACGCTATAAACAGTAACTCTCACAGTTCCCCTCCAAAGGTTGGTGGGCTCTTATTCTCCCATTGGACATAGAGAGAGACGGGGCATGGAGTGACTTGTTCCCAGGAGCCCTGTGCTGAGAACAGTCCCTTGGCTGGCAGCAAAGCAAATTACCCTGAAAAAAGGCTACTGTCATTCCAGAGAAGAGTCTCCCTGGGGAGTTCTGGCAGCGTAGCCGTTGTGGTACTGTTGTATTGCTGTTGGAATGCAGTAAGTTTCCCTGTGTGTAACAGCCTCCAGTAACTTGGCGGTGTCTTCCCCCTTGGCTTGTGCCCAATCCTGTCTGTCATGCTATACTCCTTTCCCCTGGCTCAGACCAATGCATGTCTTTGTTCTGGGGGTGGTGAGTCTTTTAGGCTGGCCGAGGTCAGTGCCTCCCGGCCCTGCGGCAGGTGCTTTCTTAGGGGATTCACTACTTAGGAAGCAACAGACTTTGGGTTGGATTCTTTCTATCTTCCCTTTGTCCTTTCTTCTTACCCAGCCAAGTGCCTCGTGCCTCTTTGCACTGGTTCCCACTGCCTCTCTCTCAGTGACCTCTGGACTGGAGGTGTGTTCACCATAAGCCCAGCTGCCAGTTACTTATCTCCGCTCTTAAAGGGCAGCTAAATCAGCTTTCTTAGCTGCCAAAGGTGTGGGGGCGTAGAGGAGCGCGTCAGTTCTGACGCTGGTTCTGTCTCCTGCCCACGCATGCTGTTCCTCCAGGTGGCAGATGGCCCTCCATGTCCCCCTCCTCTTAGAAGAGAGTAGGCCCAAAAAGTTCTCCTCTCCCTGAAGGAGACGGGATGAAGAGAGGAGAGGGGTAATCAAAAACGTCTGAGGCCTGGTCCCTGGTATCCCCTCTGACTTGTCTGTGGGGGTGGGGCTCTAAGCAGCTTCTCTTTTAGGATCTTGCGCCATTGTAGCTCCCCTGGGCCAGGCTCTGACACTTACCAAGGCTCTGCTCTTCTCTCGTTGCTAGGCGGGCGTGTAGGTGAAGGACTATGTCCACAATGGTGTACCCAAGGGAGGAGAAGCTGGACAAGCTGAGCCAGGAGGAGATCATCTGCAACACCAAGCTGGTGATGCAGGGGCTGGAGGCCCTCAAGAATGAGCACAACTCCATCCTGCACAGCCTGCTGGAGACCATCAAGTGTCTGAAGAAGGATGAGGAGGCCAACCTGGTGCATGAGAAATCCAATCTGCTTCGCAAGTCAGTGGAGATGATTGAGCTGGGGCTTGGAGAGGCTCAGGTGAGCGACGGGAAGGCATGGTAGCATGCACATGGGTAGGGGTCACCCAGGGGTCTGGTGTAGGAGGGCAGATACAGTAACTCTGCCATCCCTAGGGGCTGAAGAATCCTCTGCCAGATCTGAGCCTGGCAATGGCTAACTTTTGTCTGGAGAGGCAGATGGGTCCAGAGTGCAGCGTAGTGGGGCTGCCTTGGGGAGAGGCTGTGCTGGTTCTCCTGCTGGATTGATGATGTTGCTGTTGGCTCTCTTGGTGCAGGTAATGATGGCTCTGTCCAGCCACCTGAATGCAGTGGAGTCAGAGAAGCAGAAGCTGCGTGCCCAGGTGCGGAGACTGTGCCAGGAGAACCAGTGGCTGCGAGATGAGCTGGCCAACACCCAGCAGAAGCTGCAGCGCAGTGAGCAGACGGTGGCCCAGCTGGAGGAGGAGAAGAAGCACCTGGAGTTCATGAACCAGCTGAAGAAATACGATGAGGACGTCTCACCATCGGTAAAAGTCATTGCTGCAGGGGGCGCTAACTCCCAGAGCTATCCCACAGGGCTGAGCCGAGGGATAGACAGGCCCTCCAGGAGTGCCCAGCCTCCATGGCTTGTGCTCTGGACATCCGGCAGTGTGTGTCAGTCCTGCCCCTTGGGACTCCTCAAGCCCCAAAAGGGGAGCGTGCTTTCACCTGCCTGAACCAGGGCCTGTCTGCTAAGGAGCCAGCTGTGATGTGGGACCCTGCTGCCAGGACCGGCAGTGAGACTCGGGGTGGGCTCGGCAGTGAGACCGTGGGGTGACTGGGGCCATGGGGTGGGGAGAGCACCTGTCTCACCTCAGTGGGGACTGGACCCTGCACAGGGTGGGGTGGGGAGCTGTCTTACTAGGGTGCTGGCACTTTATACTGATGGTTCTTCCCCTCCTACTGCCAGGAGGAGAAGGAAGGGGACTCCACAAAGGACTCCCTGGATGATCTATTCCCGAATGAAGAAGAGGAACATGGCCCAGGAAGTAAGTGGTTCCAGTCCCCCCTACCCCATCCTCCCATCTTCTCCTGTGGTCTGTCTGCTGGGGCCTGTAATAAGAGCCCTGGCTGGTTTGAGGTGAGTGGGTAGCCCACCCTGGCTGGTGCTGTGGGGCCAAGCGGTGTGCTGCCCGTGCTCTGTGCCCACCACCAGCCTGGTTACTTGTGTGTGTGTTTGCAGTGCCCCACCAGCACAGCAGTGCAGCGGCAGCCGCCCAGCAGGGTGGCTACGAGATCCCAGCACGCCTGCGCACCCTCCACAACCTAGTGATCCAGTACGCCTCGCAGGGGCGCTACGAGGTAGCTGTGCCGCTCTGCAAGCAGGCACTGGAGGACCTGGAGAAGACATCAGGCCACGACCACCCCGATGTGGCCACCATGCTCAACATCCTGGCGCTGGTGTACAGGTGAGTGTTGGAGTGGGGAGCAGGATCCTGCCACTTCTTCCCCATCTACCTGTCCAGGAGTGTGGCAAATGTACAGCTCCTGCATCTGGCAGAGTCTCCCTTTGGAAACTGCTTGGGGTCAGGTGATGGCCATGAAGCCCAGGGCCCATGAGCCTGAGGTGGGCTTTACAGAAAGCCATGGGAGGGCTGGGATTTGGGGAGAGCTGTAGGGCATGGGGAGGGATGGGAGAGGGTAGGCTGGTGGTTGGTGAGGCTCATTGGGAATTGGAAAAGGCTGCAGGGTTGCCGGGGGGACTGTTGTCCCAGGTGCCACATGCTCAGAATCCCAGCACTCTAGATCTGCACCGTGATACACTGACTTTGTGCTGCAGGGATCAGAATAAATACAAAGAGGCAGCCCATCTGCTGAACGACGCACTCTCCATTCGCGAGAAGACGCTGGGGAAAGACCACCCTGCAGTGAGTATCTGCTGCCCTGGCCCTGGGAGCGCATGTCCCCTGCTGGCTGGGGAGTAGGGGCCAGGTGGGCAGGAAGCAAGTCACGTTCCCTCCCACCATTCTCTGTGATACATGTGGCTGGGCTGCTCACTGACTGCACAACAGGCTGCCATGGAAAGCCCCAGGTGGCAGAGAATGGGGCTCAGGCACTGGCCATGGAGCACGCCTTGGCATTCTGCCTCTCTACACCATGCCAGGGGATCAGGTGATGGCACATGCAGTCCCAGTCCTGACACCAGCACTTCTGGGAGGAGTTTGGGTTTTACCCTGGGCATCCTGGATACCTCTGTACTGCTTCCTTAATGGGCCTGGCACCTGCAGCTGGATACAGGCTGCTGCTTCCTGGCCCAGCTAGCTGGGCAGCATTGCTGTGTGCTGCCAAGTTGCTGTGGTGCCTTGCCACAGTGGCTGCAATACTGAGTGCAAAGGGACCGGGATGGCCTTGCTCCCCAGGCACATTCCTTCTGGTTCCTTCTCACTTCGGTGGGGTGGGGCTTGTTCTGTAGGTGGCCGCGACCCTCAACAATCTGGCTGTTCTTTATGGGAAGAGAGGAAAGTACAAGGAGGCAGAGCCGCTGTGCAAGCGAGCCCTGGAGATCCGCGAGAAGGTACCCGCCTGAGCCCTCCATGTGTGCATATGTACACCCTCACCCCTCTTGATGGGCTGCTCCCCAGTCCTGAGATCTGGGAGAAGGTACCAGCATTGCCCTCCCCCAACTCCTCCTAGCAGTCGGCCTGGGGTGGGAGGGCTGGGAGATGAGTTCATGATTCAAGGACTTCAGTAACTCAGCCAGAGGCGAGGGATCTATTACAGCAGTGGGTGGGTGAGGTTCTGTGGCCTGCAGTGTGCAGGAGGTCAGACTAGATGATCATGATGGTCCCTTCTGGCCTTAAAGTCTGAGTCTCCAATGCCCTGAAAAACATCCAGCAGGTCCCCTTGCCCCAAGCGCACTGACCTCTGCCACCTACTCTCCTGCCTCCAGCTTTGTTTTGTAGTCCCAGGGGCCCCATCTCCATTCACTGCCTATGGACCTTTCCTCTGAATCTCCCTGGCATTTGGCCACCATGTAGCTACAGGCCATGCCCCTGAGGGACCAGCTGGAGTCTACTTGTTCCCTACCTTTTAGCTTCTGGGAGTGCTGAGCAAGGCTGGCGTGCTAGAGCGTCCCTCAGTAGAGTAGGGCATTCCCAGGAGTCCAAGAAGGCGCAGCCATGGGGCCTGCAGTGATCTGGAAGGCCTGCTGTCTGAGGCCTCCCTTCTCTGGCTTCTCCAGGTTCTAGGCAAAGACCATCCAGACGTGGCCAAGCAGCTGAACAACCTGGCGCTGCTGTGCCAGAACCAGGGCAAGTACGAGGAGGTGGAGTACTACTACCGCCGGGCACTGGAGATCTACGAGAGCCGCCTGGGCCATGACGACCCCAATGTGGCCAAGACCAAGAACAACTTGGTGCGTCTGCTGGAGAGGGGGGCTGTCCGGGTGGCATCTGGGCAGTGGGGGAGGAGCTGGGAGAGCTGACTGAGGGGTCCTAGGGGGTAATCATGGTCCCAAGTGGCCCAATGGGGCTTGAAAAACTCTCTCTATTGGCTCCAGGCCTCCTGCTACCTGAAACAAGGCAAATACAAGGATGCTGAGGTGCTGTACAAGGAGATCCTCACCCGCGCCCATGTGAAGGAGTTTGGCTCTGTGGATGGTACGTACAGCTAGAAATGATTGGGGGACGTGGGGAGCCTGGCCATAGCTCTCTGAGGAGTTCCCCATTCCAGCTGTGGGGCTGGCACTATGCAATGTCCCCTCTGCTGGCAGGGTGAGTCCCTGCAAAGCCTGCTGCGCTCTGCACCCTGCCTGGGCTTGTCTCTGCACTGGGAATGGAGAGGGCACCCATTCCCCTGCAGGGCTGGCACCACGAGAGCTAACCACAGACCTTGCAGAGCACAGTGACACTGTACGGTGGCGAACAGCTGTCCTTGCGCCGCCATCCCTGGGCATGGCACCGCCCTGCCCCTCTCCCTCAACCATGCAGCGTGGCTGGAGGCTTTCCCTGGGGCTAAGGGGAAGGTCATTTATGTGTGGAGAGCAGGTCAGTGACTATGAAACCAGCAAGGGATGAGCAGGGGATGCAGCCCCTGCTGGGGTTGGGAGAGC
This sequence comes from Chelonoidis abingdonii, assembly GCF_003597395.2. Lineage (NCBI taxonomy): Eukaryota > Metazoa > Chordata > Testudines > Testudinidae > Chelonoidis > Chelonoidis abingdonii. Next base: position 215,300,756 of record NC_133771.1, on the reverse strand, counting down.
CCCACAGGCAGTGTCCCATGGAGAGACCTGAGAGGTGCGTTCTGAAGCCAGTGCCCCAGGATCCTGGCTGGTTCCTAGGTGGGGAGTGGGGCTGCAGCGTGTTCCAGATGCGTAGGTGGGTAGGGCAGAGTTCCGGAGCGAGGTTGTGAACAGCACTTTGTTGTGTTTTGCCCCACAGATGAGCACAAGCCGATCTGGATGCACGCAGAGGAGAGGGAGGAGATGAGCAAGGTGAGGGTAAGAGGTCAGATCAGCACAGCCTCTGACAGTGGAGAAAGCCCAGTGGTTCAGCTTGGATGCTGGGGTGAGGAGGGAGCTGGAGTCTCTTCTCTTCCCTAGGGCGGGAGGGGAGTCTCTGCTTTCTGTAACCCCTCTAGAGCAGCAGGTGCTGCAGCTGGTCACAGCCAGCAAGGGCAGGGCATAGGCATAGGGAGGGAGGCAGGGTGCTGCAGCTGGGCAGGGGCGTGGCAGAGGTGGAGGTGCTGCAATTGCTCTCTTGTGCCTGTGTGGGAAGGAGAGCTGTGCTCAGGCTGGGGGGAGGCCCACTGTGTGTCTAGCTGTGCCTGCATGTTTTCTCTTTGCTTGTAGTGCTCTTCCTAGGACACACTGGACAGCGGAAGATGGCAGAATGACAGCATGTTTTTGTGCCAGAGACTTAGCTTCCAGCCCCAAAGGGCCTTGAAAGTCCAGCTCACTCCTGGGTTAGCCCATAAGGCTGATCAGGAGAAAGGGAACCTGAGAGGAGAGGCAGACAGGACTGGGGAGAGGCTGCAGTCTGCTGCCTCCATCATCTCCCCCAGAGAACCTTCTGCTGTGTGCTGCTGGAGCCAGAATGGGACCTAGAGTTCTCCCCGGCACCCTGGTCCTTCCAGCCCAGCTCTGATGGAGGGCAACGCAAACCTTGCCGGCATCTAGAGCCCAGAGAGCACAGGGCCTTGGGAGCCAGGCAGCCTTTCCGGAGCAGTGGGCAGCAGCCCGGGCTCTCTGTCAAATGGGAATTGACCCCGGCAGTTGTGAGAGAGAGCCAGGTGCACTCCTGAGATGGACTGAGCTAAACAGACACACGGAGCAGGTGTCCCTTCTTATACAGCAGGCAAGACGCAGGAGCCCACAGCACACCTGTCACCACCCCGCCCCCATGCAAATGCAGCAGGGAGACCTCTCTCAGGTCTCTCGTCTGTGTGCACAGACCCTGTACCGGGAGCCAGCAGTCAGGCTTGGCAGAGTCATCATCTAGGTGGCCAGGCTGGAGTTGGAGGGCTTGAGTAACTAACTGTGAATGGTGCAGGTGCATGGCCTCTCTGAGATCCCACCCTGTGTCTGGAAGCTGTCCCAGCTTCTATCCTGCACAGCGCAGTCTAGTCTAGAGGTCTCTCTCTTGGCCTCTGTGCACCCCAAGCTGCAATCTCTTCACCTCCCAGTGTAGTCCCTGTCGGACGCTGAGGGCCCCTTGAGAAGCAGAGCCCCATGCTGGGCAGGGGATGCTGCAGGGGGGCAGGACTGCAGAGACTAGCACACAAGCTGTAAAGAATCATGGTGGCAGTGCCATTGCTGCTCTAAGCTAGTTCGCCCCTTGAGTGCTCTATGCTCCCTGCACCCACTGCTCCACCTAAGCAGGGTGGTGGCCCCTGGTCCATGCTGCCAAGGGCGTGCTAGGTTGATACCAGCATTTATTATAAGCCACAGGTCCGCTGGCTGTGCCGATAGCCTGGGCTAGCCAAGGCCTCTGGGAAAGAGAAGGGAGTGACATGGCAATTGTCAAGGCAAGGTTTCTAGCACCTGATAGCGTTTGTGGGGTCTCCTCCAGTGGGGTGCAAGTTCTGAGCAGTGAGGAGTTAGCTGTGGAGGAGGGAGAGCCTTTTTGGCTCCAGCTGGGTTCTGTCACTGAGGCCTTTTGTGGATGGCTAAACCAAATGTAGGGTTTGGAGCTATTGTTGGAGCTTGTTAATGTCTCCCAAAAGGAGGACTGGTGCCTACTCTTGACACTGGAGGCTGTGCTGAATGTCAGCCTCTCTGTAAGCAGCCTTTGGGAGCTGGGTGATGGAAGAGGTGGTGGTGAGGCAGCCTTGGCATTGCCTGGAGGTCTGCTGGAACTTTTCCATCCCTGCCCATCTGTCCTAGCACTGTGCAGGGCCTCGAGGTGACCCAGCCATGGATGAAGGTCAGTTGACTGTGCTGAGCCCGTTAGGTCTGTTAGTTGCCTTTGATGCCATTGTCCATACAGTTCTGTTGACTCCGTTGTGGCCCCTGACTGGGGTGACTGGGCTTGCTCCTGAGGGCTTCTGCAGCTGGCTGCTTTGTCACCTAGGCTGAGGCCACTGCTGGGCAGAGCTCCACAGGGTACTGTTGTGTCCCCCCTCACATGTGCAGATGAGGTTCTGGAGGTTGCAGTGCCACCTGCCCAGACGGTGCAGGGTCAGTGCTCTCCCAGGGCTGGCTGGAGGCTTATTGCTGCTGGTGGTGTTTAAGGGGCAGATCTCTAGAGATTGACAGATGACATGTGGCCACCTCTTGTCAGTGGAGCTTGCTGCTCGGCTGCTTTCAGGGCATGTTGCTACGCGGAGGCCTGCCTGCGCTGCTAGCCTTGGAGTGTGGGATTGCTGATTGGAGCGGCCCCGTGTCCTGTTGCTTTCCCTGTGCATCCAGAGCTCCATGGCCAGGTACACGGTGAGCCCTGGCTCAGAGCTGAGGAGCCTGCCAGGGTATGTAAGGGGGTCTGGCGAGCCTGCAGCACCCTCCCTGTTTGCGTGTGCCAGGAGGCTCCAGGAAAGGCCCTTCCTTCAGAAAGGCAGCTCCCATGGCCCCCTGCTCTCCATGGGCCTTAGTGTTGCTCTGACAGATGGGAGCAGCTCCCTTACCAGGGGGACTGGGAGGAGAGACTGCAGCTCAGGCTAGTAGACCACTCAGGTCTTTAGTCACCACCATCCCTGTCTGAGCCTTGAGGGCTCACATCTGCTTACTCACCTCTGGGTCCTGCTTCCCAGGCCTTGTGCATGCTCCATATGCACACACTCCCAGAGCTGAACTTCTGGCCTGGGGTGTACACATTTAGCTTCGAGCTAGAGAAATCTCCATGTGCCCATGGGTCTCCTGCTGCCACCTCAGGACAAGACTCTGCCACAAGAAGGTTCCACTGGGGTCCCTGAAACTGCCTTGGCCAATGCGGGGCAAGGTGGCTTCTTATGCCTGTACTGCCCCTTCCTGCTTCTAGCCCAGAGCAGCTCTGAGCTCCAGCTGGGAAGGAGTGGCTCCAGCAGCCGGCTTTTCTGGGAGCTGCATTTGAGTGGTGTGCTCTCTCCTCAGGGGCCAGGACTGGGCCTTCGCTCCCCTGTACAGGGCTGAGATGCTTTCCAGGCTACTGCTGAGCACAGAGACGGGGGGGGGGGGGAACCTCTAGCGCCTGCTAGTGGAGGTGGCTTCATGTGTTGGGCATTCTGTAGTGCAGTGATGCGGTGCCAGCCGCCCCCAGGGCATACGTGGCTCCCCCCACAAGCTAGCAGCAGTGGGCTGGGTGTAAGGAGACAGCTGTGTTGTAGCCAGTGGGAGACGTGCATGCTAGCCTAACCCACAGGTGGTCCCCGTTTCCTTGAGCTGAGCTCTTTTGGTTCTGCGGAGCACTAGCCCAGCCGCTGGGTTGAGGGGTGTTGCTCCCATTCCCTCTCACGCCTGGAGGCCCTCCCTGCTATACCTGGTTGCCTGTCTGTTTTATCCCATTAAAAAGCATCATACCCATTTTGGCAGAGCTTCACTTTCTTTCTCTTTACTTACCGTTTCACACCATCACGATGGGGCTGTGTGCCTGGGTGGGTGGATTTATTAGTGGGGGTACATGCCGGGATTGGGCAGGGCCAAGACAGGAGCTGTGCCCCCCAGGGAGGGAGGGTGTTGGGCATGGCAGTGGCAGCTGGAATTCTCCTGTGCTTGCTGTTTGGGAAATGCCCAGTGGTAGGAATAGCCTCACTCTCCCTGTGATGTGGGGGCTGGGAGGGAGCTCTGTGGTGATGCCAGCCCAGGGTGCTGCAGCAGATATCCTGGCAAGAGAATCCGTGGGTGTTTAAAGGCAGGGCTGGGAGATATACAGAGTCTGGGTTCCAGCCCTTGTCTCACGCTGCATGAGCGTGCTGTAACTGGGATGCTGCCAGCGCCCGGACTCCAGCCCAGTCCCAGGCATCTACGCTGCAATTTCATAGTCCCTCAGCCTGAGTCAGCTGACACTGGCCAGCCCCAGGTTTTTTTATTGTATGACATGCCTCAGGAGGCGGCAGGTAGACCAGTCCAGGCAGTCAATTGCTGGGGTAAAGCCTCCAAGCAAACAGTCTGTGTTTCAGTACAGCCATGTTTAAGTGTATACATCTAGGAACAAAGAATGTAGACCATGCTTACGGGATGAGAGACTCTACCCTGGCAAGTAGTGACTGAAAAAGATGTGAGGGTTGTGGTGGATGATGGCTGAACATCAGCTCCCACTGTGTCACTGTGGCCAAAAGGCCTAATGCGATCCTGGAGTGCATGAATGGGAATCTCGAGTAGGAGAAGAGAGGTTATTTTACCTCTCTGTTTGCCACTGGCATCAGTGCTGCTGGAGTCTGTCCAGTTCTGGTGCCCACAGTTCAAGAAGGCTGTTGATACATTGGAGAGGGGTCAGAGAAGAGCCACGAGGATGATTAAAGGGTTAGAAAACCTGCCCTAGAGTGATAGACCCAAGGAGCTCCATCTATTTAGCTTAAAGAGAACGTTGAGAGGTGACTTGAGGACAGTCAAAAAGTACCTACATTGGGAAGGAATATTTAACAATGAGCTCTTCAGTCTAGCAGACAAAGGTCTAACACAACCCATGGCTGGAAGCTGAAGCAGTGTTTCCTCATTGCCAGGGGTGGGGTGGGGTGCTCTGGGCTGATGGTATGTGTGCAGGGTTGGCTCCAGGCCCCATGGATGGGGAGAGGCCTGTACCCGCTAGGGTTGTTTAGCCCCCTGCTGCTCACCGTCCTGCTCTCTGTCCAGAGCGCTCTAGCCATTGACCTCATGGCTGTGTCATCCTGTGGCCGAGGTGGTCGTGCTGGGGGCTCCACCAGCCCCAGAGCCCATTATTCTGACTGGCTGTGCAAGAAGGAGGAACTGAAGCTAGATGCCCAGCAGGCCACACCTGGGCTCCCGGGCAGAGGGAGGGCTGGGCATAGCCTGTCACTGTCCCCACATCTGACATGGCTGAGGTGCTTCCCCTTGTGGTCTTGGCAAGGCTGAGTTAGCCTGGGCCGATGCCCTGGCCAGGCAAGGAAAGCCAGGGGATCGCTCAGCCCTGTACAAGGGAGCGAAGGCCCAGTCCTGGCCCCTGAGGAGAGAGCACACCACTCAAATGCAGCTCCCAGCCCTGAGAGAGGGGGTGTGTCTGAGTGTCCCCACGCTGGCTGGCTGCCTGCCCTGGAGGTTGGAGTGACAGGCCCAGGGGCTGGATTTCTCCAAAGAGAGCTGCTCTGCCCTGTGGGAAGGCTCCCTGGGGTCACTCAGGCCAAAATGCTCTCACTGGGGCCTGGAGAAGCCACCTAGACTGGAGTAAGACTCTGAAATGAGAGGGGCCCGATGTGCAGAGCTGTAAGCCCCACTGCCCTCCCTGCGTGCTCCCCCCTCTGACAGCCCCTGCGTGAGGATCTGGCCCTTTAAACCAGCCCAAGGACTGAGTTCTGAATGTTTGGGCTCTTGCCTGTCCCCTTTGGGCCGTGCTTAATTTGTAACGAGAGGTGCTAAGGCTCCAGCAATGTCTTTACATTCATAACTGGTGCCGGCGCTCTGAATTGCCAAGCCCAGCGGTGCCGGGACTATGAACTGCCAAGCTCAGCAGTGCTGGAGCTCAGGCCTGGCACAAATTAAGCCCAGTCTTTGTGCCCCTGTGACTATGGGGTCAGGAGGCACTGCCCTCTCCACCTGCTTGAAACATGTGCGCAGGGTGGTGCACATGGCATTACTACTACCCCACCCTTGGTTGTGGCACTGCCACCCGTGGTGCTCAGAGCCATCTGCCCTGGGCTTAGCTCTGTTTCAGCTCCAGCACTGCTGGCCCCACTCAGGCTGGCGTGGAAACCAGCCACTGTGCTTGTGGAAATCTCAGGGAGCAGTGGCTGGGCAGGCAGGTCCGGCCCCAAAGTGGAGCAGGAAAGTGCCGTGCCCCAGCGGGAGGATGGGCTCCAGGGATGAAGTCTGGGGTGGCTCAGGTCAGCTCTAGGGAGCTCAGGCTGGATGTAGAGCTCCTCTGGGGACCCCCATAGAACTGGGGGGCAGGGATGGACAGGGGGATGTTTAAATGCTGAGCTGCTGCTGGCCACAGCTATCAGGGTTGGGCTCAGTCCAGCATGGAGTGGGGCTGTTCTGGGGGCCTGAGGCAGGCACTGCTCTAGCTAACCTCTCCTCTCCTTCCCTTGCAGAGCAAACAGAGAGACGGTGACCCCTATGCAGAGTACGGCAGCTGGTACAAAGCCTGCAAAGTCAGCAGGTAAGGCGGGGCTTGGGGAGCCAGGAGGCCATGGCATCAGCGTTGGCAACCAGCCCCTCTGGAGCCAAGGTGCTGCCCTGCCACACCCTTCAGCGCAGTAATAGCCCCTGCAATGCTTTCCTTGCCTCATGCTGGCTGCCCTGCCCTCTCCAGTGCTTGTCTGGGAGTTGGCCTCTTTAGCTTGATTACTTTATCTTGTGTGTACATCTACTTTCATTGCCCTCTGCCTGTGAGGGTCCGAAGAGCCTGCCGTGTTGCTGCAGATCTTGGCTCTCCAACCAACAGAAGCTGGTCCAGTAAAAGACATTCCCCCCGCCCCCTTGTGTCTCCGTAACCAAGCCTGTCAGACAAGGGAGTCCATGTGCCTCTAAGCAGGCTGGACATAGGAGCCACCTCTCAAACACACGGGAAGAACCTATTTCCAGCAGGTGTCCCTAACTGTCCACCCTATTCATAGTCACTGGATGATATTCAGGGCCAGTGTGTCACCAGCTGACACATGCTATCTTACCTGACACTTTAGAGACGCAGTTGGGGCAATGAGTGTCAGGCTGAGCTGAGTTATATATGGGGTGCCCTCTGCCAGTTGGCGGGGAGCAGCTATTAGGGCCACAGGTGCTCCTTAAGGGCGTGCAGTGTCTGTGCGTTCACAGTGCCTTCAGGGAGAGTTGATGGCTGGGCCCTCCTGTGCAGCGTGGCCCATGCCAGAAGGCCAGGCACCTGGCGGCTCCATTCCCCTGCTCTCCCACTCCAGCCCAGCTATGGCCCATCTGCTCTCCCCTGGGATGCTCCCAGGCACTGTCACACAGAGCTGAGGCTTCCCAGCGTGGCAGGGGGCCCCAGTCACTCCAGAGCAAGGGGTGCCAGGAGCTGCTGGGAGGACAGATGGCTGCTGCCTCAGCGTCACATTTTCTCTTGCCCCCAGCCCCACAGTGACCACCACCCTGCGGAACCTAGGCGCTTTGTACAGGCGCCAGGGCAAGCTGGAAGCAGCAGAGACGCTGGAGGCATGTGCAGTGCAGTCTCGGCGGCAGGTAACCCCTGGGATGCCCTGGCAATCTGGGGACTGGGATGGAGCTGGGGGGGGGGGGGGCAGGGGTTGCTCACTGGCACCTCCCCTCAGAGTAGCAACAGGATCTCTTGGGAGTGGGGCCCTGTGATGCCTACCATTGCCCAGGCTCCCTAGGCTTGGTGGATTTAAATCTGTGCAGTCCCATCGGCTCCCCCTGGGCTGGGGCTTGGGAGGAGTCACTCAGGGAAACACTCCTCCCACAGATCTGTTAGCCTGGCCGGTAGCTATGGAGCCATTCACTTGCACCACAAAAGCTGCTGGGGAGACTGAGGTGTGAAGAGATCAAACTGACAGTTGGACACACAAGGTCCCAGGCCTGGCGGTGCAGCCGAGGCCTGCCTGAGTGGCTAACAAATGGGTGACTGCGGGGGGCTGGAAGGTAGCAGAGCGGTCCCCGCTCTGGTTAGAAGGGCTCTGGCGGAGATCCTGGGACCTGCAGGGCTGGAAGCATTGCTCGGTACTGGGAGTATAGGAGGGTTAATAACTAGAGCGCTGAAGCCCCTGGCTGAATGTGAGACGATAGCTCGACTGGCATAGCTTCTGCAAAAGGCAGTAGTGCCCCTCGGAGCTGAAACAGCTGCTGAGTGGGAACGGCGGCACCTTCCACGAGGCCCCTCGCAAAGGGCTGCTCGGGACACGGGCTGCTAGCGGCAGAAGGATGTAGGCGATGGCAGGTGGGACTGTCAGGTATCTGGTCACTCTGCTGGCCAGAGCCCTGCAGCCAGGCTTTGTCCGGCCTGCGTGTGATGCTCTAGCCAGCCCGTTCAGACTGGTGAGCTAGGCGGTAGGGACACTCTGCTGTCTCCTTTGCCCTGCTGCCCGCAGCAAGTCTCTCTTGGGCTCTCCCTGCCTTGCTGTGTGTGGTTGGGCCCAAAGGGGACAGCACAAAGCCAACCTCCCCCCGAGCATTCTGGTCCTGGAGATGGCACGGCTCATCCCTCTGCCCCCATGTCCTGGGCAGACGGTGGCGCTGGCTCTCCATCGCAGCCAGGGGCCAGCCCTGACTTGATCCTCTTGTGCTGACTCCTCTGCAGGGCATTGACCCCATTAATCAGACCAAGGTGGTGGAGATTCTGAAGGAGGGAGCCGGTGCGGAGCAGAGGAGGAGCCGTGACAGCCTGGCGGGGACTGTCAAGTATGAGAACACCGCAGACAGGAGCGAGGAAGTGAGTATGGGCGTGCAGTGGAGCAGGGTAAGTACAAGTCCACCATCAAGAACTGCCTAGGCCAGCCGGGAGAGGCAGGGGGCAGCACCTGCCCAGGGGTCCCTGCTGGAGTGCTGCCCCCTGCAGTCTCCAGGAGCTGATGGCCTGTCGTGGCATCCCTGCCTGCCTCATTCATTCCCTGCACCCTGCCCTGCCCTCTCTCGCCATTAACCTGTTGGGACAGGGAGAGGAGCGCCTGGCACTCACTCCGAGGGGCTGCTGAGCCTGGCATTGGAAATGTCCAGAACAAAGCAGCCCTGGCTTGCCCCTAACAGAGCCTTGGCATCCCCTTAACACTCCTCCTGGCTATGTCTGCATCGCACACCGACTGCCAGCCCTGAGTGGGATTCCTGAGGGAGCCTGGCAGACAGCTCCTGTGCCCTGTGGTGGGCAGCACCCTGCTGTGGGGGGGGGGGGTGCATGTGTGTGTGAGTGTGACTGGGGAGTGGGTTATAGCTGCAGGCAACTCTCTACCCTCACTGCTGTCCTGGGGGCTGAAAGCATGTGTCCCCCTGTGACACGTTGCCCCCTAGTAGTGTCAGTCTAAGGGCGGGGTCGGGAGTTAGGGCTCAGTGGAAGCACAGGCCAGGCAGGGTGGGCAGGAACGTGTCCCCATCCCCCGGCCACCAGCCTTGCCTCCAAAGGAGACTGGGCTTGACCCTGGTTGTGGCTTCCATCTGGCTCTGGAGGCCAGGGCAGCCTTACTCTGAAGGGAGGCAGCTCTTCTGTTTCCATTGCTGAAAGGGGCACCAGCCTCCTGGCCCAGAGGAGTGGGCATATGAGTCTAACTAGGGGTGCAGTGTACAGGGGTCGGACTCATGAAGGGCAGTGGGGAGAATGTGGGGCACGTGGTGCTAGGGAGAAGGTGTGTGTTCTGGCTTGGGGGAGGGGGAGCCGTAGCACTGGGGGTCCTGGGGAGCAGTGCACTGTAGTTAGCTTCTGAGCACATCCGAGCTAGAGGAAGGGGGCACGGTGCATGGTGGGGGATGGGCTTGGCCTAGACTAGGCAACTCCTGACTGCTGTGACCCTGGCTACATTAACACACACCCCTACCTCCTCCATCAGCTCACTAACCCCACCCCACAAGCACACCCTGCATGAGCCTCTCCTCCCTTGCCATGACAGCCAGGCAGCACCATGCCTCTCGCTCTCTTGATTGTGGATTGTACCCAAGAGGCAGCTGTGGAGTAACCTCTACAGGCAGTGTGGGGCGCCCCCGGGCTGGGAGCAGAGCTGGCAGGCAGCCCCCCAGGGGTGCGAGTAGGACTGGCGAGGAGCCCACAGGCTGGGAGCGGGGAAAGGAGGGCTATCCTCCAGGGGCAGCAGGGGTGGGGTTCTCCTTCCAGAGGATGGCGATGGTCTCCTCTGCAGTGCAGCTCCCTCTCCCAGGGAATGGAGGCAGCCCGCTGCTCTGTGGATGGAGGAGACCCAGGACGGCTGTCTCCTCGCCTGCCAGTGGAGGGCCTGGAGGACTGCCCCACCTGGATGGGCCTCTGAAGGGACCTGTCATCCCCCAGAGAGGGTGGATTGGGGGCTGCCGGGCGCTGGGTCCAGAACGTCCCTACCACTGATCTCCTGGCTTGCCTTTCCCTGCGTGGTTCCTCCCATGCTGTGTCTTCACTGTGGTGCCCTTTGATCTGCTTCGTTCTGGTGGTGGGCTGGGAGCTCTTTCCCTGAGGGGCTGCCTCGGAACACACCCTTCCTAGGGGGCCAGGCTGTGCCACATCCCAGCCCACGCTGGGAGAAGGCAGTGCCTGCTGTCGTGTCCTGAGCCAGGGAAGCCTAGCAGGATTTCCCTTGCCTGGCTTGGCAAGCTATGGAATGAGGCCCAGTGTAGCTCCAGGGGGGCCTGCAGCTCACAGCTCCCCCAGTTGAGGCTGAGTCCTGAGGGAAGTGGGAGTCCCAGCCTGGTGGCTCAGTGCATTTCCCATTCCCCGCAGCTCTGCTGCCCATGGCCTGCCCACCCAGCTGGCTCCCCCGCGGCTCTGCTGCCCGCCTGGCTGGCTCCCCCGCGGCTCTGCTGGGCAGTAACACTGCCCCCGGCTACATGCCCTTCCCAGGGGTAGATGGATTCAGTTAACTTAAGATCTTGTCCCTCATGGGCAGTTGCTTCCTTCTCTGATCTGGAGGGATCCTAGCCACCCGTCCCCTAGTGCCAACCCCCAGTCCTGCCTGTCCTACCCTGGGCCAAAGGTTGTGTAACTTCCAGTGGTCGTCAGTGGGCGGAGAAGGCCCTCAAGTACCAGAGATCTCTGTCCATGAACTGCTGTCCTGCCCTCCCCAGAGCAGCTCCCTCTGGCAGCAGGTTTGCCCTGCAGTGGTCTAGGCAGGAAGGTAGCACCTTCCCCTCCCCTGGAGCACTGAGATCTCCCAAGGGACATGTTGCATGTGGTCCCTTTCTAACCAGCACTAGGCCTCCAGGAGAGGGGGGCAGAGGGCTCTGGTGGTATTTTCATTAGCAACCCCAGCCCTGCTGGCTACAGAGCCAGTGAAACTGTGGCCGCATCCCAGCAAGCCAGACAGGCAGGGAGAGGAGGAGGATGGAGTCATTGCTTGTTGGCATCCATTCACTCCAGTGACAAAACACCTGGGAGAAAAGGTGTCTGCTCCCTCTCTCCATGTAGGGCATGAGAGCTGACTGGGCCTGGTCTGGAGCTAGCCTTCAGGGCCTCCCGAACCTTCCCAGGCCATCGTGTCTGCACACAGGGCGCCTCTGTCCGGCCTGGCCCAGCCCTCCCCACTGACCCCCTTTAGCTCCACGTATTTCAGGCCCCTGGTTGAGTCTTCCTGGTCCCCTAGGAATGGCCGGTGCCCAGTTGCAGGGCAGCTGTGTGTTCTGTCTCTGCCTGGGCTGGGGCACGGCCTATGCCTATCCCCCAGGGATACCTCCATTCTCACTATGGCCTTGTCAATGATGTCTTTCTCCTCTCTGTGCACTAGGCTTAAATCCCTCCTGAGACTCCCTCTTTCCCTTCCACTACAATCACCTGGATGTATGTGTTGTACCTTCCGACTTTTCCTCCGCACCATCCCTCCTTCCACCACTCCTGCTTTCCTCAGCAAGGACTCCACGCCAGTCCCCAGCCTACCTTCCCAGCATGCGAGGGTGCCACGGCACCTGCAGAGGAGCGCCTGGCTGCAGGGGCTCAGCCGCTGTACTCTGTCAGCCAGCAAGAGAGCAGGAAGAATCTGCATGGAGCTGCCCGCTCCCCCTGGCCAGGGCAGGGCCGCTGCAGGGATCCCTCTGGCCCCCGACCTCTGCTTCTGTCCTTGTGTCACTGGGGCCTGGCCTGCTGGTGGAAAGTGTCCTCGCTTCCGGGGTGTGCACCACACACCCAAAGGAGCTCACACTCCCGCATCATCCCACAGACTGCTCTGCAACACACACCCCTCCTCCGCCCCAACCCTGCCAGCCTGCTCCCTGCTCTTCCACTAGCTGCCAGGGCACAGGGAGGCTAGGGGGGTACTGTTTGGGGTGTGCAGGCCTGGGCCGCATGGGGATCTCTGCTGGGCTGTGTGTGGGCACTTGGTTCCCTGCAGCCTTGTATCCCATTAGAATGGGCCTGTGTCTGGCACCACAGAGGCCTGGGCGAGCAAGGGTGGCCTTGGTCTGTGGGCGCTGAGGCCCTGCTCTGACTCACAGGATGGTAGCGCTGGGCTCTGAGGACTGAAACAGGTGCCAAGGCCGAGGCGAGAGGGGGCTGCCTAAAGCAAGGGGTCCCACCCTGCAAGCAGGGGCTGTTGATCCAGACTCCCAGTCAGGGTTCGGGGCAGCAGCTGAAGGGGTTGGGGGAGACGGGGGCTGCGGGATGCAGACATGGGACAAGCACTGCTGTGTGTGGCTTGTTCAGTCCTGGCCTCTCTGCTGAGACCGGAGGGTGGGCTATCCAGCTGGGCTCCATTATGGCTCTGGGGTGACTGTGCTGAGAAAACGGTTCCAACCCAGCCTGTGTTTCCTCAGTAGCTCCATTTGGGAGGGGACGGGTCCAGGGAGTGAGGGGTGAAGCAGCATGTGCAGTGCTGCTCCTTTAAGAGGAAGGGAGCAGGGAATGAAGGAGCAAAGGCTGGAGCCATGTGTAGCCACAGTGGCAAGGGAAAGGAGCAGGCAGGCCCCAGCTGGAGCTCCCAGCAGAGAGGGCCAGCAGGAGGCCCACACGAGATGGGGGTGCTCACCTGCAGCAAGGTGAATTGCTTTTGGGAGGAGCAGTAGGGAGGGCTGAGGGACGCGGGGGCATTCCAGAGGAGGTGGGGGGACGGAGGGAGAGGTGGGATGAGTTTGGGGTTGGCTGTAGGGAGGTAAGGGGGTGGTGGTGGAGGAGGCAGAGCAGGGCATGTTTCTGAGGTACAAGGGGGGACTTGGACTGGGGAGTCCCCACTTCCTTCTCCCAGACCAGCTCATGCCCAGACAGCAGCGGAGCAGCCTCGACCTAGGCCTTAGGGACTTGGGCTGGGAGCTGCACTCAGACTCCTGGGTCACTGCCTTGCACTTAGGAGGAGGCTATGGGGTGGTGGGAGAAAGGTCGGTTACCTCCCTGCTGCAGACAGAGGGTCTGATGCTGAGACCACAGCTCCCTTCAGACAGGGCTCCCAGCAGCAGGACTGGCTCCCAGCCCAACAGCGGGGGCATAGAGAAGAGAGCTAGATAGGGCCCCCCAGAGGATTCAGGGGGCCTGGGGTCTTCGGCGGCGGAAGCATAGAGAAGAGAGCTAGGTGCTGCCTGTCGCTGTCGCAGGGGCCATGGGAGCTGGCAGGGCTGCAGCAGCCTAGAAGGGGTCTCCTAGGACCCTCTGCACAAGGGGATGCAGTGTGGAGGGCTGTCTTGCAAGGAGGGCATTTGCCTGGGGTTCTATGCTACAGGGGTGGTTGCCTGCCCCAGGGCTTGGTGGCCCAGGATGGGTTGCCTTGCAAGGGGGGATATTAGCCCTGGAGCTCTGTGCCCTAGTAGAGGTTGTGGGGCCTCTGTGTGGCCTGTGGGAAACCCGACCCCTGCTGCTGGCAACCCCTCTAGGTCCTGGCATCCAGTGGAGGAGGGAGGGGAGTCTCTATTTCAGGGAGCCAGAGCCCTGTTAATGCCAGATGCACAGCAGCTGCTGCCTTCCTAGCCTGAGTGGAGAGGAGCCCCTGCTGAGGGGTGCTGGGCTCCCAGCTTGCTCCCTGGTAGCCCACAGCCCAGTGCCCATGCAACCATGCTCCAGCCTCAAGCAAGCCCAGGGCCAGGACACTGTGAGGAAGCCTCTCCTTGGTGGCTGCTCCCAGTGCCCCCCCCCCCCCCCCCGAGAGCCGTAAACCAGCCCCTGCTTCTGCATCTCCTCCAGCTGTGCCTTGGGCCCCTGCATGGCTGTGTACTCCACCTGCCACCAGGTTATTCAGCGGCCTGCTTCTGACACTGGGCGTGGGGAGCGCCTCTGCTGCGGCGCGTCTCTCTGACGTGAACTGGGGCTCCTTGTCGATGCTGTGAATGAACTTACCTCCAATTAAAGGCAGCCAGACCTGAACTGCTGCCCTGTGCTTCTTTCCATGCGACACACATCAGGCCCCCTGGCTCTGCCAGTACTTGGACTGACACTGGGTGAAGCAAGCCCCCTCCTTCCTTGGGCCCGGGTGTGCTGCAGCTGCCTAGCCCTGGCCCACCCCGGCTTTCCCAGCACATTTCCAGGAGTAGAGGTGTGTGTGGGGACTGTGTGCCTGTGTGGGGGAGGCGTCACGGTGTGGGCTGGGAGAAGCACCTGAGCATGGCGATACTTAGACGCAAAGAGGTGTGAGTGACTCCCTTGAACAGATGGGGGGCTGGAGGCTCAGACACCTCATGGTCATGTTTCCCAAAGTGAGGCCCCCCCAGTAGGTGGCTCAGGGCAGGCTCAGGTTTCCAGGGGTGCTGAGCACTCCCATCAGTGGGAGCCCCTCTGGGCAAACCTTTGGCTAGGCACCCCGAGCGAGGGGCTGCTCTGGAAAGTTGCTCTAAAGGAGTTGTCCATGATCACACCAGGGAACAAACCCAAGCTCTCCTGACTCCCGGGCCTGGGGCCTAGCCGTGGCACTCGGCTGCCGCCCTCTGCCTGTGTCTGCAGTCACTGAGGTTCAGAGTCCGTAGGAGTCACAGCCTGCAGGCACTTCCCAACCGGCCATAGGAGACCGGGCAGCAGGGCTGGGAGTGAGCTCCCCCAACAGATACACAACCAGAGGCAGCTCCCAGAGCCTGGAGGGGCTGAGCTCAGGCTTGGCCAAGCAGTGATGCAGGGCTGATCAAAGCTACAAGCAGGAATGTTGTAGTGACTGGGGGGAGCTGGCATGAGGACACCTCAGTACTGACAGTGTGGGACCAGTGCCATTCACTTGGCAATTGCCAGCTCAGGGTGGAACCAGGGCCCACCTCCAATGAGAGCTAGTGCCGGCTGCCCTACAGCAGGCTGGAAGAAACCCTACAGGGGTAGCAGTGGCTAACCAAAGGCAGTTTCCTCCTGCCCCTATTAGCTGGAGGCTGGCTCGTGCCCTGGTGTATCCCTGCCCAGTCCTTTAACTCCACACTGCCGTATCTCTGAATAGCTCAGGTGCCAGATAAATATCCAGTCCTTCACTCAATACTGCTAAGCATTTGGCCTCAACTGAAAAATTGGAGAAGAGCCATAAATTGGATTTGAGGGCTGGTCTGCTGGAGAAAATGCCTCCCAGTGAGAGACTAACAGCTCAGGCTGTGCAGTTTCTCATGAAAGAGATTGAGAGGGGACTCGAAACTGTCCCCTTGTTGTGTTACAGGAGTGGATGTATAACCATGCCCGCCCTGCCCTTCTGCACGTCGTGTCCCTGTGGTGTGTCCCCTCTGATCCATCTCCTCTCCGGAGTAAATATTATGTGTGTTACTGTAGGAACTTGTGGCCCTGGCAGCCTGGCCCTGTTGTGCTGTGGGCTGTGCAGACATATAGGAAGAGTGTCCCTGTCCCAGAGCGCTTACAGTCTACGCAGGCCCAGGCTTTCCAGCCTCTCTCCATAGGAGTTTTCCAGGCCCTTGACCAGTCTTACTGCATGTCATTAACTCTCTCTCCTGTCTCAGGTGGGGGAGCAGGGCCGTGCACTGTATCCAGCTGAGGCTGAACAAGGGATTTAACTGTCATTCTCAGCATTATTCTCCATGCCATTCCTTGGAAGCCCTAATATATGTTTTGTTTGACCATTGACAGAGGTTTTCATTGAGCTTCCCACAGAGACACACAGTCCTGTTCCCTGAGAGGCTACAGTGACGTTAGAACTCTTTGAGGTATAGGAGTAGCTCCAATTATTCCTTCTAATAAGCAGAGAGTCCTGCCTCCCCGATGACTGCATCGTCAGCTGACCACCTGTCCCCTGTAGCAGCAGGAGGAGGGCTGGCTGTTGCTCTGTGATGGTAGAAAGGATTTAACAACAAGAGGTTTGATCTGTGCTAGAACGCCAAGGTAGACACTGGGCACGGTCAATGGTTCGGTACAGAGCATTGGCTAAGACCAGGGCTTTCCTGTTGTCAGTTCCCTATGACGGTTTAGAACTGAGTACAATGAGTGAGGAGCTCACCTCCCAATGTGCATTACCTTGTGTTTGTCAGCAGCACTGTCATCACCCGTTCTGCCCATTCCTGGAGCCAGGTCGGAGCCTGTCTGATCCGAGTGCTCCTCCAGCTCCTAGTTGAAATTATCCCCCCCAGCCGCATTCTGGTTAGTTTTCTGTGCCGGCAGCACTTGGGCTGGGGGGAGCCCCCCTCAGCCCTGCTGGAGGGGCTGTCCCAGCCACACACAAAAATATCCCCCCTCTTCATACCATCATCTCTTCAATGCACTGAGACACTGAAGCTCCCTCAGTGCATAGACCTGAAAGTTTTATTCCTAGCAATCTAAGTGTCCCTTCACTTCCTGCTGTCACTGTACCACTATGTGCCAAGACCGGACTCCTCCCCAGCACTAGCTGCACATTTGTCTAATGCCTTACAACATCCTCTGCCCAGTAGGCAAGTCCCAGTCTTCAGATACTCTGCCCTCTGCATTGCTAATGACTGAATCCCTCACGGGAACAGCAGATGAGTCAGTTTGGAAAGCAAAGACAAAGGCAGAACAAGATCCAGTGGCTGGAAAGTGAGGCAAATTCCAAGTGGAAGTAAGATGGACATTTTCAACATTGTTGCATCTGATGAAGTGGGTATTCACCCACGAAAGCTCATGCTCCAATACGTCTGTTAGTCTGTAAGGTACCATAGGACTCTTTGCTGCTTTTACAGATCCAGACTAACACGGCTACCCCTCTGATACTTGATTTTCAACACTGAGGGTAATTAACCACTGGACCAGTTCACCATGGGAGGCAGTGGTTCCTTCACCACTGGGAGTCTTTCAGTCGAGACTGGATGTCTTTCTAAATGCTCCCCTCTAGCCCAGCCAGAAGGCCGGGCTGGGTTCAGGTGACACTGGGTGAGGTGCTGGGACCTGCGTTCTACTGGAGGTCAGGCGAGATGATCACAGCACTCCCTGCTGGCTATGTGTGTGTGTGGAGTGACCCCCTTGGCACTTGAGGAACGTCATCTACTTCTGTCTCTGCTACAGCAGGGGCCCCAGCAAAGACTTTGTCTCTCCAGCTTACCCGTGTCCCCTCCCATCCCACCACTGGCTTCCCCAGTGGCATATCAGAGCAGCCACTCTGAGGTGGGCTTGCTCTACCCTCTTCCTAGTCAGCATCTCCTCAGCTCCGGCGGCCCAGCCTCCCTCGCTGCAGGACACTACATAACATCTTGCAAAGGGGCTCGGCTAGGCTAGAGACAGGCTTTATTCTCTACAGCGAGGGCACTGCAGGGCTCGTGAGCTCCCCACACTCAGCTGCCTCATGGGACTTTCTGACGAGGGAGACCCCTGTATACAGCAGCCTCCATTTTACAAACCCTGACACTTTACTCCAAGGGTTTATCTGCTCCCCACCCCCCACCCCGTTATTGTGAAGGGCCTTTAGGGGTCAGAGAACACTGGTCCTGCTCCCTGCCCTCTCTGGGCACCAGCCTGACTGAGCTCTGCTGCTATGCCACAACGCTCTCCTGTGCAGCTTGAGGAGGGGTCTGCCCCAGCATGCAGAGCTGGCAAATGCACCAGCGGCCGCGTCTCTCAGCGCCAGCCAGAGGGGCTGCCTGGCACCACAGCAAGTAGGACATCAGTAGCTAACTGTGGTTTTCCCTGCTACTGCCCCTGTGTGAGGGCAGAGAGCCAACTGCTAGAGTGAGCACTGGGGGAGATGGTGCTGGGGGGCAGGCTGCTAGATTGGCTGTTAGTGAAGTGCTCAGTTATCCCATGGATGAGATAGACCACTGAAATCCTGGCCTTCCACTTAAAGAAAGATAACCTGGTCCCCCATCGGCTGCCAGGACACCCACGCCAGGATGCCCTGGCTGTGGACATGTGGGGGTTCATTTGCATCTAATGCAAACAGCCCATAGACCTCAGAGCCCAGGTGCAGCATCTTGAGGCCAGAGCTGCTGAACTGGAGGAGCAGCGAGAGCTGAAACTATTCCAGAGGTGACAAAAAGGGCTGTTGCAGAACACGTCTGCCTTCCCCCATCCTCTCGGCACTGCAGTCAGTCCCGTGGCAGGAGGGGATGCAGGTGCGAGGCAGGGCATATCCTCTTAGATAGGACCCACCTTCCAGCAGAGACAGTGGAGGCTGATCAAACCTCATGGACCGAGATGGTTGCTCCAGGGACTGGGATGGGAGCTGGGAGCTTCCGTAGGGGATTTTGATCACTGCACATGGGGAGACTGGGAGAACTGTTGGGTGTCTTGCCTAGGTAGCATAGTGGGAGGGGCAGGGAGAGGTCCTGGAAGCTATATTTCACTCACTACGAAGAATGCCTGGACAAGGGCCCCTGACAGCTCCACACACAGGGCTGGCTAAGCATCAGGGCGGGGCTAGGGTGAGGTCACGGAGGGAAATGGTGGTGTTAGCAAACTGGCAGACCCAGGAGTTAAGAATAGGTGTACAGTCAAAAGTAACCCCACCCCACCCCTACAGTGGGAAGCAAAGGACTAAGCTAGGGCAATTAGAATTCCTAGCCCAGAGGGAGGAGCTTGATGGTGGAACGACCAACATCCATGGAGAGGCGTGAGCTGGGTAGGACCCACCTCTGCAGGGAGGTGGAGCAGTAGTGCCAGAACTGAAGGGTTCAGTGGAACCCAGTGGGTGGGATTTCTGGCACAGCTGGTGTACAGACATACTCCACATCTGAAGAATGCAGATCTAACAGTAGATCAAAGAGGCAACTCAGTGTCATGCAACACTAATAATGGGAGATTTCCAGCATAGCACCTGGTCAGATGGTGCCACAGGACCTCGTTCAGAGACGCAGTTCCTTTCAGTGATTCCTTCTGGGGCAGCTAGTTCCAGAGCACCCCAGGGCTGAGTCCCGAGTAGCACACAGCAGTTGGCTCAAGAAGGGAGAGTAGGTGAGCTCTGTCACAGCAACCAAAATGCCACCATGCAGGGAAGGACAGTCACCAAAACCTGGCACATTGAGACTACAAGTAAGATGGGCATTTAAAGAATGAGGAAGCTGCTCAAAGAGGCAATAGAATCAAAAATAAAGAAGCCAAGCCCCATAGATTTGGATTCTACTGAAGGAAGCAATGACAGAGTCTCAGAGGGCAGGTGTACCTCAGACCAACAAAGGGAGAGCAAGAAGTAAACCCATCTGGACAAATGGCGGATTTAGGAGGTTACTCAAGCCAAAGAGACCCATCAGAAACGAGTGAAGTTGGTAGGAAGGAGCATGCACTACAGCAGACAAGACTTGAGGAACCCACCAAGCTAAGAAGGAATCTGAGGAGCAAGTGCCCAAAAGTGTTAAAAATAAAGCAGGGGTACGTAAGCAGATCACAGGCAGGAATTGTGTGAGGGAAGTGGGGGTCTACAGGACCACTTGAGTCAGAGGGAGCAAATACAGAAGAGTGGGATGTTTCTGAGACGCAAAAGGATTTCTTCATCCAAGTCTTCATGGCTGAGGATGTTGTGGAAATTCCCACCCTGGACCTGCTGTATCAGGGATTGAGGGGTCAGAAAGAAAGATGCTGATTCATACCAATGTTAAAACGCAATGAGCCTCTGGTACCAGGTGGTACTGCCAAGAGCTCTAACCCAGGGGCAGTCTCAACCAGTGGCCAAGAATGAATAACAGTTCAGAGGAGAGTCCGTGAAATCCCCTTAAGGACAATTAGTGGGTAACTTGTGCAGAGAAGTCTCCCTAAACCTAGGCCCTCAGTGGCTGGATTACCACCACCCATTGAAATTAGCTCTGCACTGGAGGGCTGGAAGATGGTACATGTTCTATTTTCACAAAGGCTACAGGAATGATCCTGCCAATGACAGACCAGGGCCTGCAGTTCAGGCTCAGCTGACTAGGTTGAAATTATAATTAAAAGTAGAATGAGCTAATTTCTCAATAAATGTTAGCTATGTGGGACTAACCAGCATGGCTTCGGCACAGAACGTTCTTAGATTCCAAGGCCAGAAAGGACGACTGTGATGATCTAGTCTGTCCTGGATCACATAGGCCATAAGACTTCCCCAAAATAATTCCTAGAGCAGAGCTTTCAGAAAAACATTTGATCTTGATCTGAAAATTTCCAGTGATAGAAAATCCACCACGACCCTGGGTACGTTGTTCTAATGGTTAATTACTCTCCCTGTTAAAAATTTACATCTCACTTCTGGTCTGAATTGTCCAGCTTCAACTTCGAGCCATTGGATCATGTTTAGCTTTGTCAATACCAGAGAGAGAACTATGAGGGACCCAGCCAAGCTAGGAGAATGGGCTACACAGTGGTAACAATAGTCAGTGCTGACAGATCCAAGGAGAGAATCATCTAACCAACTCCTCCACATGCCTGGGTTCTGAATGAACTGGAACCACTTGGGGCATTGTCAGCAGCTTAGTGAGATTCTCTGAAATGCAGAATGGAATGGCAAGTCCTACTGCAAGCATTCTGTTGGCAGGATATAAATCCATGGTGTGCTGTCACCTGTGGTGCTGTGTGCAGTGTGGGGCACCCTGTTGAGAAAACACTAGAGCAGAAATAGCAGAGATTTGGAGATGGGCATTAAAAGTTATTAGAGGCCTGGAAAAACTTCCACAAGTGGAGACTGCAAAGTTTGACTGATTAGCAAGACACGGAATATGACAGATTCTAGATCAGTGAATGGCACAGGGACAATCTCATGGTACAGGGAGAAGTGAAAGTGGAAAGCAGCAGTTGCCACCCTGATCAAAGGAAAAAGCTGGTCTGCAGAGGAGTAACCTCCCATTCCTAGGGATGAGGCCATTCGGGTATAGGAGGCAGGCTCGGAGTGGGATAGAAACCATAGTGCTTCAGGAAATGACTCTGCCCCTGACTGCCCAGTCCTCTGCACAGGTTATCCCCCTATTGTCCTTTATGGGGTTTCATGGACTCACCTCTGAATTGGCTGCTCCTGGCTGGTGTGAGAGACGGGACCTGGGGCTGGCTAGCTGGGTCCAGGCGCTGATCCATTTTGAACAGCTCACTGTTCCCAAGCCCTAGCATAGGAGAAATACATTATTATGACACCTGTCAAGCTCTTTGGAGCAGCGCTTACCAAATATTTCTTACCACATGTACACCGCCTAGCACAGTGGCAGCTGGGGCATATAGGTGCTGCCTTATACACATATTGTTTGCTCTAGAGAGGAGATGGATTAGAGGGGACGCGGCAAAGGGACAAAAAGTACTGAAAGGCAAAGAGAAGGGTGTGGCTGTTCCCCAGCTCCTGTAGCACAAGAACAAGGGGATAGTCATTAAAACTGAAAGGTGGCAAATGCACAGCTATGCAAAGGCAAGACTCACACAAAACACAGCTGATACGCGGAACTCACTGCCACAAGACAGTGGTGCTGCTAGGAGCTTAGCAGGATTAAAAAAGGATTGGACACTCAGCACTGGTGTAGGATAACTAAGCTGGAGTCACACTCATAAGGATATTTACAATCCAAAAGCTTTGGAAGGGATCTAGCCCCTGTTTAAGGGGGTCGGGTGGTCACACCGGCCTGTCCTGCCGCACAGTGTTGTCCCATGTCCGAGCAGATGTGAGCAGAGGTGTTGTCTGCCATGACGCTGAACTCGGTTTGTGCTGCTCTCCATTGGTCTCTGCATTGTGGTTAGCGTGGGGACAACTCTCCTGCCTGTTCACAGCAGGGCGCGGATGTGGTACTGCTGTGTAGTGCAGGCCAAACTTAGCCAATGTGCCCTCTGCGCAGCTTATTCTGTCACTGCCACTGCGGGCTTCTTGCCTCTCCCTCGGGAGCAGCTGGTTCTGGCCAGTGTCAGCGATGGGACTCTGCTCTGATCGGGCCTGACAATTGCCATGTTGTGTTCCCAGCTCTGGAGTTGACTTGCTGGGTGACCTGGGGCACTGCTTCTCTGTGGACCTCAGTGCCAGCCTTGCCCTCTGCCAAGGGAGAGTAGGGCCCCTCCAGCACCGCCCCAGATTCTGTCAATGCTGCCAGGGGTTGTGCGCCCTCCACCAGGCCATGCACCCGAGAAATGCTCTTGGCAGAGCAAAGCCAGGGCACACAACAGCCCCCGGGTGAGCCCTGGCAAGGGACATGGTGGTGTCGCATTCAGGAGGGTGTGGGGAGGAGATAGAGCCTGGAGGTTAGGATGGGGGTGAAAACTGGACCAAAGGGTGCGACACTGGGCCCTTCACCCCAGCTCATGGAGTACAGAGCGACGACACAGGGCAACCCTGCTCAGTGGCCAAGAGCACTGGGATCACTGGTCCTGCTGGGACATGTCCTGGTCAGCTCCTGCAAGGGGATGAGGGAAGCCAGCTTGCCCTATGGGTGAAATGCAAAAAAAATGGCATACACTCCCACCCACTACCACCACATGGCAAGCCTGCTGCAACCCCAACCCCCAGCCACAAGCAACCCCCCACTTCAACAGCCGCCTATAGTATCTAGAGGATAACACAGATAGATAAAATTGAGAACATCATTGTCTTACCTTGGTTGTGTTTCTCCAAGGTGCTTTGTTTGTGTCCGTCTTCACTGAGATGATTTTTTCCCAGACTGCAGTGATTCTATATTTTAACTGGAGACTTGAACGTGAACGTTTTGGGACTTTATACATAAAGAAAATTCATTTAAATCTATTTCTTTAATTTGTATTTGCCATTTCATTTTGCCATTTCCAGCAATTTCTTATTGTTAACAGCAACGTCGTAGCATCTTTAGCTGGACACAGACGCTTTTAATATTAGATATCCCTGTGTATGGTGATAATGATGCAAAACTTTAGACCCATGTAAAAAAACCCAAAAAGATTAATTTATTTTTCTGGCAACTGGCAAATCCATAAAAAAGCCGTCCAGGCCGGTCAGATACCAGCCAGGTGATAACCTTACTAGCAGGCCTCCCAGGGCAGCTCTGCTGGGACCCACAACTCCCTGTGGCTCCAGGCACCCATGCTGGGCCTATGGCCCCCCTATGGCCCCAGGGTAGCTGAGCTGGGCCCCATGGTGGGTTCCACACCCATGCCAGGCCTGTGGCCCCCTATGGCCCCAGGGTAGCTGAGCTGGGACCCATGGTGGGTCCCACATCCATGCTGGGCCTGTGGCCCCTTCTCTATTCTGCCCTATCTCAGTCCATCACATTCGTGGATGAGAGTTTTACAAACAGACAAGGGCTGCTAGAGCCACAGGTCAGCAGGCTCCAAGAGGAGAAGCCAGGGCCAGGCTGCAGAGCAGAGAGTGAAGAAACACGCCTTGAAGCAGAGATGCCAACGGGAGTGATCTGTAGCAGGGCAAAGCTGGAGCCAAGCACACCCATTACTCAGAGAGGGAAAGTCCTCCTCAGGGCAGGCGCTCCACACTCCTCCCCTGAGCACTGTTGGGTCCCTCAGACCCAGCATCGCTGGCACGAGGTCCCGCGTCTGAGGAGCCGTCCTTCAGCGAGCCCAGCCAGAGCCAGGGGCTTCCAGTACAGCAATCTCCTGCCTGCCCTGGGAGAGGGGGAAATGCCAGGGAAGGAGTCAGCCCAGGAGCAGGCGTGCTCCAAGGGAAGAAGAAGGGGGGGAAGGAGGGAGAGGAGCAGGCACCCCAGCCCCCCGAAGATGAACTGCAAAGCTCCCTTCAGCATACACCAAGCCCAGGCCCAGGCCCAGCTCCTGCCAGTGTGCTCGTCAGGGAGCAACAGCCCGACCGGCCTGTGCCGGCACGGGGAGCTCACTGGGGTCCTCGCTGTGGCCCAGAGGAGGAAGCTGGTCAATCCCAGAGTCCCCCTCTGGGGAAGTCTGTGGACTCTGCCTCCCCCTGCGTTTGATCCACAAAGGGGTTCAGTCTCCACAGATGAATGTCCTTGTGCGGGGTGCTTGCTCCATACCATGTGGAGCAATCAGGGCGGGGCTCCCCCTGCTAACTCCCCCTGGCCGGTCACTTGGAATTCCAGGGGCAGGGGGGTCTCTGTGGGCACATGAGTGTGGGAGTAACGCCACCAGCAAACCACTAGCCTCCTGCCCCAGGAGGGGCCCTACCGCCAGTGGCTGGTTAGAGGGGCACCACAGTGAGTTGGCGATTGGTCTATCATGTTGATTTCCCTGGTTGGCTTCAGTGCCCGTCTTGCCTGAGGCTTTCCCTGCTCAGTACTGGCCGTGCTTGGCTCTGAGGGCGGCGTTTGGGGGGTGCCAATTCCGAGAGGCTCAGTTCTGTTTGTACTGTGATTTGCCATGTGTTTAGAGCTTAGTGAGCCTGAGGTATTTGCACTGGGGTCCTGCTGCAGCCTTCCCTTGGCATGGGGTGCAGTCCCTGCGCTCGTCAGCCATCTCACTGCCCCCGCTGGTTGTCTCTCTCTCTGCAGGATGGCAGTGGTGGCCTCCAACGCAGCAGCTCCCTGGTGAAGCTTCGGGACGTGCTCAGGAGAAGCAGTGAAATGCTCGTCAAGAAGCTGCAGGGGAACATCCCCCTGGAGCCCAGGGACACAAAGTACGTGTCTCCCAAGGGACCTGCATGCTCTCGCACCCATCGCTGGCTCTCAGGCCAGCCAGAAACGCGGTCTGTATATGCCAGGGGCTGTCCTTTCCTGAGGCTTTGCCTCTTTGGCACAGGGTCCCTGCACAGAGGGGTTTCTGCAGAGCCCTCTGGCCTGGGGCCCTGGTGGTGCTGCCTTGCAGGGCTGGCAGCAGCAGCATGGACGCTGAGCCCGAGAAAACGGGGGGAGCAAGAGGCTCTCTCATCCTGTCTATGTGTGGAGATGGGGACCCATGAAGCTCTAGGAGGGGCTGCGGGGACAGGCCTGGAGACGGGGCTGGGGCTTTCTGGCCCCAGGGGAGGCAGGGTCTGCCAGGGAAGTAGTGAATGTCCAAGCTCCTTTCCTCCTATCCCTGTGCTGTCCGGCGGAGATGCAGGGGGTTGCCAGGCCGAGGGGTGGGAGGCTGCACCCCATGGGCAGGGGCAGGGGCTGGGGCTGAGCTCGAGAAATCATCCTTTTCCTCTTTCTTTTTGTAGCATGAAACGAGCAGCATCATTAAATTACCTGAATACATCCAGTGAGGATGCCTTCCAGGTGAGAGCTCGGCAGCAAGCAGTGCCCACTGCCCCCCAGCTCAGAGCCCACGGGGCATGGGTTACGCAGCGATGCGCACGGGCCAGTTAGGGTTGCAAAGCCGCCTTTCTGAATTGAACTCCTACCCGGGCAGGATGAGGTGGGAACCCAACAGCCATCAGCTGTGCTGCATCAGGGGCAAAGGCAAGACAAGGAGTAAGATGCTAATAAACCAGCACTGGGAGCGCCAGAGCAGCTTGGCCCCACAAACTGAGCAGGGCCGGGGCAGTGGGGGGGTACAGGTTGGGGGGAGATGGGGCTGGAGCAGCAGGGGTACGGGCTGGGGGGAGGCAGGGCCGGGGCAGTGGCATCTGAAATTCCCCGGGGATGGGGGATAGGGAAATGCTCATGGGCAGGAATAGCCTGAAGTGCTCCTAGGTGCTGAGCAGAGACCTGGGAGCCCTCGCAGCTATTCAGTGGAGCTGTCTGCCCGCATGCAGCCACCGCCCTGGCTTTGCTCAGGCCCATGACTGACTCTGCAATCCAGGGATCCAGCAGCGCGACAGCCCTGGTTCCTACAGGTGCCAGGCCCTGGGCACGGTGTGCAGGGCAGCATTGCTCAGTACCCAGCGCTGTGCCCAACTAGGGAGCAGCACTGACAGGCTCTGGAAGGAGCCCTGGGCCATGTATGCCAGTGTCTGGGACAATTCAGGCTGGACTGTGATCTTCCAAGCCCATGAGTGAATCTGGCCCCGGGATGGATTGTAGGATTTCATGGATGGGAGGTTTGCTGCAGAACTGTTTGCCAGAGTCTGAGCGTTTATTAAAAACAAAAACCGAGCCCGTGTTGTTGGAAGAAACTTTAAACGTGACAGAAGCATGACCCCTGCGTATGCCTGCCTGGGTGTGCAGACAGCCTGAAGCAGTAGCTTGGAGAGGGCTGAACTGACTCATTTCCATTGATGAGCTTGTGACTCTGGAGCCTAGTGATGACAGTCAGATGTCAACAGTCATGTATTCACTGATGATCACTTTAAAAAAACACCCCCTTCCCCTGCTAATGTGCTAAATCCACACTGCCCCCTTCCCCTCTGAGCTGCTCCCCAGGTGCCAAAGCCTCCAGCTTCCCCCAACAGCTCCTGTGATATTGTCCGTGGTCACTATGAAAATCAGACTTGATGCCACTGAGATGGGGTTGGGGCATGAGCTAACCTGAATGGGAGCTCAGAGGACATGGCCCCTTGGGCTCAGCTCAGAGCAGGGCAGGCAGCGCATTCCCCCAGGAAGCTGTCTGGGCATGGGCCTGCATGCTGGGGATGTGGGATCCTGAATGGTGTGGTTTGTTTTTCAGGGTTCCCCGCGCCTCTGGGGAGAGAGGAGAGGCCTCAGTGCCAGCAGCGTGGATCTGTCCTCTCACAGCTCCCTGCTCACCTCCAACTGACCCACCTCCAGGCTCCTCTCTGCACCCCCTCCTGGCTCCATCTCAGATGCTCCTGCTGCTTGACTGCACCCAGTGGCTCTGGCACCACCTCCAGGACCCTGAACTGCCTGACACTCCAGCTGTTCCCCCCTGGCTCGGAGCTCCAGCCTGCCCTGTCTCAGACACTGCCCCTGGAAGAGGTGTGCCCTTGCGTGGAGTGGGGAGCACCACCCACGAGACAACACAGAGCCTCCCTCTTCCTGCTGCCTGCCTGGGCCTGGTACCTGGCAGGGACTAGCAGCTAAGGGGGCAGCACTTAGCACATTGCTCAGAGATGAGCTCCAGCAGTGCTTACCTGTGGCTTTGGGAATCAGAGCTGAGGGGTGGAGACTCCCCACTCCGTGGGACTGGTGCCAGCCCTTCCCCCAGGCAAGGGCTGGCTGAGAGGAGTACCAGGTGTGCTCCAAAAAGACCTGCGGGCTCCTTTACCATTCCCCCCGAGGCCTGTCCCTTCAGCAGTGAAGGGCTCACCCCCCTCAGCACTGCCTTCTCCTTAGTTATCAACTGCTCCCCGACCTCAGCACCTCAGCACCACCCAGTGCCTGGGACTGGGGTTCTTCCCATTCCGCTCCCTGGGCACCAGAGAACAAGGCTGGAAGGGTCATGGCAACCCTGCGACCTTCCTGGGGAGTTCACCTATGGGATTCAGCCCAGGCATCCCTAGGAGCTCTGCAAGCCTGGTTCCTGATCTCGCCGTGTTGCCTGTGTCTGCCTTAGCATGGAGGGAGCAGTGCATGGGCACTGGGGAAGCTGGCGGGCTCATTGTTACCCATGATTTACCTCTGATTGTGGTACTTTATTTTATTAAATTAAAAATCACTGGTAGGACTGTGGTGAGAGCCTCCAAGCCAGTGGGGAGGGAGGGCTGGCTGCACTCTGGCAAATATGGACTGCGGCTCCTAGCTACAGAGCTCAGTGGCTGAACCAAAGAAAAAGAGTGTTTCAGATCAGACAAAACATTTGGTTTTGGAGGGATTTTACCTTACAAAAGTAATATAAGGGGAGTCAAATTTGAAACAAAAATTCGTTTTGAATCAAAAAATCAAACATTTTAACTGTTTCTGAATTTTTGGATGAAAGAATTTGGCGAATTGGACACGAATTTGTGAAATGTTGTGGTCGCTCCGAACATGCATTATTTGGTGAAAAAAGTTTTGTCTGAAAAATGTCGCCCAGCTCCACTCCTAACGCCCAGGCCTGGCTAGTCACAAGCCCCCACATCCTCCTCTGTGCCGAGCCCCAGGGCTGGACACTGACACCTGACTAGGCCTGTCTGCAGACTCAGCCAGCACCCGGGTCTGCCGTGCTGCCAAGGGGAGTGGGAGGTTTGGTCTCACACCAGCCTCTGGCTGCATGCAGATCCCTTGCTCTCAACTGCTGTCTGCATTAAACACATGGGAGGCTGCTGGGGGTGAAATGCCTGGTGGTCTCTCCAGCTTTCCATCCTGAACACCCCAGCTGCAGGCTGTAGAGTTACCAGAGAAACTTGGCGTGCAATACTGGATCCAACTGGGGGGGGGGGGGGGGTTCACCCAGTCCAGTACCCTCTCTCTGACAGTGGTAGTTGTGGAATACCCTGCTCCAGGGAAAGGTTCCTCCTAACTCTATTAGTCAGAGGTTGGCTTCTGCCATGAAGCATCAGGGTTTATAGTCCTTCCAAAACTCCAGTTGTTTTCAGTATTTATTATTATAACTCTGCATATTGTTGTTACCCAATGAATGCCCACGCCTTTTACGAATGCTGCTAAATGGGATTTAACAACATGCGGTGACAGTGAGTTCCACAGGCTAATTGTGCATTATGGGAAAGAGTGTTTCCTCTTACCAGTTTTAAATTTGCTGTCTTTAAACGTCACTGTCACCTTGTTCTTGTGTTAAAAGGTGGATAGAAGCTCCTGATCTCCCCTCTTTGTCCCAGTCCTGGTTTATAGATTTTGATCATGTTCCCTCTTGTCTATTCTCTAATGTACACAATCCCAATCTTTTCAACCTGTCTCCATAAGTGAGCTTCCCTGGTCCCTGATCATTCTCACTGCCTTTTTCTCAGTCCCACTAGTTCTGTAATAGCCTGTATGAAACGGGAGACCCTGTGCTGGGGAGACTGTCATAGTAATTTATGGTATGGCATTTATGAGAGTCCATATTGTTCTCCATTCTGTGCCTACTGCAGCCGAACACTGTTTGCTTATCTGAGCACAGCTGCACACTGAGCAGAGGTCTCCATTGAGTGGCTCATGGTCATGCCTGGGTGTGTTTCCTGAATTGATACAATTAATTTAGAATCCAGGAACATGTCTGACTAGTTCAAATGGTTCCCTCCTCTGTGCATTATTTTGGACTTTTCAACCCTGAATTTCATTTGCCATCTTGCTGCCTGTTCCCTGTGAGGGTCCTCCGCAGGTCTGCCTAACCTGGCTGCGCTGCCATCGCCCCGTTCTGCTGCAAGTCTTAGGGAGGCTGGTACAAAGCTCTGACTCGCGGGCGCAGCGGAGCAGCTCAGCTTCCTTTGTTCAAACGAGGGACGCAGCTGCCCTGGCGCCTGTGGAAAAGCTCAACCCCTAAACCTGAGCGTGGCCTAAAGGCTCGGAGCCCCGGGCAAACACCAAGAACCCAGCGCTCGTCTCTGGGCCTGACCCCCGGGCTCTGGTCACGTGGGGCTGGCAGCGCGGGCTCGGCCACTCGGCCGCCGTGGTCACCCGAGCGAGCAGCGCCGCCTGCGCTAACAGCGGCCGGGCCGGGCCGGGCCGGTCCCGCCTTCGGGGAGCGACAGGTCAGGCGAGGCTGGCGTGGGGGCGGGGCAATGGGCAGGGAGCTCCGCCCAGGGGCTGCCCCAGCCCCGCCCCACGAGGAGACTTTAGCTCTGGGCCCCGCCCCTCGGTTACACCCCTGCCAGAGGCCACGCCCCTCGGCCGCACAGCTCCGCCGCCCCCGTTGATGGCCCCGCCCCCTGGCACGCGGGCCCCCGTACTGATTCTGTCGGGTGTGGGCGGGACCGGAAGTATATGCTTTGCTTCCGGGTCACCGCGTCACAGGTCCACCCTGCTGCTATGAGGGTTACGTCAGGCCACTGGAATCGTCACCGGATTTCCGGGCCGGTGACCTCAGGTCGGAGAAGTTCCGGGGCGGGCGCGGAGCAGGAAGTGCCAGGTAAGGGCCCCCCGCGGGGTTCTGCCCGGCCCCGGGCCCCCTTGGGGTTCGTGACCTGTGACCCCCGACCTCGGCGCCCGGACTCCTGGGTCCCCGGCGCCCAGCGCTGCCTGTGGGGCCCCTCCTGGGCCCCGGCTCTGCGGGCCGGGCTGGGGGGCAGCGGGGCGAGATGGGCTCAGGTGCTGCCCTGCCCCAGGCGGGACCGGCCTGCGGAACTCCCCGCTGCAGGGCACCGCGGCCGGCAATGGGGAGTCCGGCGGGCGGGCCGTTTACACTGACAAGGAGCGAATCCGGAGTCCCCCGGTCCCGGGTAACGAGCCTGGGGAGGCGCGGGCCGAGCCGGGGCCTCTCCTGCCGTCGCCTTGTGAAGAACTTTCACAGCCGGGGCACGAAGCCACCCGGCCACGGCCACGTGGTGCTACCAGTAGAGAGACCCCCGCATGCAGATGCCTTGCCGGAGATGGTTTGACCCTGGGAGCCGAACTGCGGAGCTGACTGGCCGGCCCCTGGGCGGGAGAGCTGATGATCCCGGCGCTCAGACAGCGGAGGAGGAAACCCGCACAGCTGTGCAGTGTCCCTGGCTTGCCCAGTCGCTGCCTTGGGGGCATGGCAGCCTAGATCAGGGGTCGGCAACGCATCAGCAGTGCTGTGCCCAGTCTCCATTTACTCACTCTAATTTGAGATTTCACATGCCAGTAATACGTTTTAACGTTTTTCAGACAGTCTCTTTCTATAAGTCTATAATATATAACTAAACTGTTGTTATATGTAAAGTAAATTAAGGTTTTTAAAACGTTTAAGAAGCTTCATCTAAAATTAAATTAAAATGCAGAGCCCCTTGGACCGACGGCCAGGACCCGGGTAGTGAGCGTGCCACTGAAAATCAGCTCACGTGCAGCCTTCGGCACACGTGCCATAGGGTGCCTACCCCTTACCTAGATGCTCTCCCCAGAGATGGTGGTTTTGTATCTAGAACAAAAAAAACGAGGAGTCCTTGTGGCATCCTAGAGACTAACAAATTTATTTCGACATTAGCTTTCGTGGGCTAGAACCCACTTCATCAGATGCATGGAGTGAAAAATACAGGAGCAGGTATAAATACGTGAAAGGATGGGGCTGCTTTACCAAGTGTTAAATCAGTCTAATGAGATAAATCAATTAACAGCAGGATACCAAGGGAGGAGAAATAATTTTTGAAGTGGTAAGTGAGTGGCCCGTTACAGACAGTTGACAAGAAGGTGTGAGTAACAGTAGGGGGAAATTAGTATTGGGGAAATTAAGTTCAGGTTTTGCAATGACCCAGCCACTCTCAGTCTTTATTCAGACCTAATCCGATGGTATCTAGTTTGCAGATTAATTCCAGTTCTGCAGCTTCACGCTGGAGTCTGTTTTTGAATTTTTTTTTTGTTGAAGAATGGCCACTTTGAAGTCTGTTACTGGAGATGCAGTAGACACTTGATGGCAGCAACATCTTGCAAGAGCACCCACTGCTTACGAGCAACATTTCCCCTGGGAACACTTTCCGTGCTGTGAGTTGTCCACTCGGTAACAGCAATGTAGCTGCTGCATTAGAGCAACATTTATGACATTGTGATGTCACATCCTCTGCTTACTTGCATCGTTTTTTGGTGGCAAAACCAGACAAAATACCAAGCAGTTTCTCACTGAAAGAAAATCTACAGATTATCCACAACTGTCGAGCTCTGGGGGCTCCTCAACACCAAGCTGCAGCCAAGTGGGAGTTGCACAGGTTGGCTGTTGGCAAAATGTGGAAACAGAAGGATAAGCACGAAGACAGACAGTCAAATAGCTGCTGTAAGCTTCGGCATGAAGGGAAAAGCTGCTGATGTTCACTAGTCTCTCTTTATATGTTCAAGGAAAAGATGGCACAGGGAATACTACTTACTGGACCCACAGTCAAGGAAAAACCCCTTCAGTTTGCTGCTTCCCTGGGGTTGAATGATTTTAAGGCAAGTGACGGTCGGTTTATGAGATGAAAGAAATGCTGACTAAACAGGACTTCATTTGAAAGGGCTCTGTGACAGAGGACATGTCAAAAAAAAAAAAAATGAAAAGCTAGGAGGAGGGGAAGTGTGCTTGTTGGTGCCAACGTGGATAGGAGTGACAGACACCTGCTGGGTCATTTTGATCGGGAAATCAAAATGACCCAGATGCTTTCTGAAGGATTTCAGTAAACTTCCCTTCAATTGTCAGTTCAGTGAATGCCTGGATGACAGGTGAGATTTTCATCAACTGGCTGAAAAAGTGGGATTATCAGCTTTGCTTGCAGAGCTGTAAAATATCCCACTTCCTGAATAACTGCTCTGCACACCCCCAAAGAATGGGTCTCACTAACATTCAACTCAAATTCTTACCCCCTAAGGCTACATTTTTGAGGCAACCTATGGCTCAAGGTGCGATTAAGAACATGAAGGGACATTACTGATCAAAAATCGCAAACCGGATTATTGTTGCTCCTGCTGTGGACCTTGCACATATGTTCAGACAGGCCTGAAACTTGGAAATGTGCTAGATTGTGTTCATCTTGGTGTTGCCATCTGGCAAGATGCAAAGCTGACAACAATTTCCAGTTGTTACAGGAAAGACAAATGTATTGCACCAGTGGAAGGTGTGCGAGACGAGGGGATTGAAGACTGGTGACCTCCCTGAACAATGTTCCACTTCCAGTCAACATGGAAAAAGAGGACTTAACAGCTGCTGGGGATGAGGATTTGCTCATGTTTGGAGAGCTACCCGATGAGGAATTACTGAGCTGCAGCTGCTGCAAGGCCAAAGAAACAAGCTTGCATTGATGAAACATATAATTGAGAGGATAATCAAGAGAGTGGGGACATCCGACAAACTCTGAGCGGTTGAAGGCTTTGCAAACACTCTGGCACTTTTCCCAGGTAGTGGGACTTGGTGACAGGGTCTGCAGGACATGGAATCCCATCTTCAAAACAAAACTGGTTATGTTAATTTGCTCTGCTTCTTCTCTGTCCTTTCAGCTGAAGTGAGTGAGTTTGTCTGCTTAATTAACATGCAAGTTGATCCTCACTTTATAAATAGAAGACTCTTTGATTTGGAATAATTCTTTTAGGTTATTATTTATGTGTTTGTTTATTTACTTAGCAGATGTCCTTATCCAGTGACTTACAATATGTACAAAATGTCACAGTTAAGTGCGAGTACAAAAAATGTTTACAGGAGTGGAAGGCTGTTTGTGTCATGGTTGATGTTTGATCTTAAAACAAAAATAAAACTTGCTATTTTTATAACATTAACTCAGTGTTGCTTTCTTGATGCAGTATGATGGGCAGCGTGAAGTACAGGAGGTGTAGTGCAGTAATCCTGTAGCAGCAATAAGAAAAAGACATGGCATTGGCACAGCGATAGCTTTAGTGTGCACTGTAGCTGTTTTACGGATTGGAAAATGCAGGCCGCCTTTGGTCAGACAACACTCCCCATAACGGCACCAGCTGCTTAGAAGCAACATATCAAAAGGGCACCAATAGGTTGTTGCTAACGAGTGTTTTCTGTACAACTATCTAAGCAGCTATAACCTCAGGACATTTGGGTTCTGATCACAGCTTTGGGGCTCTTAATAATCCCCAGGGCTGTGACCTTCCTTCACCACCCTCCTGGTGTCCCTACGAGCCAGGAAGTCACTGGCACTGTCTGCACCATTTCTATTGCCTCACCCGAGTCACCTCAGTCTCTGCTGACTCTCCAGTCTGGTCCTCAGTTTCTCAGGTGACTCTTCTTGGACTGAATGGAGGGGGTAGGGAGGAGAACAGAGCAGTGCTTGAGCTTCATCCCTGGCTCTACCAGGCCCTGCCCTCTCTCTTTGCCTCCCCCGACTTGTTTGTATTGGCATGTACCACTCCAAACCTGCGGTTCCCTTGTATCTAGAGCACGCATGGCTCCCCCTCTTCTTGCGGGCTCTCAGGGTTGCACTAAACGCTCTGCTTTTTCTTTTCTCCCCTTGCAGTAGGCATTGTGGCGTTGGCATGGCTCGCATTACCCTGGAGGACCTCAATGGATTGGACGATGAGTCCCTTGATGAAGATGAGGAACCAATGGATGGGGAAGAACAGAACAGGCTGTTCTCTCATTGGGAAACAGTGGCCAGCACCCACCAAGTGACCCTTCCTCAAGGTGAGAGCAAGGCTGAGTTCCTTCCCCACCCCAACAATTAGAAATTCCAATGCGTTTTTAGTGTCTCAAAGGGAAGCCTTGGCTGAGGTGGAGCCTTCTCCACCGCAGCTTCTGTGTGGCCCATTCCTGGCTGCTCCACTGGGAGGAGCTGACCCTCCAAGGGCAGTGCTCTAACCCCCATGGCCCAGGAAATATGAAACTAGCAGTTCCTTTATAGGCTGACAGGGTTTCTATGGCCCGAGAGACTAGCATGCATGCAAGGAGCTGAGTCAGGCCCTTCGTTTCAGCAGGTCTAGAACCTGGGCTCTGGGAGCCCTAAGTCTCCATCAAGGGAGACAGATGAAGCAGCACCTCCCTCATCTTGGCAGGTCAGGCCCCCCAGGAAGTCCTGTCGGATGCCCAAGGCCTGGGTCGCCCAGTTGGCTTGCACCCATTATTTCAGCCAGGAAGTGACCCGGAGTGGGTTGTCCAAGCAGCTGTTATGAACCGGGATGTGGGCAGTTGGCTCATGGTCAGAGTAGGAGTCAAGCCAAGAGTCAGCATTGGAGTCGGGTCAAAGCTGGAGCCAGTGGTCAGGAGCGATGGTGTAGGGGCAGGAACCAGAAAAGAGGCGAGGTTCAGGCAGGCTAGTCCTGTATGTCGGTGATAGTCATTCCTCCGTGTACGCCCTTCTTGGGGCAGGGGAGCCCTCGGAAGTGCCTGTGAGCAGGTGTGTTTTTCAGAAACGCCCGGATCCAGCGTCGGGGTTACCACAGAGTGGTATGAGGGGGCGAGCAAGCAGGCGCTGCTAAGGGAACAGGCCGGCCCATTTTCTGGGCTTGGGATGTGTCCAGGGTGCAGCACGGACACACTTCCCAGTACTTGGTATTTGGGCTGCCTGGTCCCTGATGCTCTGGACTGTGGTTTCTGCTCGCCGTCCGGGCCCGTTTTCTCCTGTCTGTTTGGTTTTGCAGAGATGGCGGGTCCCATCATGCAGATGACGCAGCACAGCCAGATGCGTGAGCTGGTGCCCTATGTCACCCTGCTGCAGCATGAGAAGGTGAGGACCCTTCCTCTGGGCACAGGCAGATTTCACACTGGCAGCCCGTGTCCTAGAAAGTGCAGGGGGAGGGGGGTGCCCTGTGTCTCTGTACAGTGGGTCCCTGGCCTTGCAAACAACCACAGCCCAGATCCTGTCCCTGCCCTGGTACTGAACCTCCTGCTGCTACCCCTCGTCTCCAGCCCAGGCCCCCCAGGATCCATAATGCCCCACCAGTGCTTTGCTTCAATCCAATTGGGGGATCTCACCCCTGCGTGACGCAGTGATCCCAACCCACGTGCTGGTGTGGACAGCTCCCGCCTCTTGAGGAGGTGGAGTTACCATGGTGACGGGAGAGCGCTGTTCACCAGACGAGCCCCGCGCTGCACGTCTGTCGTGTCGCCCTGCCCGTTGTGTACGCTAACAATGCCCAGTCACAGAGTGAGAGACGGTTCCTGCTCCGCAGAGCTCCGGTCTAAAGGAAACCAGGACGTAGCAAGTGTGCGAGCAGACAGGAAGAGGGGGAGGGAGATGCTGCAAGCTAGGTAAGATCATCCTGTCACATAGGCTGCTGGGGCGGGACTGGAGGAGCCCAGCTCAGGTAAGGGCACCTTGACATTCGCTCCCTGGCCCATTGGGTCACCTGGTGTTTTAGCCTTTGCCTCTTCCTGTCTCTCTCTGGTGTATGCGAGGGGCATGTTCTTCACGTGTGTCCTGCTCCGGGTAGAGTCTCTTCAGTCCTGCTGACCTGAGTCCCCTGAGCACGGCTGCAGGAATTCTCTTCCTTTCCATGCCCGAGCCCCTGCGGTCTGGCATATGCCCATGATCATTTAATTCCTGTTAGTCCTGTCCAGAGACTGTAGGCCCACCCTCCTCGTACTGTTCACTAGCATCGGATGGGGAGTGTTGGACAAGCCCCCAGCCCTGTTCTAGCCCCAGTAGGTGCTCACTCTGCTCCCCTCATCATCAGAGACCCTTCCAGCAACCTGCTGACCTCCAGCATTGCCTCTGTGCCCGCCTGGGTGTCTCTTTCGGGCTCCTTCCCTCTGGCCCACGCAGGAGAGTGCTGTGTTGTCTCTAGAAGTCAGTGTCACTTCTGGGGGCTTTCCTGTGTGGGTTGCTTGCTAGCTTCCTGACTCCCGCGGAGAGCCCCGGCCTTCGGGCCAGCCAGCCTGCCCCCCCGCCCCCTCCCGAGCAGGGCTCTGCAAGGGGAGCAGTGGCCCCAGCTACCCTCCAGCTCCTTTTGACCACTGAGAGCGCAGCAGGCTGGGACCATGCTCTGCCCTTGGTGCTTCCCTGCTGGTGTCCTGTTCTGCCTGCTGGGCTGGCCTGACTTGGGGTCCATCAGCTTTTCCTGCCCTGCAGAGTGGGGAAGGCTGCCTAAGCCCCTGCTAATCAGGGAGGCTTTTTAGGCCTAGTAACTAGGTCCTAGCTTGTGTAGAGCCACTAGCCCCAGCGGCTCCGTGCCTAGCAAATGTGCACCACAGTCCCCAGACTTGCCACGGCCACGAGTCAGTGCCCGGGGCTGGCACCTTGGCGAACACCTAGCTAGAGTGGCCCAGGACTCGACCCATGGGGCACTGAGGACTGCAGAGGAGCCAGCACTGCTGACTGCTTCAGTTAACCCCCCGCCAGCCGTACTCTCCTGGACAGAGTTCGATCTGTTCCAGGCCCCACAGCTCGCAGCCAGGCATGCTCCATCGATAACCGAGGCGAGGGGGAATGTCTGCTGGCCTGTGCCAGTAACAGTAACCACCGCAAGTGTAAACAGAACACCGAGAGCTTCATTCTCCTGACACATCCGCCCTGCTGTCCTCCTCTGGCTGGCTAAGGCCCTCTGGCTTCATTCCGGAGCCCCCACCCCTCGTCAGCCTGTCACCATGGCTGCTGTCACAGTGTCCTCCTGAGCACCCTCACGTGGCCTGAGGTCACTCTTCAGTGGCCTGTGTCAGTTACTTCTTAAATAAACTCCACCCAGGCTTTTCTGTACACTGATGCCCCTTCACTGAGGTCTTGTGACGTGACATTGACAAGTAAACACCAAGTCTTCCCCCCCAAGCCTTCTGCTAGGCACAGTGCCTCTGCCCCGGGCGCTGTCTGCTGCTGGAGAAGACGCCAGGCCTGGCCTGCCTGCTTTGCCTCCTCCCCAACAGAAAACCCCAGCTGGAAGGGTTCTTCTATGAGCCACATGCCCAAGCTTGCCAGCTGGATTCTCCCTTCCCCTGCTCTTTATAGGGGAATCAGCTGATCCTTGCTCACTTGTGCCACTTAGAGTTGGCTGACTCCAAGCCTCTGTCTCTGAATGGGGCAAGGCCCCTCTTCCAGCAGCCCTGCCTCAGTGCCCCTGCCCATAGGCCCGAGGGAACCCAGCAGAGGGAGTTAACCCTTTCAAGGGTTCCATTGGAATAAGTGGCTCTGTGACCCCAGAACCCCTCTGGCCTGACTGAGTTAGGGGCCAAGGGTCTGGCACTGTTAAGTCTGGAGATCCAAGAGCCAAGGTGATTCTGTGCCCAGTGTAAGTAGCATTAAAGTCTGTCCAGATGCCTCATCAGCTGGCAGAATTTGCTCACCTAAGTGGTGCAGTGCTCACCATGAGCAGCACTGGGATCTCTCGGGCACTGGTGCCCAAAGCTGAGGCTGAAGTGCGTGACCTAGAGCGCTCCTCGTTCCAGCAGGCAGAGTGAGATCCAGCAGCTGATGCTGGAGCCAGACTTCTCTCTAGTCCTTGTCTGATGTCCCTGTCTCAGGCCAACTGCACTGTGGAGCCCTTGCTGGTCGCCAAGTGCCCCCCACAGCTGACAGACCCTGCGCTGCCTCCTCACACAAGGTGGAATCCTGCCGTTCTCCCATAGTCCGGTGCCAGGCCTGACTGTGTTCGGGTCCTGCCAGCCTTCCTGGGGTGGGGCTGTGACCAGTAGTGTTTGTTCCCCACAGCAGGACCGGAGCCTCCCCGGGGAAAAGGGCCATCGCCCAATGAGTGTCTGTGTGCAGATTTCCTGACCTGCCTTAGCCCTGAGGTTCACTCTGCCCCCCAGCAGCTCCTGCCTCCCTCCCTTGGTCTGTTCTTGGACCACCCCAGAACTCTTTGATTCAGTTTCCCTCCTGGATTCCTCCCTCACCGCAAACCCAGGCAGTGGGTCTCAGCATGGACCTAGCAACTGACACCTGCACTGGCTGCTTGGTGCTGGGAAATGGGGCAGACTGAAGCTCTTGTCCCCTTTTCCGTACATGCCAGCTGAGCCTTGTGGGCCTGAGACCCTGGTAATCCTGGAGCAAACGCCATCATGGGGAGCAAACAGAGGGACGTTCAGTCGTTACTGCATGCTGCGTCTACAGCGGGCCCAGGCTTTTAACGGGCTGTAATTCAGAAATGGCCCAACTCCAGCCCTGGGAGCTGTTAAATAATGACCAGAGGCTTTTGTAGCTCCTGGGTTTCCTTCAGGAATCGCTGAGTGAGATCCTCTGGCCTGTGCTGTGCAGGGAGGTCTCCGCTGACCTTGACATCTACAACCTCCAAGTCTATTACTTGTGCAGAAGCCCTAGCCAGAGTGGGCGTGGTCCCCTGGCCCCTCCAGGCTGGTGAGCTGCCAGGAGCCAGCACTGCTCTGCTTTAAGTGCCCGGCTCTGCGTGGTTCAGCTGAGCCCAGCGCTGTTGACTGGTAACTGAGTCTTGCCATTCTGGCTGCATAGCGGGATGGGCTTTGAGTTCTCTGCAGCGTTTCCTAGTGACCATACTGACCCTCAGCCTAGCACTTCTGAGGCAGGTTTTACCCTCGATCAGGATCTGCTCCACCTGGGTCCTGCTCTGGAAGGTCCGTCTGACTCCTGTAGCTCTGCACTCCTGACCTGCTGCTGCAGCTAGCATCTGTTTCTGAGCCCGGAAGGGGGTGCCAGTGGCTCTGCCCTGGGGTGGGCAGCTTGTCATAGTGCCCAGGCTAGCTGCACCTCTCCCAGCACCCGGTCTCTCCAGGTGGCAGCCAGCTGCTCTCTCCCTCTGGTCGGGGAAGCATTGGTTTCTCCACACAGGGCTGACACCCAGCACTGAATCAGCAGTGGGCACGTAGCAGGTCTGACTGAGCACGGTCCTGCAGGTCATTTCCTCCGGGCAAGGCCAGTGAGGACTAGTGAGCAGCAGCTCCTCAAAAGCACTTCCAAGCAAACTGATCATAAACACTAAAGCATGTGGCCTCCGGCACTACCGGCCAGGCCAGGCACAGCCTGCTGCCTGCTCCCCACAGCCTCCCCTCCATGAGGGGGTCTCCTCTGGCGCTCCAGTTCCTAGCTGGGCAAGACAGGGTTTGCAGCACCTTGGAGATGAGCCCCAGGATCTGTGAAGCTGCCAGCTGCTCCATTGGCTTTCCAATGTGTGCCTTGGCAATGTGAGCTGGGAAGCCATTGCTTTGCCTTCCATTGAATTCAAGCAGTGAGGTCACCTCTTCCTGGCCCCTGGCGTTGCCCTTGGGTGGGGGCGGCGGGGGGAGAGAGAGAGTGTGTGTGTGTATGTGTGAGAGAGAGAGAGACACTCTCTCTCTCTCTCTCTCTCTCTCTCTCTGCAGCCAGGGGGAAGCTGAGGCTGCAGTGTATCTAGGAAAAGCTGCTAGAGGCAGCTGAATGCCAAGGGTGTCCTGTACCACAGGGTCCCCCATACGCCTAGCTATAGCTTCTCCTATCTGTATAGAACAGGGGCTGGAAATGGGTAGGAAGCCCAGTGCAGCATGCAGAGCGTGTGTCCAGGGAACTTTTACACCCCAGAGTACTCTGGATTACCCCCTAGCCTGACCCCTTACAACCCCCATGTCCTCCAGCAGTGGGACTCCTCAGCTTTAAGGCCCATGCTCTTGGGTGTGCCACCCTGTTGCTTGCATTGGGCCACACGCTGCTGGGATGTGTCCCCCTTCGTTCTGCCAACCATGCTAGTGGCCAGGGCCCATGGCCCAGAGGAGCTTTCTGCCCCCACCTGGTGACTGGCAGTGACCGTAGGGGTGGGGTGTTGTCAGCAGGCAACCTCCTGCCCTGTTCTGGGCTTTGACCGACTTGTCTCCCTGCCTGTCTCAGTGCGAGGAGCGGCTGTACCCAGCGGGGAAATGGGCCTGCGTCACCAAGGGGGAGCCGATGTACGAACAGAGCATCTCTATGGGCTTCATGAAACTCATGCGCTACATCTGCAAGGAGAACTCCACAGGTGTGTGCTGGCAGGTGAGGGGCAGGGGGAGGCTGGCTCCGCCCCTCGGGCACCCTCTCAATGCCCCCCTGTGCCTGCCTCACTGCAGGCCGCTACCTGGGCATGACAGTGCCTGTGGTGAATGAGATCTACCTGAATGAGGAGGGCACCGAGTTGCTGCGGGACGTCACCACTACCTATTACCTCCCAGGGGAGTTCCAGCCTGACCCCCCTCTCCCCACAGACCCTGATATCCGCATCGTGGAGAGACAGCCACTCCGCGTCCTGACCAGGTGAGCCCCTGCTATTGCTGCAGGCTGGGAGAGGAACGTTTCCTGAGCCCGGGGGGAACAGCCCCAAGGGGGGAGGAAACGTCTCTGAGGGGGAGGAGAAGGGGGGGCATGTTGGTGGCTTAGGGGGGAGGGGTTGGATAGATGGCACACTGGGGGCAGGGGAGCTTGCCAGTTGACTGTTCTCCAGTGGCTGTGGCCACTCCCTTTTGTTCCAGGGTTTTCTATGGGGTGAC
This sequence comes from Chelonoidis abingdonii, assembly GCF_003597395.2. Classification (NCBI taxonomy): domain Eukaryota; kingdom Metazoa; phylum Chordata; order Testudines; family Testudinidae; genus Chelonoidis; species Chelonoidis abingdonii. The sequence goes on along the minus strand of NC_133771.1, from coordinate 215,259,958 downwards.
GACAGAGGAGACGATCCTCCGGGAGATCCGCCTTCTCTGGGAGCTCCTGGGCTCCACAGACACCGTGCTGCGGGAAAGCTACATGGTGGCTGCCTATGAGAACCCCAGCGTCCCTCAGCGGCGCAATGAGATCTGGTTCATCCGGCGGGCAGAATGAGTGCAGCGCAGCCCGTGCTGGCCCCAGTTTCGATGGCAGTTCTGGCTGAAGGAGATGAATGCACAGCCTGATGCACTGGTCGCCGTAGATGAGCGCCGCTGCGCTGGACCCGAAGAGGAGACCTGCTCCGTGCCCAGCCCCAGGAAAACCAGCAAGTGCCAAAGGGCTGGCCGGGGTCCATCCCACGCCTGCAGGGGGCAGTGTGGCATCGTGCATGGAAAGCAGAGTGCCCGAGTGGGGAGTGTGGCTGGGCACATGGGGGCTGGCTGGCCAGGCCGGGTGCTTATGCTTGTTTGTGCCAGGGTGCCGGCCTGGGCTCGAGAAGTCCGTCCTGACTTGTTTGCAGTGGTGGGCCGGGCACCACTGCCGTGTATGGCTGTGGTTGAAAGAGGTCCCTTGGGTGATGGCTGGGGTGGCACTTCCTGGGGCACTGAGCATTCCTCCATGTCTTGCCTGCTGCCCCCGCCTTGCTAGCAGCAGGGAGGGTTTGTGCTGCAGCCTTGGGGGTAGGCCTTGCCCTGCTCAGAGCAGGGCTGTGGGAGTGCACGCCCAGGAACAGCCTGGTGGTGCCCGCAAGCAAAGCTGGGATCCTGTAGTAGGACTCTCCTTTGTATCTGCCCAGCCGCGTGCCCGTGGCGGGCAGCCCCTTCCTGTTGGTCAGCGCCTGCCATACTGCTGCTGAGCCTGTGGCCCCGGCCCTGGGCTGAGCAGAGAGGGGCAGCAGCGGGTCACTGTGTGTTGTGTTGTGCATTGATTGGTTGGTTTCACACTCATGTGGGCTGCTGAGGGAGGCTGGCAGCACGAACCTAAAATAAATCCAGCTCAAACCATGGTGTGTGGCAGCTGATTGGCTGGGGGTGGCCATGCTGTGCCCAGACAAGGGACCAGGCAGCTTCTTGCCCCCTCGTGGACATAGTGCACGCGATGCTGGGCTCCATGGCCCTGTTAGCTGTGCCCTGCCCAGGTTCTGATCCCAGTCCCCTGCCAGAGCCAGCATGCACACAGCCTGCTGCTTGCTCCTGAGTGCAGGGCGTCACCGCAGCTGCTGCTAAGGATGGGCCTGGCTGGTCCCACCAGCTTCAGAGACCTCCTGGACTATGTCTGGAGGTACTGGGTGGACCCCACAGTGTGTGGGTCTGTCCAGCCCATGTGTCCCCTGCCCTGTGCTCCAAGAGATGAGGGCAGCCTGGGCTCTTGCTTGTCTCAAGCAGGCTTGGTAGGAGGGTGCTCGCTGCTCGCTCCTTGTCCTTGGTGTCCCTGCCCCAGGAGCCTCCCTGGCCAACCCTGACACACCACCTGAGCTGGCCACATGACATCCAGCTGTACAGCAAATTCAGCAGGGGCTTAGTGACTTACTGACAGGATGGGTCGGCTGAATTCAGTGGAAGGGCTAGATGCAGGGGAAACCAGCCAGCGCCCCATGGTGCACGGGGGGCCCAGACAGGACCTGAGGTGCTCAGTCCGTTTGGCTAACCGAAGAGATGGTTATGGGTGGCTTGGTCACAGTCTGTAAGTACCTGCATCGGGACCAGAGCTTTGAGGAGGGTTTATACCAGTTGAAGCTAGGCTCATTCAGAGTAGAAATATGGTGCAGATGTTTGAGAGCAGGGAAGAAGTTCCCAGCAACGGATCCCGGTGGGGGATTCACCATCATTGGGACTATTTAAATCAGCCTGGGCTGTTTTTTCTAAAGCTCTGCTCTAGTTCAGGCAGGAATTCAGCTAGGGAAGGCCGATGGCTGACGCCAGTGGGCCCATCTGGCCCTGGGATCCACGAGCACGGTCTGGAGCCAATGCGGAGAATCACGTGGGTGGAGCCTCCCTGCTCCTGCTGGCACTGGAAGGGGGCCACAGATCTTGCGAGGCTGAGATAGGCAAGCACATGGTCAGTATGTCAGTCTGGAATGACTTCTCTCCCTGTAGCCGCTAGCTGTCCAAGTGTCATGCCAAGGGCTCGCCAGAGCAGGCTGCCTGCGTTCTGCTGTATCCTGGCTGTGTATAGTATGTACAGACTCCCCCTCTCTCTCTCGGTTGCCAAGTCAAGCACTCAGAAGTGAGGCAATGCCGGTATTAAGTTACCTGCGCACCCTTAACCAGGCCCCTTTGGGCAACTGCATTATGGCAGTCTTTATTTACACGCTCATGTGCTGTCTTCCACAGGGCCTTGTCTGCTTCAGTGCACAGGATGGATGGGTGCCACTCACTTAATGTGCAGCGAGTCTCACTGTGCCCTGTGTGACCTCAGCCACGATTCAACCCCTGCGCTGAAGCCAGAATAATTAATTTCCTTATGAGCTTTTTCTGGGATGCTCATCACTGAAACAGCAATTCCATTCTGTGGAATTGTACAGACCCCACTCCCCCGCGTCACCAGCAGGGCTTGGGGCCCTTTAGATCCACCCCACTGACCTCAGCCACTTGAGCTAACAGTCACTGCTAGCAACAGTAGGTTGTCATCCTCTATGTGGACCAGCACTAGCAGGGGATTAGACCACTTTTGCTGGTGGGTTTCACAGACATTTGCTGACAGCGGAGGACTGGTGAGACTCAAGGATTAGGAGGGGAGTGATCTCTAGTGAGCACAGCTTATACCCGTTCCACCCACCCTCACCCCAAAGCCTGGCTTCTGCCCCATCCCCTTCCTGCTCCTCCTCCTTCATCAGCCTTAGTTCACTGGCCCAGCCCCTTTCTCCTTGCCTAGCTGGTCCTAGTCTCCCTTTCCGGGCTTGCTGGCCGTTTCCCATTTACCCTGTAAGAGGCTGGCTCACCCCTTACAGGCTGCAGTGCTGGGGCTGGGGCTGGCCTCCTGGGATTACAGCCGAAGGTAGCCTGCATTGAATCAGGGACTGCCCTTCAACTGGCAGCAGGTGGCTGCAAGGGAGAGGGCAGATGAGGATGGCTCTTGCAGGGTGGACCCTGGGATCAGGGGAGTTGTCCCAGGCCAAGCAGGGGTGAGACTGCAAAGGCCCCAGGCATGAAGGCCCACGAAGGGGAAGAGAAACCATGTGCGGATTTAGGGTATTTTCAGGGCTGTTGGCAGGGTGGCTTGTATTACTAAATCCACACCTGAAGGAGGAGTATTTTTGACCAAGAAAAAATCCTGAGTGAAGTTTTATTTTAACACTCCAAGAAGGGAAACCGAGGCAGGCTACTTGGACCATAATCCTAGGCTATGAGGTGGGCATGGGAGGGGGCTGGTCCACTACACCCACCCTCACAGTCTGTCACCCTCTCCACACCTAGTCCCAGTGGACTCGTGCGGCCACTCACAGTCCTCCCTCCCACTCTGGCTGATCTATCTAGCCTCTTTGCCTGTCCCACACTGGTTTCAAACCCTCGTATCCATCCCCGGGATCCTCCTCCAATCTGTCTCTCTCCTCCACCTCCCAGCCAGTCACAGTTCTCCTGCACCCCAGCTGCTCGTCTGATCTCTCTCTCCTTGCTCCGGCTCTCCCTGCTCGTTTCTAGTCCCAGTCTCCTTGTGCAACCAAGTCTGCCCCACAACTCCCTGGCTGATCTCGGTATCAGCTCCCAGTATTCCTTCCCACCCTCCCCCTGTTTCCCTCACTGGCTCCCAGCCTCCCCCACCTCCCCTCCCAGTATCCCTCCTTCCCCTCCCCCTGGTCTGGCTTTTGTCCCCTCTGCATCAAAATCAGGTGCCTCCCTGCTCCCTGGGTGCCAGCAGGGGAGGGCACAGAGTGCACAGGAGAGACGAGTTTGCTGCTTTCAGATCCTGCCAGGGCCTGGCCCCCCTCCAGCTCAGAGCAGCCACTACTGGGAAAGTCCTGCTGAGTGGCCCAGAGCTATGGGTTAGCGCATGGCCAGGTGCTGTCTGGGCAGCACTAGGCACTGAGAGGATGGAGCATGCTCAGTGGCGACAGAATCCTTGAGGAGTTTAGCTGCCAAACTCGAAGAAGTTTCTAAGGAGCATGTGTGAACTGGGCTGGGTCGAAGCCAGAGCTTGGCCAGATTTTCATAAGGATGGTAAAAGCCTCCCCCCCTCCCCCCGCCAACTTTCGATCCCTGCTCCAAAGCAGAGGGACATGACAGCTGGTCAAAGAGACCACCATCATTTTTTGACACGGGCAAAACAATGTGTTTTTCCCCTCCGCCTCATGCTTGGAACTGCCTGAACCATTTTGGCTCATTTGCCAAAACAAAAAAGCGCAGCAGGAGGCAGGTACCCAGCATGCAAAGTTCATCCCACATAGTTACCTAGCAATGTGATCAGCAACTGGAGAGAGGGGCTTAGAATGGGAAGGAGTAGGCAGCCTTCATGTGGGGTGGCCCTGCCAGCAGTGAATATTTCCGAGGTGAGCTCAGGACCCCATTCTGCTGGGCAGAGTACATGCACGTAGTAAGAGAGAGCTTGCAGCCTGTTCGACAAGGGGTGGGAGGGTAAACTGAGGCATGTGCTGGGGAAGTGACTTGGCCAAGGCCCACAGCAGCCCTGTGCAAAGCTGGGCTCAGAATGCAGGTTTCCTGAGTCCCAGCCCAGTGCGCTCTACCCATGGGTGGTGCTGCCTCTCCTGAGCCCTGCCCTTTCCCTGGCATGAGGCGCTCCCCTGGCTCTCATCTGCGGAGGAGCCTGGCTTTGTTTTTCCAGCTGTCTGAAGGGCTGAGCTCTGCACCTAAGTGTGTGTCTGGCATGGGGCCTCAGGCGTAGTGGTGGGTGTGGTGAGAGGCTTTGAGCTCTTGCCAGCTTTGCTCTCAAAGGACTAGTCCTTATTTGAACCTTCTCTCGACAGGGGTGGGGAAGGATGGTCCCTGACCTGTTTTCTAGCAGTCGCTACACCTGGCAGAGCCGGCGGCTGTGTACTGCGTGGGCAGGGTGTGAGCTTGTCGCCTGGCCCCGTCTGGTTACAAATGCCTGACGTCATTGTGAAAGGCTCTCCCTTCTGCCAGGGTGCGCGGGGGACTCGGCTCCCTGCCCTGGGTCGCATGGCCAGTATGCAGAAATGGATCCTGCTCCAAGTAAGTGCCCTGGCACTGGCTGTGGTTCCAGGGTCCAGCCCTCCTCCCTGCCATGGCCTGTTTGAGCTGTATTTCAATTGGGCAGTGCAGGAATACAGAGAAAACGGGGTTTTACTGTTCAAATCTGTTCAAACACTGTAAAATGCAGAGTTAAGGTGATACTTCCCACCCCCCAACCTTAACTTGGCCCCTCTGGTCCCTACCCTCATGTGTCTCCCCCCTCAGGGGCTGGCAGGACCTTACCCCTCCCTCAGCCTCGTTGCCCTGGGTGTTTTGTGCCAAGCAGCAGCAAGCCCTGCACAGAGCACAGCAAAGGGCTGGTGGGGTGCTGAGCTGTGCTGGGCACAAAGAGGGTGGCAGGTCTGTTTAGGGGTGGGCATGGTGGTGTGATGTCCCAGTTCCTATTGCCATCCCCACAGGGGCACAGTTAAGGAGGTGTGGTTGCATTGTGCAGAGAGGGTTGAGAAGCTGCCTTTTCTGGGCCCAGTGCTCCCCCATTGGGGTAAAACTTGGGGGAGCACAGCTACTGCATCTGGTATTGGAATTAGATTCATAGACTTTAAGGCCAGAAGGGACCATCATGATCATCTAGTCTGACCTCCTGCACATTGCAGGCCACCGACCCTCACCCGCCCACTCCTGTAATAGACCCCTAACCTCTGGCAGAGTTACTGAAGTCCTCAAATCATGATTTCAAGACTTCAAGTTACAGAGAATCCTCCATTTACACTGCTCCCCTGGGGAGGCTATTCCAGAACTTCACTCTGATGGTTAGAAACATTTGCTTAATTTCAAGCCTAAACTTGTTGATGGCCAATTTATAGCCATTTGGTTTTGTGTCCACATTCACACTTAACTCCTCTCCTTCCCTGATATTTATCCCTCTGATGTATTTCTAGAGAACGATCAGATCTTCCCTCAGCCTGCGTTTGGTTACAGTAAACAAGCCAAGCTCTTTGAGTCTTCTCTCATAAGATAGGTTTTCCATTCCCTGATCATCCTGGTAGCCCTTCTCTGCACCTGTTCCAGTTTGAATTCATCTTTCTTAAACCTGGGAGACCAGAACTGCAGACAGTATTCCAGGTGAGTTCTCACCTTTTATAGTGGTACTAACACTTCCCTGTCTCTGCTGGAAATATCTTGCCTGAGGCAGCCTAGACCCACATTAGCCTTTTCCAAAGCTGCATCACACTGGTAGATCCTGTGATCTACCAATACACCCAGGTCTTTCTCCTCCTCTGTCACTTCCAGTTGATATGTCCCCAGCTTATAATGAAAATTCTTGTTGTTAATCCCTAAGTGCATGACCTTGGACTCTGCACTATTAAATTTCATCCCATTTCTACTACTCCAGTTTTCAAGGTCTTTCATATCTTCTTGTATGGTATTCCCGTCCTCCTTCGTATTGGCCATACCTCCCAACGTCGTGTCATCTGCAGATTTCATTAGCACACTCCCACTTTTTGTGTCAAGGTCATTAATTAAGATTGGTCCCAAGACAGGTCCCTGAGGAACTTCTCTAGTAACCTCCCTCCAGCCTGACAGTTCACCTCTCAGAATGACCATTGTAATCTCCCTTTAGCCAGTTCCTTATCCACCTTTCAGTGCTCATATTAATCCCCAACTTCTCCAATTGAATTCATAATTTACCATGTGGAACTGTATTCATTGCCTTACTGAAATCCACGTGGATTAGATCAACTGCATTTCCTTTGTCTAAAAAATCAGTTATCTTCTCAAAGAAAAGATCATGTTGGTCTGGCATGATCTACCCTTTGTAAAACCAGATTGAATTTTATTCCAGTTATTGTTTACCACTATGTCCTTAACTACCTTCTCCTTCAAAATCTGTTCCGAGACCTTGCATGCAATTGAGGTAAAATTAACGGGCCTGCAGTTTGGCCCACTACTAGATGGAAATGGTAGAATCATCCAGGATAATGCAGAAAAGGCAGCGGAGGTGTTCAGTAAATATTTCAGTTCTGTATCTGGGAGAACCATGATGTAGTCATATCATATGATAATGCTCTTTCTGTTCCACTAGTATCCCAGGAGGATGTTAAACAGCAGCTATAAAGTTAGACATTTTTAAATCAGCAGGTCCAGACAACTTGCATCAAAGAGTTTTAAAGGAGCTGGCTGAGGAGCTTGCTAGACTGTTACTGTTGGTTCGGAATAAGAAGGAAGATTCAGAACACTGGAAGAAAGCTAATGGTGTGGCAGTATTTAAAATGGCTAAATGGGATGACACTGATCCTGAGCAAAATAATGGAGTAGCTGATATGGGACTCAATTAATAAAGAATTAAAGGAGTGTAAAATAATTCATGCCAATCAACTCGGGTTCACGGAAAGTAGATCCTGTCAGCCTAACAGGAGATCTTTTTTGATGAGATTCCAAGTTCGGTTGATAAAGGTGATAGTGTTGCTGTAAGCTAGTTAAACCTCTGGAAGGCCTTTGACTTGGTGCCACACGACATTTTGATTAAAACAACTAGCAAGATATAAAATGAACAGAGAAGACATTACATGGATTGAAACTGGCTAACTGGTAGGTTGCGAAATGTAACTGCAAATGGGGACCCATCACTGAACGGGTCTGTTTCTAGTGAGGTCCTGCAGGGATCGGTTCCTGGCCTTATGATATTTAACAATATAATCAAGTACCTGGAAGAAAAGAAAATCATCACAGAGGCAGTGTGCAGATGGCCCAAAACTTGAGGGAATGGTAAATAATGAAGAGGGCAGGTCACTGATTCAGAATGAACTGGATCACTTGGTAAGCTGGGTGCAAGTGAACAATCTGTCTGAATACAGCTGATGGAAAATGTGTATATCTGGGAACAAAGGCTTGGCCACACTTACAGGATGGGGGCCTCTATCCTGGGAAGAAGTGATGGAAACAAAAGTGGGGGCTGTGATGGATAATCAGCTGAACATGAGCTCCCAACGTGACACTGTGGCCAAAATGGCTAATGTGATCTGGGAATGCGTAAATGGGAATTTTCAGGGGGATCAGAGAGGATCTATTGCCTCTTTATTTGGCACTGATGTGATGGCTGCTGTGCAGCTCTGTTTCCTTCTCCGCAGAATGGGAAGGCAGATCTTGCCTTCCCCTGTGGGAGAGATATTTGGATATGGTTACTAATAGAAGTGAAGGGTACAGACATGTTAGCAGCAGCCTGTGGAAGCTGAGACTTGCACTCATATATCTCTGGCTTCCAGCCCGGTGCACCTTCCCCTCGGCTACCTTGTGAGGGAGGGGCTCTCTCTCTCCCCCTCTTTCTGCCTGCTTGCAGCAGTCCAGCAAACCAAAAAAAGGACAAGCTCCATCCCTTTTGAGTTATCCAGTAAATCTCAGCAGTGGCATCCCAGCAACATCCCTTTTCCAGGGATCTTACCCATTGCTTTCTCCATCTTTGTGCAAAGAAGCATTCTAAGGTTAATATTTTCAAATGCTGTTTTTGGAATGCTGTATCTCAAGAACCCCTTGATCGAGTGGCCCCAAATTTCCCCCACAGACTCTACCCCAAGCCCCAAACTGGTATTTAAATTTTCAGAAACATCTGACTCTGCCTGTGGATTTTCGAGCCATTTAAAGATTTGGCCTTAAGCAGAAATGCGGATGCAGCCTTCACTTCCGACTGGCTCCGTGTTGCTCCATAAAGCACAGTAAGTAAAGGAGAACAAGACAGTGCCGTGTGCTATGAAGTTAAGAACAGGGAAATGGGCACAATGGCATGAGACTACCAGGCTTTGGCAAGAGTGAAGCTCCCATGCCACCAATCCAGTAAAGGAACCCTCCTGCTCAGGAACCCTCCTTCTCTGGGCCCTGGGAGGTGGCCTCAGGCATCTTTCCCAGTTCTATTTTCTAGGCCATGTTTAAGCTCCCAAATTTGTAAGCAGACCTGAGATAGCTTGGGTACTCACTCTGGGTAGTTAGCTCCGCACCCTGGTAAGAAGCCTCTGGCATACTATGCTATTGATAGGTGTGGTATAAAACCCAGCTTAAAGCGGAGATCTAGCTGCTCCATCATGAAGATTGCAACAGCATTTCTCTTCAAAGCCCAATTTTCAAACTTCTCTACATGCTCAGTCAGATCTGCTTGAAATCTGGTATGCCAGTTCAAGGACCAGGGAAGCGTTTGTGGTGAAAACGTGGCAGCGATGGGTCAAAAAGTTCCTGAGATACAAATCCCCTCAAATGACTTTTTGTTGTTTACATTTAAAATTTCTTACAACGTTTTTTGCTCCAACGTGGAAAATCTACTTGAAACCTACATCCCTGAGTTGCTCCTACTGAGCTTGAGGTCTGGTGTCCAGGCGGAGTGCCTAGCACTTTGGTTCTTATCCTCTAGAGCAGTGTATTGGACTGCTCCCCGCCTTAGAAAGACTGATGGTGCAGACTCCAACTTCTAGTGCTAGGACTCACGGAAGCGATCATGGCAGCTGCCAGTGTTGCCAACTCTCATGATTCTGTCAAGAGTCTCACAATAATTCTTGTTTTCCCTAAAGCCCCAGCTCCTGGAGTCAAGTGGAGATGTGATTTTTTCAACTTTCATTTTTAAAGAAAAAGAAAATTTCTAGCCCCTTTGGCTGTGGAGAAAGCTGCAAAATGTGACCCCAGTCCACCTAAAGGCTCAAAAAGCAGAAGGCAAATAAAAACATCAAATCTTGTATTTTTACATAATCTCACGATTTTAAAGCCAAACTCATGATTTTTGGTCAGCCTGAGTCATGCTTTTTGAACATTTGGTGTTGTCAATACTGCATCTCTGACTGTCACAGAAAGACTAACAGCAGTTTGGGGAAGACAATGAGTGCTATAGCCACCAATGAAACAGGCCATCACTTTAAGAACACTGCCCTGCTCCACAGACGGGGGCTAAGGGAGAGGAGTGTGGTGCATGGGCCGTACTCTGATACTTCCTCGGAGTGTATAGGAGACAACTACACTTTGTGTTTACTCTCTTATGTTTGCAGTGATCTCTGACATGCCAGGCAGGCACAAAAGGGTGCCCGAGAGGGCCCAGAGCAGACTGTGGGGAGGAAAGAATACTATCACTGAGGGGGGAATGGTGGGCACGAGGCAGTGAGGGCCAGTGGGGTAGGAGCTGATGCAGGGGCCACAGCGAGGTTTTTGTTCCCAGGAGGAATGCCTTTGCACTTTTGCTGGGTGGATGTGTAGGTTGCAGTGGGAGAACAGTCAGGAATGGTGTGGCGGAAGTGGGCAATGACAGGGCTGTTCCAGGGTGGGTGCTCAGGTCAAGCGCAGTCTTTTGCTCACTGGGAAATCTCTAGGAGGAGGTGAATGCAAATTCACACCCCCCAGCTCCCTTGTTATGCAAACCCCAAGCTTTTGGAAGCTATGCCCTGGAGAAGGGACCATTGTCTAGTCATCACCTGTTCCCACGTGTAAAGATCAAAGGCCCAAGCTGTAGACAGGAGAGTAACCTATTCAGGGATGTACGTGTGCGGGGACCCAGGCCTTGGCTAGGCTACGCCTACTGTATGAGAGGCAGAGGTGAGCTACAGACACTGAAGATAACCTTAAATTGTTACACTTTATAAAGGACACCCCAGAAATCTGGCAAACACATAAACAATATGGAGTAACATCAACTATTTGCTTAGGAAAATAATCAACCATAAATGCCATCACACGAATGTAACTGTGACACTCTGAGCACCTTTCCCAGCCCTGAAGTAAAGCTGTGTGTGGCCAGAAAGTGTGTCCCTCTCACCAACAGTACTGATCTAGTAAAATATTCCCTCCCCCACCTTGTCTATCACAATAAAAGAAACCTGTCAACAAGGCATTGGGCTACCCCAAGAAGGAATCAGCTCCTGCTCTCCCTGGCTGCAAAGTCCAGTCTTATGCCTATTGTCTCTCCTTTGGCCTGCACCTCTGCCCACAAGCAACAGCTCCTCACTTGAAGGGCCATACCAGTTCTCCAGGTGCCCAAACTGTATTTCCTCTGTCGGTGCCCCAATGGTCAACCTCCCTAGTGCTATGCTTTGTGGGATAGCTCAGTAGTTTGAGCATTGGCCTGCTAAACCCAGGGTTGTGAACTCAAGGCTTGAAAAGGCCAATTAGGGATCTGGGGCAAAAATGAGTACTTGGTCCTGCTAGTGAAGGCAGGGGGCTGGACTCAATGACCTTTCAAGTCCCTTCCAGTTCTAGGAGATTGGTATAGCTCCAATTATTTGTTTATTTTGTGCTCTGTGCATGCCCACGGCCCTTCACAGTCCAGCTTCCTCTGGCCAAACCCCTTTGTAGCCAGCACTACCTTCTGTAACTGCTGTCTAGCTTTCCCTTTGGGCAGTTCCTGAGCCTCCCCTCAGCTCCAGCCACCCTCTCGCCTTTCTCTCCCCCCTGGCAGCATTCTGAGCTGCCGCAGCACACCCACCTCTCTTGGTGGAAAGTACAGGAGGTGCTAGTGCTGGGGCCAGAGGTTTGAGACTTAGTCTGAGCTAAGGTGGTTATGGATGTGCAATCATTGGAGAACCCCTGTGGGGTTTGAAAGACTGACTCCTACGCGAGCCCCTGGTGGAGCAGAGGGGACGTCTGGTAAGTGTTCCACCGCAGGCGTCGGTTCTCTGATTGTTTTCCCTGTAATGCTTTCACCGTACGTATGCTTGCTTAGAAAGAGCTGTGTTATAACTCACCTGTCAGTAACGATGCTGTTCCCAGCCTTGGAGGAGACAGCGGAGTGCAGATCCTGGTCTGCTTAGGCCGTCTTGCTTACTGGGGTATCAGAAGATCTGTGCAGCCTGCTCAGACCCTGGCCACGAGGGCACAAGATGCAGGCCTGTGCCCCAGGGAGGTGATGGCTGGGAGCCAGGAGTCCAGAGTAGGTGCCCTCCAGGGAGCAAGTGGGTGCTGTTGCCCTGATCTGGCAGTGGGGAAGGGGTGGTGGCAGCGCACTGAGTGGATCGGTGTATGCAGCCAGGCCAGGGTAAGTGGGGGGTGTCTGTTGCTTAGGGTGGGGCCCATGGGGGGGTCAGTTGCTAAGAGGAGGAGCTGGGGTGGGGTGAGTCACTGGGGGTAGGGCCCCGTGGGAGGAGGGATGAGTTACTAAGGGGCAGGGCAGGACCCCCCTGGTCCATTCTAAGGTGGCTGCGGTGGAGAAGCTGGTAGGGTCAGGTGTGCTAGACGGAGTCGGGGTAGGGAGGGGAGTCAAATAGAGGTAACAGGGACAGGATATGGGCGAGTGATTCGGGTATCAGTGCCAGGCGAGGAGAGGAGAGGAGAAATGTGGTCGCTAAGGAATGACCAGAGAATGGAGAAACCCAAGCGGTCAGATCTAATAGCGAGAGCCAACTGACAGCGAGGATCAAGTGGATAATGGGCCGCCGGGTCACCTTTGAGCGTCTAAGGAGACGAGGCAAGCCCGAACCTAAGAACCGTTCAATCGGTCATAGTGACGAGTCCGTGTCGCAGGATGTAGAATGCAAAGATGAGGCGCGAGGCTCGGATTCGAGCCCACTATTTATCCCTATCTTCACTCTATAAGATAGATAGCAAATATGTCGAGAACGGAGAAGGGTAAGAGCGATGCGTCGAAGTCACCTATGCTAGAGTGGACGCCAACAAGACGTAATGTCTGTCCGCACATCGAACGTGAGACCCGGTTGTGATAAACAGGAGCTCTCGAAGACACAATAGCAGTGCACAAACGGAGGTTTTATTCGCAAAAGCTAGGGCCTCACAGTGATTACACTGCCCTGTGCTATGGAAACTCTAGGTAGCTCGACCACCACAGCGGAGGCGTAGACTAGATGGAGTGAGAGGGGTCGCCTGTTGAACCAAGAAGAGAGTGATCTCGCAGGCCTTAGGCGACGCGGAGATCATTTACTTAAGTAACCCTGTATCCCCTGTAGAGTTGGTGAGGAAGCCTAAAAGAGCATCAGAGCCTTGGATTCAAGCATTAGGCTGAATTCTTCTCGGTTGCAGGAACCTCTCTACCCTCACGCCGAACTCCCCTCACTGTAAGTATTAAGGAATAGGCGTGCGCGGAGGACTAATGCGTGGCGGCGGCATGAGTGAGCGCCTAAAGGAAGAGACGCGGACACAAGGCCGGCCCTGGCGCTGATGGAGGTTTTTGCGTTGACGGGGACGGGAGGTGCGGAAAAGAGAGGATCTGTTCTTGTGTTCCTCATCAACAGTACGCTAAGCTCTATCATAATCGGATAGATAATCAGGGAGACACTACTTATATCTCAGTCGGTTGAAGCGGTCCTGCAGTGGAGTCTTCCTCTCATAATCTGACAACGAAGTGTGGAAGAGGGGAACATGACGCGGGTGTGGAGCCCTCACTCTCTTATAGCCGAGCCCTGCGCGCATCTCTCCATCAATAAACATGTTTCACCACTCCCCTGTGCTTTTCACTCTTAGGCGGTCTGGACATCCCACGGTACCAAGAAAGGGCGTAGGTAAGGAGCAGTATGCAGGCGTGGCGCAAGAGAAAATCCCTAAACAGGGGTTCAGGGAAAGTGGGAAAGGAACACGCAGACGAACCTAGCGGTTGCTGTGGTACTCGTCGTCCAACACACTATCCTCAGGCCCTGCTTCTTCTCCGCCGAAGCTCCGCCCGGGTCCTCGGAGCCGGAGCCCGAGAAACTAATCTTCATTGAACGGAGTAGCTGCAAAAAGCTAGCGCTGTGGGTAATGGCACCGGGGAGCGCCCCAGAATCCGTCCCGTCCCGCCCCGGCCCGCCAGAGCGGGCCTCCCCGAAAACCCTGCCAATGGGTCCAGCCCGGCCGTGGGAGGCTGTTCCCCTGGCCGGGTGCCTGTATCGTTCCCTTCTCCCTGGGGGCGAGCTGCAGCTTCCCCCGGTCGCTCCCCAGCCAGTCCCGCGTGGCCGTGGGTCCAGCCCGGCCGTGGGAGGCTGTTCCCCTGGCCGGGTGCCTGTATCGTTCCCTTCTCCCTGGGGGCGAGCTGCAGCTTCCCCCGGTCGCTCCCCAGCCGGGGGCTGCCGTTTTCTTCTGAGGGTGAAGAACTTTTCGGTATCAAGCAACGCTTCGACTGTGACCTCTCTCGGTGAATGGAATTGACGTTGCTCTGTAAGTTTCTCGGGATGAGGTGTGTTTTGTGGGCTGCGAATCATTCTTGTGGCTCTATTCAAATTCTCAGCATCCTTTTGGAAGTGTGGACACCAGAACTGATCCCTGCCTCAAGCACAGAGAGAACATCTCCCTGTGCTGTTCTTTGTTCCCTGTTAGTTCATACGGGCCAGGATCACCTTAACCCCTTTGGCCACATTGCTCTGGAAGCTCATGTTCAGCTGCTTTCCACCAGTCCTTGTCAGTGCCAGCTTTCCAAATGATGTACTCCTGCCTGCTCGTGTCCCTCTGTCCCGGCCCTCCCCGTTAATGGGGGAGTCCTTCAGCTGAGCACAGGGCCTGCAAAGCACTGAGAGCCCATGGCTGTGGAGTGGTCCGTAATAGCACTCGGCTAAAGACTGAAAGGAAGCCGTGTGGCCACTTGTGCAAAAGACTTGCTTTTTTATCCACTTCACTCAGTGTTACTGCTTGATGCAGGATGGCGGTGTGCCCTGTAAACAATCATTTCAAGCTGTATCAGCTTTAATAAAAATCTTTTAGAGCTTGCAATTTGGAACTTCATTCTAAACTAGCAAGACCTGAAGTGAGAGTAGAGAGAGTTGGGTTTAGCAGGCATGTTTTTAGGATTTGAAATGTGTATTATGGTCAGGTAACTCTCCCCTCTTGAAGTTTGCCCCCTGGATCCCTACCCTGACATGTCCATAAGAGAGGTGGCAGCCTCTTACCCTCCTTTAGCTTCTGTATAAAGTGTGATCTCTGCAAAACCGCAGCAAGTACTCCCTGGGTCAGAGGTGCTGTGCCTGTTGGGTGTGTGAACATGGAGGTGGGCACAGAGAATGGGAGCGTAAGGTACTGGATATTCCCAGGTCCTGTTGCCATTTCCCCAAGGGCAGCAGTAAGATGGTGTGATTGTGATATGTAGGAAGTGTCCCATAGCTCTGCATTTTCTAACTATTTTGGTTTGCTTTTCCTTGTAAGGGGACTTTAACTCAGGATTTCATGGTTTTCCAGACTTCAAGTTTTGGGAAGGAAACTCTAATATTCTAGAAGGGCTTGAGGAGCACAGGGCTGCCTTGACTGCCAGCAAATTTAATTCCACAGTGGCTAAGCTTTTTGCTTGTGACGCTTAGTTATAACCACAACCATAGTTTTGAAAGTGAGGAAATTAGAAGGCTGTTATTGGGGGCGGGAATCTAAGCATGAATCTGGAAATACTTAGCTTTATAGCATGTGGGGTTCCTGCCAGAGTATTTCCAGACTCTTCAGTGCTTATGTTATTTGGATGACTCAGGCAGCATTTGTTTTTTTAATATCTACAGCGTTCTAATGTGTGAGGTAAGTTGTCAAATTATTTATTTTAACACACTGTAAAATGTGCATTAGAGAGAATTAATATATATTTGGAGGTATGTTTCCAACACCAATGATATAATTTTATTTGTACTTTCCAGTGAGGCTCTGGCAGAGTTCATCACAAGAGTCCATTAAGGAAATTTAGTCCCAGGGTGAGAGGCAAAGTTCTGTTCTATTAGAAAGCAGCGATAAGAAATCAGAGGAATAAATGGCCAACTTTCACTGTAGTAAAAGGTTACTAGCGTGGTGCTCCAAAAGCCTGTACTAGGATCAGTGTGTAATAAATACACAAATTGCATAAAAACACTGGTGTTAAGAGAACATGCAAGTTGCAAAGTAAACATGGAAAAGCTAGGAAATGCCAAAATTAAGGTCCCCTGAGAGTCTTAAATTGGCCCCTTTGTGCATATGCATTATGATTCCATCTTTAATTACATGATCACATCCTATTTTTTTCCACAGGACAGATTGCTCAGGGAATGAATTAGGGTTGTGCATTGTGTAGTGAACGAAACTTGCCTGTTAGGAGCTCTGCTTCATTTGTTGCAGAATTGGAAAGGTATGTGTTGAATGAATCAGGGAACTGCAGGAAGAAAAAGGATCGCCCCATGCTAAAGACAAGTTGAATGCTGCCCTGGATTCTATCCCTGCGTCTGCCACAGAGTTTTTATATGATACTGGGCAAGTCACAAATGAAAACTTTCACAGATGGCCACTAAGTGTTCCCCATTTTCAGAGTATCCATCTTGAGCCACCTGCGGTCTGATCTACAGAAGTGCTGAATGCTCACACTTCCAAATGAAAGCAATGGGAGCTGTGTTCTGAACAAATAAAGTGCTACACAATGCTACTGTGACAAATCAGTGCTTAGGTGTGTCAAATTGCACACCCATGTTAGTGGATACTTACGACCTTAATCTCTCTGTGCCTCAGTCCCTCACCTGTATAATGGGGATAATTACATATATAGATCTCCTCTCACAGGGGTGTTGTGAAGATTTTGTGAAGCACTCAGACGCTGTAGAGATGAGCACCATAGAAAAGCCCTTGAGGAAACTAATCTGGATTCAGAGCAGGGGTTGAATAGTGTGTAATAAGAAGCACAGTCAGGAAAGTAACTGAAATACTTCCCTCGTGGATTGTATTTTCTAAAAGGACAACCTACCTAATTCTCAATTACTGAGGGACAATCTCCACTCTGGTGTATTTCGCTTTCCACCACCACTTTGTACAACTTTTCATGAGGGATGTACCCGAGTATTCAGATTCTAATATCTAAACCGTATTGTTAAATCTAGTCACCTATATTTGGGTTATTGCTAACAACGTACTCTATGTATCATCTGACTTTTAAAAAAAATCTGTTCTTATCAATAAGATCTGGGGCCAATTAAATCAGCACCATCCATCCTGCGTATGGAATGAGGTATTTGGCATGTCACCATGCAGTTGAAGGCTGTATCATAATACATACGCACAAGGCAGTATACGTCGGCAACCTTAATTCTGGCCTTTTCCAGCTTTTGATTCTGCAGACTTAACATGTTAACATTTTTTGTATGAAACTTCTTATATATTTTAAAGAACTTAGAACTTGAAGTAACAAATTTAGGATTCAGAAGAGGATTATGTTCATATGGAGGACAATATCTAGTTATATTAGGTAACTAAAAGATAATCCCTACTGCTTCATAGCATAATATAGGTTCTAACTGATAGGGGTAAGAAGAAACTTGCTCTGTGGACAGGTCATTCCACAGTTACCTAGTTGGAGAGTGTTCTTGTACCTTCCTCTAGCTAACCCACCAGGTAAAGACTGCTGTTGGAGACAGGGCAGATGGGCCCTGCTCTGATCTGACAGTGCTTTCCCCACCTAGATTAATTGGTAATTAAGATCTGATGAACAGTCCAGTTTGTAACAATGGGAGCAACCAGATGTGAGCAGACACACCAGCAACTGGAGCTCTTGGAAATGTCAGCAACCGCCAGTGCTTTTAAATGCTTAATCAGAGAAGTTCGGTAACCACTTCCTGTTGCTGGTTTTAAATGTTACTTTAAGAGCTGCTATTTACATTCTTCCAGTAAGTAGCTAATGCAGTGTGGGGCTGTATTAAGTATCTGAAATATTTAAGTACTAGGCTCTTTCTTCAAACAGGAAAGAGTGGCAAGAAGCCACGCATGCAACAGGATAACTGCTCCAAGAGTGCAGTGAAGATTCAGCTGGTATGATTAGTTACCTCACAGTGCAGCAACGTGAGCATTGTGGGTGGAATATCATGGGCTTTTGAAATAAATGAGCTGTTAAGTTGTAAAAGCAGCCATTCTCCCTGCAGGAACTTGCACTGGGTTGAGGCTTGAGTATATTGCCTGCTTGTTAGTGCAAATTGCATTCTTTGTGTGGTGATCCCTTTGTTGTCTGGCAAGGTAGGGGCTATGTCTTTATTTGATCAGGAAAGCATCCATCACACTTGTGGGCATTGTACATATAGTGAAAAGGGTGACATTAAATGGTCTGCAAAGGTTACACGCTGAAGCACTCTCTCTGAAGCTGGTACTTCACAGCTCAAATTTGTATTGCTTTATCAAGTTTAGCAGGAGGAATTGAAAAGAATTACTAAGGATGCATGGTAGGCAGGTGCCTAAAACACTGATTAACACAATCCTCCTTGTGCTGTCCCCAAGCTTTATGCTTTGCAGAGACCTCTGTGTGTGCTTCATGAATAAAAATTACTTCATACGTGGGGCCTCAGAAAGCAAGGTCTTCATGTTGCTGGAGAGTTTGATTAGTGAAATGCAAGGCACACATTTATAATGCACAAATAGTATTCATGCAGTGGTAAGGTAATACAGTAAAATCACACAGGAAATATGGCAGTTAAGGCAACAGCTGCATTACCTTGATCCCATCAGACATACGGTGTGTTCCGGTATGTGCTCCATAGCATAAATAAGAATGTATTTATATAGTTAACAAGAAACAAAGTAATAGAAATTGCAGCGTTGTAGTGGAACCAAGTTAGTGTTCCTGCTGGTACTCTTAACTCTTGCGTTTACTGGCTTTTTTGTGACTTGACTTGCATGTTCAGCATTATATTACCATAGGGGTTTTTTTGCATGTAATTTACTTGTTTTCATCCATCTTTAAGGCCAGAAGGGTCTGTGGGGACCATCTAGTCTGACCTTGTGTGAAATATAGGCCGTAGAATTTCACCAGGTGGTTCCCATGGCAAGGCCTTAATGCGCCGTGAAGGCTAAGCTAGAGTTTACTCTGATTTCAAGCAAGGGTCAGCACCTGTGGTGCAGATTGTGACTTTATCTGGCCATACTAGAGGAGTGAACGGGGGCAGCTCTGCTGGTGGCTGTCATGTGGGCGCATCCCTTGCATAGACAAGGCCTAGCTCTCAGTCCTTGAAATTAGCCCAGTGCCAGCCCCTGACTTAGCACCCTGCTTAGGCTGGGGAGGGAGTACTTGTGATGTCATGAAGGGGAGGGCCTTCAGCAGGCTCTGATAACTCGTAGCTGAGTGTGTGGAGAATGTCAGATTCTATTTTTGATTAGCAATTAAAAACTACTTAGTGGCAGTACAGGTTGGGGTGGTTCAGGTCCATCTCCCCAAGCCCTTAACAGCCTGGAAATAGCAAGGGGGAAGACTTGTGCATTCCTTGCCACCTTCACATCACCTACAGCGCTGTCAATAACACACTCCAGTGCTCCAGAAGTCTTTCATTTCCATCTCCCAAAGATACCCAAAAGCAATATGTGCCCAGCTTCATCAAACGTGTCCTGTCCAGCAAGGCATTAACAGATCGGCACATCTGACTGTGACGTATCATGTTGGAAAAGTTATTCTGCCTTAGTGCTGCTGAGGTCACTGTTAAGGTTTTATGTGAGTCTTTACAGCTTCCGCTGAAAAGCCAGGCTCTCAAGTTAAGACCTGTCAGACTCTCATCCTCTGTGGATTGGTGACAGAGGGGCTCACCACATGGGTACTGACTTAACACCCACAACCCTTGAGTGTAACACACTATGTATTAGTCAGCAGTGGAACAATGGTGATCATGAATCCTGAACCCTGTCCCTGGTGATGAGAGAGCTGTGGGTAATAGTAGCTAGGGATGGGATAATCCCAACGGGTTTAGTCACTCTGGAAGGCATTTGGTGCAGTGGATATGACTGGAATTTGTCGTGCTAGGAAGAGCTTTCTAACTCTAAGGATGGTTAGGCACTGGAACAGGTTACCACAGAGACCGTGAAATTTCTATCATTGGAGGTGTTTAAGAATAGGTTGGATCAAACACTTGTCACGGGTGGTCTAGGTTTACTTGGTCCTGCCTCAGCGCACAGGGTCTTGTTGATGTCTTGAGATCTCTTCCAGCCCTGCCTTTGTATGATTCTATGTTCGAAACCTGGGTTATGGGCCTGAAGTGATCTTGCATAAGCTCACTGCTAGCTTCTTTTTAAAGTGGTGTTCAGTGGCATTTCTGGCGTGGCCATAGTAAATTGCATGGGAATTTAAACAGAAGAGGTGAGATTTGAATGCCTAGTTTGATGGTGTTTGTGCTGCTTGTCATCCGATTCTGTGGGTTTGCTTTGCCGCTACGTCTAAAGTTGCAAAATGCTCTGTAGATGCTCTTGATGTATAAGTGATATTGTAGGTCTCATCAAACCATCATAAAAACTTTAAATAATGCTCAGTGTTTATTTTGAGTGATTTGGCTTGTGCCATTAAACTTTTCAGTGAAAATCTCATTGAAATTTGCTGGTAAATTGAACTCTAAGTAACACAACCTTGAGTATGGAGTTGGGACCAGCACCTCTGTAATCCCATGGAGAGGGGTATACACTTAGGCCTGTGTCGACCATCAGTCCATCACAGATCGCCCACTGTGATGTCAGTGGGAAGTTTGCCCAAACCTCAAGGGTAGAATCTGGTCCTTACATATTGACTGCATTTTAGTTACCATGATTTATTCAGCACCTAATTGTCTAACTTGGCAGCGCTTAGTAGGAAGCATTCTTGCCAGCATCACTGTTTGTCTGCCCTTTGCTTGTCCTTTGTCGTCCCTTTCCTGCACTCTGCATCTTTGGATTTTCTTCCTCATGGCCCCTCCCAACTTCTATCCCTGTTTGTTTTTCTCCTGTTCCCTTCCTGTTTTCATCTGCTCAGATGCTCAGTGCTTTAGAGGTCTCACCTTGGTGAGATGAATGGGATGGAGGGAGCTCTTGCCTTAGAGAAGGAGGATGGAGTGCTGGCCAGGGTATGGGGAGACCCGAGTTCGGTTTCCTGCTCCACGGCTGGCTGCCTGTGTGAACTTGGACAAATCTCTGTGCCTTGGTCCCTGTTTGAGAGATGGGGTCAATGGCAGCGCCCTCAGAGGTTGTGGAGGGTAAATGCATTAAAGGTTGAGATGTGCAGACATTGTGGTGATGGGGAATGGAGAGATTGTTGCCCCTCTGTGAGCCATTATTTCACCCTGTCCATAGATCTGAGAAACCAACGCTGATGTGAGGCACTTGGATCTCGCATTTTGAAGGCTTTCCCTAAACCGGGAGACATAGAAGCTGACCCTTTGAAATAAAAACTCAGATTCTCTAGCCCCTGGACACGCTGTGTGACTCTCAGATCTGTGAATCCCACCTTGTTTAACTTTGCTTCTTGAGTGAAACCATTCAGGGAAAGCCCACTGCAGATAAACATTTTGGCTAAAAAACAAAAACATAACCCCACTGAAACTTACGTTCTACCCTGTGTTATTTCAACAGCCAAAAGTGTATGTCTACAGGGCAAACAAAGCCAAAAAGCCACCTTGTGACAGCAAGTCTCAGAGTCCAGGTCAGCTGTCTCAGGCTTGCTCTATGGGGCTAAAAGTTGCAGTGCAGATGTTCCCACTTGGGCTGGAGCCCGAGCTCTGTGGTGCCCGCCCTGCAAACATCTACACTGCAATTTTTAGCCCCTTAGCATGAGCCCAAGTGAGTTGATCTGGGCTCCAAGACTGTCTGCCTCAGGTTCTTTCCTGCAGTGTAGACGTACCGTTAGGTGATTCAGAGACGTAGATGAGGGTACCTTTTTTATGGGGCTCCAAGTCTGAACTCAGCCCTGGTGCGTCACGTGGCAAACAGTAAGGAGGATGTGTGGGGAGTAAGGAGAAGGGTCCCAGCAAGACACTCATTCAGGTTAAGCCAAAGGGGGCTTCAAATATAAAAATAAGACCCAAGTTACAAGTAGTAAAATGACTTTTTTGTAGCCATCACTGCAGATGAGCACTCCGGCAGGGACTTGGTGAGTGAGCTTGGCCTTTCGCATATGTGCTCCAGTTCTCCCGGCCTCCTGTTGATTTGGGTTTGTGTGTGTTTGTATGTCTGATGGAGCTGGGGGAGGCTGCCCAGAGAAATGCAGCGAAACCGAGAAGCTCAATAACGCGTTATAAAAAGCCTCTGCAATGCACAGTGCTGTGAGAGATCTCCAGTGTTAAGAACTGAAAGCAGGTTTTGCGTCCTTCCCCGGAGGACGTTTGCAGTGCCCCCTCCATGTTCCCCTCTCCCCTTTGGCTGGGCATCTCTTCTCTTGCTGCTGCTCTTTTCTTCAGACCAATGGAGCCTCCCTTTCCTGTTTCGTTCTCTCCTTCTCTCCCCCCCCCCCCCCCCCCGGGGCTCCCTTGCCATATCGAGAGCTAAACTGTACCAATCACCTGACTGGTAAGTGCCTCTCTGGGCAGGTCCTGGATAAAGGAGCTACCTAATGAATAGGAGCATGGAACGCTTCTTATGCTCAGCTGCCTCTTCCTCCCTGCAGGTGTATGAGCCCAGGCACCCTTCTTTCCCTCTGATGGGTGAGCCATTCAGGGCCTGCTTCACAAGGCTCCTGTGCATGCACTTGTGTGCCTAAGTGTTTCGTTACCCTCTCAAACAGCTCTGGATTTTTGTTGCAAGATAATCAACTCCTTTAGATACTGCCTTTGGGAAATATGCATTCTGTGGCACTTCCTCCTCATCTGTTCCTTGAAGAGGAAATACATTTATCTGTTTATACTACAGAGCTTGGTGTTTGCATAAAGCTATACGTGTCGGAGGGGAGTAACATTGCATGTCTGATGGAATGGTATTCAGTGCTCCAGCTTTACTCTTCATGTGTAAGGAGCTGTAATTGGGCTCTGCTATTGGACTGGAAATAACACGCAATTTGGAGGCAGCATCCACAAAATGCAGCTTTTGTTTAACTAATTAGCACCAGAATTGCTGGCTGGCTCACAGCAGCCTGGGAATCTGGTTTTAGTGCTCAGAACTTGACAAAGCTCTGACTGGAAGCTCTTCAGTCTCCTAAGAACATAAGAACGGCCGTGCTGGGGCAGACCAATGGTCCAGCTAGCCCAGTATCCTGTCTTCTGACAGTGGCCAGCACCAGATGCTTCACAGGGGATGAACAGAATTATTGTGTGATCCAGTCCCTGCTTCTGGCAGTCAGGGGCTTAGGGACACCCAGAGCATGAGGTTACATCCCTGACAACTGTGGCTAATAAGGTCCATCAGTGGCTATTCTCCATGAACTTAGCGAATTGTTTTTTGAACCCAGTTATACTTTTGGCTTTCCAACATGAGTTGGAACTTTCCTGGCAAGGAGTTCCACGGGTTGACTGTACGTTGTGTGCAGGAATACTTCCTTCTGTTTGATTTTAGACCTGCTTCCTGTTAATGTAGTTGGGTGACCACTGGTTCGTGTGTTATGTGAAGGAGTAAATAACACTTTCCTGGTCACTTTCTCCAAATTATTCATGATTTTATAGACCTCTGTCATATCCCCTCTTAGTCATCTCTCTTCCAAGCTGTACAATTCCAGTCTCTTTAATCTCTCTTCATATAGAAGCTGCTCAATACCCCTAATCATTTTTGTTGCCTTTGTACCTTTTGCAGTTCTAGTATCTTCTTTGAGACTGGGTGATCAGAACTGCAGGGAATATTCAAGGTGTGGGCGTACCATGGATTTTTATAGTGGCATTATGATATTTTCTGTTTTATCTGTCCTTTGCCTGATGGTTTCTAACATTGTTAGCTTTTTTTGACTGCCAGTACATATTTAGCAGGTGTTTTCAGAAAACTATCCATGATCACTCAAGAAAGATTTTGAAGTTGTAACAGCTAATTTAGCCCCCATCGTTTGTATGTGTAATTAGGATTATGTTTTCCAATGTGCATTATTTTGCATTTATCAACATTGAATTTCATTTGCCATTTTGTTGCCCCATCATTTAGTGGTGTGAGATCACTTTGTAACTCTTCAGTCTGCTTTGGATTTAACTATCATGAGTAATTTTGTATCATCTGCTGCCACCTCACCGGTTACCCCTTTTTCCAGATTATTTATGAATATGTTGAATAGCACCAGTCCCCATACAAATCCCTTGGGCACCTTCCTATTTACCTTTCTCCAGTCTGAAAACTAATTTTTTCCTTCCCTTTGTTTCCTTTCTTTTAACCAGTTACTGATCCATGAGAGGAACCTTCCCTCTTATCCCATGACAGCTTACTTTGCTGAAGAGCATTTGGTGAGGGACTTTGTCAAAGGCTTTTTGAAAGTCCAAGTACACTATATTGATGAGAGATCCTTGTCCACATATTTGTTGATCATCCACAAACAATTCTAGTAGATTACTGAGGCATGATTTTCCTTTACAAAAGCTGTGTTGTCTCTTCCCTGACAAACTTGCAAAATCTCTTGTAAACAGGCCTCAGTATTTCATCAACTTGCTCATAAATCTTGTTCTGTCATAAGCACAGTCACATTGCATTTCGTTGCTGGCCTTTTTTCTCATTTTTGACCAAAGAAGACAATTATTGATGTTTCTGTGTTGCTCTGCTAAAGTTCTGTTCTAAATGTATTCTTTGTATTTGTCTGTGTGCTGCCTGGTCACTAACTGCAGTATTTGTGAGATTATCCCATGTGCACACTTGAAGCTATTGTAAATGTAGATCCAAACTTTAACTTTTTCTGACCGCTTTAATAGGAAGGCTGACCTTAAACACAGAATTTATTTGGTGATGTTCAGTCCCAGAGAGAGGATTTCTCTATTATTCCTTTCCTGACTGAAGAGCTGTCACCCAACAGCAGTTGAGCGTGCTCAGTAAAGAGGGACTGTCATTTTGGAGGAAATGTTGGATTGATCCAGTTTACACAGATTATTTCACCTTCCTCTTCTCACTTGCCCTCTTTTAGTTACTGAAGTGACTTAGATTTGATCCGCCAGCCTATCCTCTTTGGTTAGATCTTGTCGTCTTTCCCACGATGGCAGACTCTGGCATGCCAGATATGAATTACTAGCAAAGGAATTATGGCCCAAGTCAATTTCTTCTCTACATTTTCTAGTTTGCATCAGTGTGGAAGTCCTGTTCTTCCCCACGCCTAGCTCTCCATCCTTGAAATTGGCCCAGGACCAGCTCCTGACTCGAGGCCCTGCTGTCATGGGGCCATATCCTTTGCATCTGAGCTGACCAATATTGAAATATGCAGCTGAAATTACTAGCTCTTACCCATGTGGTGAATTGTCTGTTTGGTGATGGTGCCCTCTAGGTGACTCATCCGGCTTCTGAGGATCATGATTGGTTAAGGAGAGTTTTTTCCTAAATTTAATGTCTTGATACTGCTTAGCTGAATCCAGGCCTTTCCTGGTTTTAACCCTACTCTCCGTTTTACAGGACTTTTCTTGTTCATAGATTCCCGGGTAATTGAAATCCTATAGTCTGACCTTCTGTATAAAACAGGCCAGAGAATGGCTCTGAATTAATTCCTTGAACAGATCCTTTAGAAAAACATCCAATATTGATTTTAGACATCAGGGATGGAGACTCCACTACGTCCTTGGTAAATTCTTCCAATGGTTAACTACCATCACTGTTAAAAATTTACACCTTATTTACAGTCTGTTTGTCTAGTTCCAACTTCCAGCCATTGGATTTTACCTTTCTCTGCTAGATTGAGGACCCATCATCAAAGGTGTTTTCTGTGAATGATAGACTTTGTACCAACCATTTAAATAGTTAAGCTGAGCAAAAATCCCTCTGGGCTCTGAATAGCTATTTTGCTCACAACTGAGTTGCTGTGAAATTAAAAAATAAACCAACACCATACTCCTGTGGGCTGCTCTGAACTGATGAGACCCCAGTTCTGGCTTTGCAGCAGCACTTAACTGACCACCATCCAAGAGCTGAGCTGTGGATTATATAAACAAGGAATTAAACCGAGCAGCATTAAATCCCTCGTCAAAGCTGAATACCTCGCTTCGCTATGATTGTTCATAGAAACCTATCTGAAGAATGGACGTTGATGTAGGCGTGTGAATTTCTTCCTACTGTAAATAAAAGCTCTTTTATTTTTAGGGTTAAGAACAACCCCCCTGAATTGAAGTAACATGCTGGGACATGCATTGAAGATACAATGGGGGGAGGCGTGTCTGAAGTTGGGAATTACGTTAATTTCTTCAGGGATTTTAAAACAAATGAATAACTTCCACACTGTTGCATCTCACTCAGCCTCTTTTTAGCCTGAAATTGTTTGCATTTTCAGTCAGTTTTTTAAAACAGAAACTAAAAAATATGTAAACCTGCCCATCAGATTGGCCTAATTGTAAACAACTAAGAGCCGATTCAGGACACTGCATGTTGCAGCTTTCGAGGAATACACACCCCAATGTGGAGTCATGTCTTCCTCCTAGATCGTGCAGCTTGAGTGTGAAGCCTTCTGGCACGTTTTGTGTGTGTCTGTCAGCTCAGCCCAGCCTGATCCTTGCTGGATAAAGCAGAGAATATGTAACATCCAGATCTCTGGGGTATTTCTTCTGGTGAATAAAACTTCTCCTTCACTTATCACAGCAGGCAGGTAGAAGGGGAAGACTGGGTCTCGGAGAGCAGGCGGTATATAGTATCCGGATCTCGGTACGCTGGCTCTACATAGTACCATGATGTGCGTCCTTGGACCTCGCAGGTCACCACTGTGTCAGAGCAGAGTGCCCAGGGGGCTTTTTATGGAGAAGTTTGAATAAAGGCCTTAGAACATCTCCCCCCACAAGGAATTATTGTTGCTGATTCAGACCCTATTCCCAGCTTGCTGCTCAGTTCTAGAGGCTAGATCCATTGGTGGTGCTTCTGGTTAACATGGAGAGTAACTGTGTTTTGTCCTAACCTGTGTGTTGATCTCACCCCCAGAGATGGAGGCTTTGGTGGCCACTACTCTGACCTCCAGGTTTCTGTACAAAAGCCTATTGGCTACTCCCTCCTTTGTTCAGTATTAGGCACCATTTAAACACACAAGTTTCACTAACATGACACGCGTTGCTAGAGTTAAACTGATGTGTCTTTGATTGTATGCCTTGTGCCTCATTTGTGTGATCTGCTTTGTATTTGAGCTCCTGCGCTGCTTGTAGAACACGGTTGGATGGATGGGTAGGTATCTCCGGGTTCCTGGCACTGCTCTTGGTCTTGCTGAATTTCTCATGCCAGGAGGCCAGTCGAATTGTTGGAAGAGGGCTTAGACTCCCTCCCACCTCCACCCCTCTTGCTCTGTCACAGAGCTCAGCTAGCTGCTAATCTCCATGTGTGTGGAGGAGGCCCAGGGGAGCCTTGCCCTGCAGTAGGAGTCTTGAGAATCACTCAAGGACCCAGAAGTGGAATGGTCACATTCTGTTGAAATGTATGGTATCTTTCTTTGTGCCCCAGGGGAACGGTGGCCCAGTGGTTATGGCATTAGCTTGGCACTCAGAAGTCCAGGGTCAGTTCCCTACTCCACACACTGTATGTCTGCACTGCAGTGTAAGCCCAGGCTCAAGCCTAGCCCCCCTTCCATCTACCCTAAAATTGCACTGACCCAGGGTTTGAGCCCTGGTGCTTTGCAGTGTGGACACAATCTCCCCAACTCGGGTGCTGGGAGTCCTCCAAAAAGTATCCCACAATCCTATGGGCCAACCTCCTTTGTCTTTTCTAGTCCAAGAACTTTGCATCTACGCTACTGAAAATGGAAGCAGCCCTTCCATTGACTTCTGCCCACGAAGCTGCAAATGCACCACCAGAGCCGCCTTTGTTTGCGATGGCAACTGAACAAATCATGCTGCTCCATGGTCAGGGGAACACAACCACAGTTTGGTGTGTTTCTGGTAGGAGGCCAGCATAACTGCAGACTTCAGTAAGAGTAACAGGAATAACCACACAAACCAGCAAATAGCTAAGCAGCTGGCAGTGCTGCAAATTTACTGGACCTGTGACCAGTGGAGACAGTGGGATAAGCCGCTGAATAGTGAGTACTGGAAAACCAGGGACCAGAACCACACGGTGGGCAACTTGCTGACATTATGCCCATCTGATGAGGTGTTTGGCTGCTGGACACTAAACCTAGCATCAAGCCAGCGGTGGTGCATGATGACCTGCTCAGCTGGGACAGTGTCCTGCTGATCCCAGGATCCAGCATGGGGACTGATGGGAGCCAGCAGCAGGCACCGCGTGGGGACAACAAAATCACTCTGTTACTGAAAGCAGCCCCAGAGCAGGCTCTGGACCACGGGTCCAGCTGTTTGATGCCTCTCCCAGGAACAGCCGTCAGTGGAGCAGGCAGCAGAAGGGATTAGAAGCCGCCCCTGAGCCTGGTAAGTTTCTGGCTTATTAATATAGGAATGGGAGGGATTTCCGCTCTAGGAATCAATGCAAAATTTATGAAAAGCCCCGGCTAGGAATGTGTATCCACTAATGGGGGATTGTATGCCAATGCCTTGGCGTCCTCCTTCCACCTCCCCCACCAACAAGTGAAATTGAAAATGGCAACTGACATGCAAACAGCGAGGAACACCTTTGCAGTGAACTTTTACTGGAAAGGTGCAGATTTTTGCTAGGGCCATTCCTGTTTCTTAAAAATAACCACACATTCCCATGCCTATAGGTATGCTGCTCTGTAACCAGTTGGTGGTCTACTGAGCCACCTGGAAACAATGACTGTGGGAGTGGTAATCTGTTCCATTTACAAATCTAGTCCATTTCAGTTCAGGGTAGTCCATGTAGTCCGCAGGTGACGGAATCACTTGTCCCAAATATGACTGGGGTTTGTAATTTTGCCCAGAATCGTGCCATGCCCGGGAACTTGTTCTGTCTGTTTGTATGCAGCCATAACGGTAAGCCATGGAAGCTAAAGCAGCAGCAACCTATTGATTCTCTCATGAATTCTGGCCTAATCCTGGGTGCCGATCTCTGCAAACTTTTCCTGAAACAAGAACTCTAGATCAGTTGTTTTCAACCTTTTTTTTCATGTGTGGACCCTTTAAAAATTTGGCAGTGCAGACCCCTTTATCTAAAGTATCCAAAGTCTGGGGACACTTGGGGGTTCACGGACCATAGGTTAAAAACCACTGTTCTATGGTAACGGCAACCTTTTGTGAACCCCCAGGGTCTGCGAACTACAGGTTGAAAACCACTGCTCTAGATAGGTAGTCATATTTTAGGGCATATTTTCCTTGGTAGCTGACCAGCCCACTCCACTCATCAATATGCTGCTTAGTCACTTTGTTTGAATCCTTTGCTTGCATAAACCGCAGGTTTCCCACCAGCAGCTTGGAATAACCCCTCTCTTTGCCAATCAGGGACCACAAGAACTGTTATATCCCCCAAAATGTGGAAGACCTGAAATGACAGAAAAAGCTTTTGTAGCACAGCCATTGATGGCAGCCCCCCTTGCCCCAAACCCAAGTAGTTTTGCAATTTTCTCAAATGAAAAATGCGGCTTTGCATGGAATTAACCAGGCTGTGTCCAGGGAGCGCCTGTGGCCTGAAGGATCCTTCTCACAATATACTGACATTCAGTGTGTAGCAGTATCATTTTATGTCCTTGAAATTTCACAAGGATTTTTTCTGTGTTCCTGCAGTGAGCTATTGGAGACTATAACTGTCTGGGTCTTGTCCTGTTCCAGGCTCCTCGCTCTCTACTGGCTACAGCACTTGTATGGCAGAAGCCTGGGCCAGCACACCTGCATGGACTGTTCCAGGAGGAATTGTTTCTGTGATGAACTTCTGGTTGAAGTTCTGGAGAGGGCCAACAAGCAGGCCCAGTACCAAAGACACAGAGGGACGTGCAGCTAGAGAAAAGGCAGGCTGCAAGGCAAGAGGAAAGGCTCAGGCGGGCTGCATAGCTTGAGGATGGGGTTTCAGCCCAGGAGCAGTTACTTGCTTCGCAGTTCCTGGAAGGAAGGACAGAGCTCAGCAGAAAGAGCCCTTTGAGTGGCTCATATCACTAATGACTGCAAGAGTGGAGGCTCGTGGTGCATCACCCAGACCACAACCTGAGTTCCTTGTGCGCTACCCTGAGGTGTACAGGGAATGAAGGGAGCGGAGAATGGGGGGGCGGGGCCATGCTGGGTAGGGGTTTTCTGGCTTGTCCGTGGTTCCAGTGTTTGCACTTGTTCACGCACTCTGTTTTTCTGTAGGGTCTGATGTTACTGGGGTTTAGGTCTGGTAATGGCAGCTGTCCTGCCTGGCAATGGGGGAATTATGTTTACAAATAAAAATGTCTTTATTTTATCTGGAAAGTTTATTTCGGTCACTGCTTCACATCACATGATGTGTGTTGAAAATAATAAAGGTAAACAACTGATTGAGGACACTTAAGAATTAGTATGCAGAGACTGTCCCTCAGTACAGTTATCTGTAGCAAGTCATGCTTCAGTCTCTTCCTTGCATCAACCCACCATGTGAATAACTCCTCTCCCCATTTCAAACGTGTCATGTCTTTCATAAGTACATTGCCTGACACCAACATTCCCCACCCCTCCCAGAAGCACATTCACAAAGGTACTATATCCCCTCTTCCATTGGGCCATGCATGTCTAGTATGGGAGCACACAGCATGCCTGACTCTGTTGCCAGCTCCAGCAGTGGGAGGTGCCCTTTCTGTACCAGTTCTGCAGCCCCTCGTGGTCACAGGCCCATTCAGGGGGAAATGTCTAAGTTCTGGCTTTACAAGACTGTAAGGGCACCGGAAATGAACAGCATTGATGACACTGGCATCCTAACGGGATTTCAGTCTGCCAAAAGCACATTCAGGTACCATTCTGGACCTGCTGAGAGTGTAATTAAACTCTCTTTTGCCAGGGCCTTTGAAATCAGGGTACCGTTTTATAAGCCAAGGCAAAAGGAGATATGTGGGGTTCCCTGGAATACCGATGAGACAGTGACTCCATTTATGATGTCATTTGGTGGGAATAGTGTCCCAGCCTGTCCATGAATGTAGACTGCTGATTGGCGGAAAACCCTGGTATCACGAACTTTTCCATTGTAACCCATGTTGTCATTCATAAATCTCCCTCTGTGGTCCATGAGGGCCTGCATGAGTGTAGCAGTGCTTTTCACGATCTATGTACTCACTGAGGAGGGCAAACCGTGGGCACAGGAATCCATCAGTGGCCCCAGTGTAGTTTGGAAACCCCATTCTTTCAAAGCCAGCAGTTTCTTCAGGAATATAAATCCATGGTATGCCCATATCCTGAATACTGTGTGCAGATGTGGGACCCCCATCTCAAAAAAGATATATATGAATTGGAAAAGGTTCAGAAAAGGGCAATAGAAATGATTAGGGGTATGGAAAGGCTTCTGTATGAGGAGAGATTAATAAGACTGGGACTTTTCAGCTTGGAAAAGAGGCTACTAAGGGGGGATATGATTGAGGTCTATAAAATCATGACCGCTGTAGAGAAGTACATGAAGTGTTTACTACTACTCATGACAGAAGAACTAGGGGTCACCAAATGAAATTAATGGGCAGCAGGTTTAAAACAAACAAAAGGCAGTGTTTCTTCACACAACCCACAGTCAACCTGTGGAACTCTTTGCCAGAGGATATTGTGAAGGCCAAGACTATAACAGGGTTCAAAAAAGAACTAGATAAATTCATGGAGGACAGGTCCATCAAAGGCTGTTAGCCAGGATGGGCAGGAATGGGGTCCCTAGCCTCTGTTTGTCAGAAGCTGGGAGTGGATGACAGGGGATGGATCACTTGATGATTCCCTGTTCTGTTCATTCCCTCTGGGACGCCTGGCACTGACCACTGTTGGAAGACAGGATACTGGGCTAGATGGACCGTTGGTCTGACCTAGTAGGGCCATTCTTATGTAATATCCTTTATGTCTGCCACCTTGGGGCAAACTACACACCTGTTTGCCTCAGAAACCTCTACTACCACTTTGTCCATCATCAATGTTTCATCACCAAACTGGTTTGCAATGAACTTGTAGCAGTCTGGGGGTAGCCAGCGTCCAGACAGTTTAATAACCTGCTTCTTGATTGGCAAAGGTAGCCTCAAGTGTGTATCTTTATGATGGAGGATGGGGGCAAGCTGCTCACAAAGCTCCAGCAACATAGCTATCTTCCTTCAAAAGATCTAGAGCCACGGCTGGTCATCCCAGGTGTGCATGACAGCGTGATCCCATTAGTCTGTGTTTGTGGCTCTGCTCTAGACATGCTGGGCTACGTAGGGGGCATCCATGGGTATAGTGAGTGTAATGAGCAGCTCCATGCCTGGGTACACCTCTTCTGCTGCTGCCTCCTCTTGCTGATGGGCCAGGAAACACCACAGAAACGTCCACTGGCATCTCACGGATGCTCTACCGATTTCCTGACCCAAGAGTGAAAGCGCAAGGAAGAGAAGTTCTTCAGAAGGTGCCTCCTTCATGTTGGTGCCTCCAGTAGCTGGGCACACACACAGCTCGGCAGGATTTTGTGGCAGGCTGTTCATGAAACATGCAGAGTTGGCCATTCCAGTTTTCTCACTGTGCACTGTGTGAGAGATCTAGATCGGCCACATTTCAGATGGGCGCAGGGAGTCTGGGATATGGTTGGTCTGGCTCAGGTCTGCATTCTGCATTGTTGACACTAGAGTTGTGGTTTCGAGCCAGGGTTAGAAAATAATTAACCTAAGGTTAACAATCAGTGTTGATGCCCAGGCCCTGGGTTCTCTAACCTAGGACCAGCTGATTTGAGTCCCACTGACACTGCAGTGTAGACAGACCCTTCCTCTCTGCATCAGTTCTCCCACCTGTCCAATGGTGATAAGCCCCTGTCGAGGCTTCACAGATTTCAAGGCCTGAAGGGACCCTTCTGGGGGTGTAGTCTGGCCTGCCTAGCACAGGCATTAGGACTTACCACATTCACTCCTGTTTGAGCTAGTACTGCGGGCAGTATCCAGCAGAGAGTGCACCACAGTATGTTCTGTAGTGTTCTCCATTACCATTCCTTGATGCACACGAACATCTTGTGCTTTCTTGACTGGAGCGGCATATTGAACTGAGGTCTCCGTTTAGCCTAATGGCTGGAATGGAGAGCAATTAAACTGGAGACATTAGGGTCCTTCAGTACATTCTGGGAGGGCTTTTGGAATTGTAGGAACACAATTGTGTTGTGGAACACAGCCAAAAGCCCTCGTTTACTTTGGGGCAGCAGGGGAAAGTTCAGGGCCCCGTCCAGGCATAACTGACAGCACCTTTCTTTAAATTGAACTGAAAAACAGCAAGAAATCAGTGACAAATATTTAGTGGTGAAGCTGTACGTGGATTTTTCCTACTCTGCTTACAATTCATTTGCTACTTGAATCACCAAGATCAAAGCAGAACTCCACCAAGCACACGTGGGCATAAGTAAATACCTTGATCTTTAGCTCCAGCCCATGAATAAACACTCCTGCCTCTCTCCAGCTTTTGAAGCCTAGCTCTTGGTTCTGAAATGTGAAATATTTCGTGTTAGCAGTGCGCTTGGGCTTTCGGTATTCATAAACTCCACACAAATGCTCATTGAGCAGTGGACAGACCTGGTCACAAATGTGTTCTTTGTTGATACTTGAATCTGCCACGTGTATTTGTAGAGAAATTCCACTGCAATTTTTGATGGTATGGTCAGGCTGTTTGTTTAGACTCTGATCCAGCTTCTCTTCTAAGAAGTGCCGTGAGTGCTGATGCCAGTCTTGCTGGGTTCTCAGGCAAGGGCACACCTTCAGGCCTCCCCTTGGACCTTTTGAACTTCTGTAGAATCTTGTCAACTTACTGATGACCCTCAGGAGTGATTTTCAGCTGTGTAGAGGATTCCGGTCTAGGGGCCATTGGGTTTTTTTGTATGCAGCCCCTTCATTTGTTTTATTAATGGCGGATGGTCACGTGCAGCTCTCAGCCTGTCCCATATAGTGTCTACGCATTGGTGGGGAGGAAGGATAATGTGTATGTGAGATGTTTCTCCTCTTGATGAGGAGCAGACTCAGCTACATTCATATTTAAAATGGAATTTTTCAATTCATAATTGTTTTGAAACAACCCTCATAGTTTTGCAGTTGGTCTCATTTGACAAGTGACCACTCTACATTTAAACAGCTTATCAGACTATCTTGGCCAGTAATGTATCCCTTTTTGCCATAGTTCGACTGAGTATAATGATTGGTTTATACATTTCTTGGGGGTGGGGGTTGATCTGGGCGGGAAATAAGCAAGGTCAGTTCTTTTTTATTCTTGGAGAAAAGGGGCACCCCACCCCTGCTCAGTCTCTTCCCGCAAGGCCCCGCCCTGTCGATCGCTCCTCTCCCTGCTCTTCCCTCTGTCGCTTGCTGGATCATCTCCACCTCCTTCCTCACCCCTCAACTAGGCTCCCTCTGCTCCGGGGCTGGGACGGGAGTTGCTGCAGCCTGAGAAGGGGCTGGCATGTGTTAATGACCCGGAGTCTCCCCGTAGTAACTGGGCTTTTGATGTCCAGTCCTGTGACCGGACACTGCCAGGTCTCCTTTTTGACCAGACCTTCTGGTCGAAAACCAGGCACCTGGCAACCCTAAATGGCACCTGAACACAGAATCCAGAAACTGGACTGTCCAGGTAAACCCCGTATGGTGGCAACCCTATCTGTACAACCCAGCAGAAATGCAAAATGGCTAGTGGGGATGCACAGACCTAGAGTTTACCAGCGCCGGGCAAGTTTTAGCTTCAGTATCGGACCAGGGTAGCCTAGCTGCTCTGAGGCCACTGCGAAAGCTCTGGACTCCAATGGTTCCAGTACGATAGTGTCAGAGGTTGGATACTGAGAGTGAAGAGGAGGGGTAGGTGAGGATGGAGTGGAAGCAGAGAGTATATGATAATGGTGTTGATGTGCCACTGGCAGTTAGAAGTGTGGGAGCTTGTCAAGAAGGCAAAGTATAGCTCAGCGCAGGCAGGGATTGGCTTTAACCCTCCTTCCCCCCCTCTCCTCCCCAGGTTGTGTGTCTGAGAGGCTGTGATCTGTGACTGTCTGTTATATCGTGTGTCATGGAGTTACTGGTTTGGTGGCACCAGGCTGTTTACTTTTACAGTTGGCTTAAGGCGTCTGTGGAGATTATTTAGCACAGTTTTGAGAATGCTCTCTATAGTGAAGTGCTGCATGCGTCAGGCACTAGCTAATCTTAACTAAGCAGCCCTTAACTAAGGGTCATGAGGAATGCTTTGTTGAGGAAATGTGTAGCCAGGAGCATGAGAGTCACTATTCCTGCTGCTGTAAGTGCAGGGGGAAGAGCAGGAAAGTAATTGCAGCCTTCCTCTCAGAGGAGGAATGTCAGATGGAGCCATTGTCTCACCTGGGCAGAAGGAGGGTTCTAAAGGGACGTGGCAAGTCACCAGGACCTGGAGCAAAGATTAGTCATGTGGCATGTTATCATAATCCCCCGGAGCTGTGCTAAGCAAGGGCAGCGGTACTGCCAGGAGGGGCCACCACATCCCAGGGAGACAGGGGTAAACCCAGCCACCATGACTGGGCATTCTGGCCAGCTGCCAATTATGGCGGCCATTGCATCTCATTGGCCTTAACAGGCTTAGCTGCTGAAACCAACAGTCTACCCCTTGTTGTGACCCAGCAGGCCATAGACGCTGGGTATGGGAAAGGCAGGTGAGACAGGCCTTTCCGTCGGCCGGGGTCAGGGTAGGCTTGGTGCCTGTGCTGGACTTCTTTCTCAGCCTTTGTTGTGTATTAGAATCCCCAAGTGACAGGACGTCTGCCTCTTTCCTTGGGCACTGCAGTGGTGAACGCCTCCGGGTCTCCTGCCCTGCTGGCTCCAGTGGGTTCACTTTCACTTTAGTTTTAGGCTGCTTTTAAAATAGCAAAAGTGTGTGTGTGTGTGTGAGAGAGAGAAACAGTTGTCAGCCTGGTAATCCCATGCATTGTGGGACTGTCTGGGAAGCAGGGTTCTTGGACCTCCATTTCATGTATATGGTGATCGAAGTGCAGGATACTTAGCTCTTAAAAGCAATGATTTCTCTAAACCTTGGGGGTGTCAGCCCTGTATGTATCCATCCCCTTCCCCCGTCTGCTCTTTGGAGGATCTGCTAGTGACACATGGCTGCAGAGACCTTTTTCACAAAGGAAAGATGGTGGCAGCAGTGGCCGGTTTGTTACTGACACCATTGTGCTCTGTTCCTGTTTTTCTCTCCCTGATGAGCAGCACTTAGGATAAGTGGTGGCCTGGGGGGATGTAAAGCCAGTTTTTGTGTCTCGTGTCTGAGACTGACACCTCGGGCTTGACTACACTACAAAATTAGGTTGAATCGACCTGCAGCCACCACAGCAATTAAGTCGGCTGTTGATGTCCACGCTTCCCTCCTCCTGTTGGTGTGCCTCTGACTGATGTGGGGCATTGTGAGGCACTGACAGCTGGGCAGGGCTCGCAGCTGGAGCTCCCTTGCCCCCAGGGCTGACAGCGAGAGCCCCAAACTAAGTGGGAAAAAATAGAAGCCGTGAAAGTGAGGTCAGTTGCACTGCTGGTAGGCTCCCTGCTGTGAAACTGAGCCATGCTCGGGGCTAGGGTTGTCAGCCCTGGGGCTGGGGGCAGGTTCCCACTCTGAGTCCTGACAACCAACAGGCGATGTAAGTAAGTGCATGGACGCTGCTCCACCCTAACTACATCGACTTAAGGGTGCAGTCATTAAATTGTTGTAGTTGGCGACTTACACTAGCGGGAGCAATGTTATAGTGAAGACAGTTAAGAGTTAGATCGATGTAAGCTAACGTCCATAGAGTAGTCCAGGCCTTCCACTGCAGCTTTTATTTCATCCCAACTTGGCCATACAGGCCCACTTCACGTGGGTCTCTGAACCAATCTGCAGACCCCTAGGAAGCAGTGAGGGTTGAAGAACGAGAAGGCTAAGGGCCCATATTCTTGTATTGATACCAGTGGACATTGTAAACAGATGAGAGTGACTTTTGCTGCTGCTGGCTAAAGCTGGAAAGGAAGCGCACCGTTGCCCATCATCTCAAAGCTGGAGCGTGGCACTTTCTGGCTGGCCGTGCAGGAAACACTGCTGTTAACCAGAATATCTGTCATTCCAGGTTAGGGTTTCTGGTTTATTGGAAAGGTTCAGCAGCTGTTTGGCACTTCATCTGTTGAAAACATTGAGCCTTATTTTTGTGGAGCAGCCACTGGAATGTCTGCGCCTGGGGCAACTAGCTGTGCTGCATACTTGCGTGCTGGGTGTTTCTAGGAAGAGGGATTGATTAGGGTTCTCCAGGCTACCCCACTTAGAATAATGGGCAGCTTTGGCTTTCGGATGCTGGCTCTACAAGAGCAGGCTATCCGTTTGCGTTGGGATACCCAACCATTGCCCACCGTGGCAACTCACCAACAGTCTGAGACTTAGCAGTGTCCACGAATGGGAATCTGACTCTGGCATGGGCAGTAGCATCTGCAAGTTTCCATCTTGATCAATGCAACCTCTCCCGAGCATCTTGGTTTCCCCTCCTTTACAGTGGGGAACTGACAGTTGCATTGTGAAAGGTTCTGTAGAAAGCTGTGGGGAGACACATCGCTGGCAGTCATTGATCTGCCATTCCCTGTACTTGAGGATTTTGATAGTTCCGAAATCCTGCCTGGTGCAGTTGAGTAGTAGAGTAGGAGTCGATGGATACTCAGAGCCAGCCTCAGAAAGCCTTTGGAATTGCATCACTAATGTGTCCCTCAGAAACATAGGCTGTGTCTACACTGCAGCTGTGCTGCTGGAGCGCCGTACTGTAGATGCTTCCTACTTTGGCGAAAGGGTTTTTTCCATCACTGTAATTAGTGCACCACTCTGAGAGGTGGTAGCAAGGTTGATGGAAGGGTTCATTAACAAATGCCATGTCTACACTGCAGCTTATGCGGGCAAAAGTTATGTTGCTCTGGGGTGTGAAACTTATATCCCCCTAAGTGACATAAGTTTTGCTGGCATAAGTGCTCGTGTGCACAGCACTACGTTGGCAAGAAAGCTTCTCCCACCAACAGAGCTGCTGCTGCTCGTTGGAGTGGTTTAATTGTGTTGATGGGAGAACTCTCTCCCGTTGGCTTAGAGCGGCTACACAAGCCATCATACAGCACGCAGCTGCATCAGTTCCGCAGTGCGACGGCTTGCTAGTGTGGATGTGGCCAAAGTGTCACTTCCCCACTGTAAAGCAGGGAAAACCAAGATGCATGGCGAAGGATGCACTGATCAGGATGGAAACTTGCCGGGTTAGGTTGGCTTAACATAAGAACGGTCAAACTTGGTCAGACCAAAGGTCCATCTAGCCCAGTATCCTGTCTTCTGACAATGGCCAATGCCACGTGCCCCAGAGGAATTAACAGAACAGGGAATTGTTAAGTGATCCATCCCCTGTCTTCCATTAACTGTATTGCTCGGGGGTGGAGGTGAGTTTTTCACATCCCTGAGAGATGTAGGTAGGTCAGACGCCATGGATTTCATGCAGACTTACTGTAAGCGGATAACTGTTAATGCACGTCTCTAAAATACTCCTATGTGGAATACCAGTCAGTAGACACATGCACTTTACTTATTAGAGTTAACTTGATAGCATGATACAAACCAGTGTGATAGTTTAGAGAGGCACATGCCAATTTACAACAACGGTGCTATGATACTATGAAGGGTGTCATGCATTGGTGTGTTCAGTAGCCCGAGCAGCTTCCACGCAAGACTTCTTTCCCCGTTTCACACACAGTGGGGCACCTACTACCTGGAGTCATCCTTAGTATGTGTGGAAGCATTGCCTCCCTACCTAGTAGTGTTTGATTCAACTTGACTATAAGCCGTCAACATGGTTTAAGGATCAGCTCCCGGCTTCTCTTGCCTGGTGATGCTGCTGAATTTGTGGCAGGTATTCAGGGATTAAAACCCATGAGGAAGAGTCTGATAGTATCGTTACCACTTCTTTGTTTTACATAAGTCCTTGGCAGTAGGGGATAGATGTTCAGCACTGAGATGCAGCTTTCTTTAAGCTCTGTTGCCCGACTCCCAACAGTTTGGAAGATCTGAGAACACAAGTGGCCTTTGTTACAAAGGCATCAGTTTGAGTTGGCAGTCAAGCCCCGAGTGCATATGCTTTTCATTGAGTGCTCACCACTCCAGCTTCATACTTCCACTCCCTGTGCCAGCTTTTTTTCTCGATCTAATGTGAAAATATTTTCCCCAAGTTTATGTACAAAAATGAGAACTCTTTCATTTAGCATTAAACGGATCCCTGAGCCGTTATGGAAGTGTTCTCCCGGTCCCTGCACTGGGTAGACCAATGCTCTTTTCTGTTTGAGAATTGCATGTTATGCCTGATCAGTTATATTTTTTTAGCACTTTATTCACAAGGCTTCCAAAAGCACCAGGTATAGGAGGTCAGTGATTGCTCTTTGTAGGCCTACACTGAGGCATGATCAAACCTATTCTTACAAAAAGGAATGGGGATTACGATCTGAAAACAATCAGTTGGGGTGGATTCTGCCATGACTCTCAATACTGATTCTTGAAAACCGTTTCTGCTCTTGTGTCTTTGCTGCCTGGTGCTGGCCTGTTTCAATTTGAAAGCGGTTTTCCACAATCATTTTTAAAAAGCGTTCTCAGTCTACGCGGGTTTCTCTCTACTAGCAACATGATTTCTTGAAGCTATTGTCTAGGCTGGTCCTTGTAAAACAGTCTGGTCCCTGAAATACATTGTGGATGGTACTTAAGTGCCAAAGCAGCCCAGGCCCTGATTAGAATGGGTTACTCTGGGGGGTGAGCCGTGTGCAGTAGAGGCAGATAAAGGGGAGCTGAGAGCTCTGTCTAGACACTAGCCTTTGCGAATTGCATCAGGAATGTGGCTGTGGAAGGTATAACTGGGATTCCAGTTCATATAGAGGGTGGCTGCTCATATTGTGGTGGTGACTGAGGAATTCCTCTAGCTGCAGAATGAAATGCACTGTACTGTGGTCGGTCGGTCATCGTAGAAAGTCAGGGCGGAGGAGAGAGGCTGCGTTGTCTTACTTCGGAACGCAAGAAGTGAGTTGTTGGCGTCTCTGGCCTATAAAGGACTGGTGAACCGGAGGGCCAACATTGGGGCATATAGGAGAGTGTGTGGTGTGGGTTGAGAAAGTTGTAGTCCTTGTAGGAGATGTATACAGTGAAGGGGGGCGGGTCTGGTATAAGTGGGCTTTTGCCTGCCAGCTAGAGAAGGAATGATATTACCATGGCTCCTAGGAACCCTTGTCATAGACCAAGATCCCCTTATGCTAGGGGCTGGACAGACAGACCCAAAGGCTGGTTCCTGCCCTGGAGAGCTCACAGTCGAAGGGAGGCCTACGTTGCAGTGGGAGGTGTGATTGCAGTGGCGCACACTAGCAGTGTGTGTATATATCCAGGGAGGGTTTGTACAGCCTGCGCTCAAACTTGCGCTACCCCATCTTCGTGGCTAGTGTGGCTATGCCTACCTGAGCGGCAATCACCCTCATAGACAATAGACACAGCCGGCCAATGGGGGCAAACAAGAGACAGCTGGTGAGTCTAGTAGGCAATGGGCTTGGTACACCAGTGGCCTGTTAAGTTTTTATAAGCATCATGGCAAAGGAGTTTTAAGGGGCAGCTTGAAGCCTTTTTAACATGCAGTGTGATGCTTTACACACTTCAAGAGACTGAACTGTTGAGTGTATTTAAAACTCTTTATCTTCACTCCAATTCCAGGTACTAAAGGCTGACTACATTTAACTTGGCTCCCAAGGATTTTGCACAGAGACTTCAATGCAATTCCGATAGACTGCTGCTTTCAAGACACCTTGATAGCTAGCAAATTGAATAACCATTGGATAGTTCTGCTTCCTTTGTCATTGCTGCATCAAGTAGTTAGTTGCCCTGGAATCGATGCTCCCAGGTCCGAGTGTGAAGGTGTACAGGTCTGACGCATCTTATGCGCATTTAACATGCA
Organism: Chelonoidis abingdonii; assembly: GCF_003597395.2. Classification (NCBI taxonomy): domain Eukaryota; kingdom Metazoa; phylum Chordata; order Testudines; family Testudinidae; genus Chelonoidis; species Chelonoidis abingdonii. The sequence goes on along the minus strand of NC_133771.1, from coordinate 215,219,203 downwards.
CAAGTTCAGCTTTACGCGGTTGGCAAAAAAAAAAAAAAAAGAGAGAAAAATAACAATTTAACTACTGTTTCTATAGTGCGAGTGATTCCGCCCACCATTCAACTTAATGTAATTTTGACTATACGCGGTTTTCGCTTTACGCGCTAACCGCGGAACGGAACCCCCGCGTAAGATGAGACAGACCTGTATCCTGAAATTGGTTACAGTACAAATCCTATTGAGCCTAGAGCTCAAAATAATTAATTGCACAGGTGGCTGTAATGGTGCTGGCAAATCAGATCCATTTTTCTCTGCCCAAAGGGGAAAATGAGCCATGAATCCAGTTCCACTAAGGATATGTCTGCACAGCAAATGAAATGTGATTGTAGTTCGGGTAAGCCTACCTGCACCAACCGTGATCTGTCCACCTCTGGTAACAGTAGCAGTGAAGACATGGCAGCAAGGACTGCAGCATGGGGCGGCTAAGTACAATCAGGACTTGTGCTAGCCCATTGCGGGCCCTAAGCAGGAATATTTTGGGGCTCCCCCCACAACCCATACTAATAATTAATGGGGGAGCCCTTGAGCTGCTTGGAGCCCTAACAGTTGCTTAGTCTGCTTATGCCTATCTGCGGCTCTGAGAACAAGCCTGCTGGGGAGCCTGGTTATGTATTGTAGTTGTTAACCCGCCTGCTTAATCACACCTTCATTTACTGGTGAATCTATCCAGAAGAGAAACCCAGCCCTGCTAAGCTTCATCAGCTGGGAATCTGCTTGTCATCCGCTAAGGACTGACTCTGTCTTCAAAGGTGGGTATAGACAAGTTAGCTACTGTATCCAATCTTTCCCTTTGTAATTTCCAGAGTGTTAATCATTGCTGTTGAAAGCAGAGTTGTTGTAAAGCTAATGTGTAAGCCACATACCCTATTATTTAAGATCCATCAGCAAACAGTCCACTTGTTAGGGGTTGTTAGTCTCTTAAGAGTACAAAGAAATGCTTTGACTTCAAAACAAGCAGCTGTTGTAAGAGATGTCACAGTTACAAGCCAATTGGGATCTGACTGGCCAGTGTCTTTGTTGCTTTCTACACTGTGTTTCTTGTACCTTCTTTGTGCTTCATGGCTCTCTCTGGGTGTCTCTTCTCTAGGGAAAAAGGGCATGTTCTTAACCTATGTGAAAACTACAAATTGCCCTGTCTTCACTAGGGTGTTACCATGTGCCACTAACACAAGTTAAGGACCCATCCTTGAGTGTGGTTCACACTGAGGGACGTATGAGGTGCATGATGTTAGAATTGAGCTGGAAAATAGCTTTACAATTTCAGGTTTACAATTTAGGTTGCTTTAAGGGAGTGTTTTTTGTTGCTGAATTATATGCGTTTGCTGAGAGCGGGAAGAGTGAGGACCGTTAAGGCACCCATATTGATTTTCTGAGTTTCCTGCCTTCAGAACTCATGAAACATTCATGCGAGCAGGATGGAGTTAGCACTGCAGAGGATGGGTCATTCAAATGCTTATTAAACTGCTGACTGCAGTGGAAAGGGGCCAGCTACTAAATATGAAAAATGGTTCCCCCAGCAGTTGAGTTGTGCTAATCAGCCTAGGCCAAAGAAAATAGACGTTTCTAATCAGTTACTGTTTCTTCATTCACATTCCTGCTTTTCCTGTGACTTTTGAAACGGAGTCCTGACGAAACAGGCTAGTTACCAGGCGGAGGTGCAGTGTTTAGAGTATTCTGCATGCTCCCAAGTCCTTGAAAGGTATTGATGACGAGAGAGAAGGGGGTTGGGAGTGCTGAAAGGAGTCTTCATGGGTGTGCCTATGCTTAAGTTCCCAGAAACTTTCTGCCAGGCTCTGCGCTTCATCCTGTGGGCCAAGGACAGCGCGCAAGCTGGCTGCAGAGCCCCAGTCCGGAATGGAGGACTGAATAGCTGTCTCTGGGATATACAATGGCACAGCTTAGCAAGCTGCTTAGTCTGAGGGTATGGCTACACTCACACTTTACAGCGCTGCAACTTTCGCGCTCAGGGGTGTGAAAAAACACACCCCTGAGTGCTGCAAGATACAACGCTGTAAAGCCTCAGTGTAATCAGGGCAGCAGCGCTGGGAGCGCGGCTCCCAGCGCTGCACTCTACACCCGTAAAGGATGTGGTTTACGTGCAGCGCTGGGAGAGCTCTGTCCAAGTGCTGCCACTCCTACCACACTCACACTTCAAAGCGCTGCCGCGGCAGCGCTCCAAGATTCCAAGTGTAGCCAGACCCTGAGCGTTTCTTCTAAACTGGCTTAGGAAGGGGAGAGTGAGGATCTGTCCTTCGGGGTGGCCTCTCCATAGTCCCGCTCTTGTGTTCCCAAAGGACCCAGCTCTACCTTCCAAAACCCTCAATGTCCGATACTTTGATGCATCTGCACTCTTAGTGCTGCTGGCACCCAAAGTCCAGTTCTGGGGCTTCTGTGGGTTCAGTCGAGAGAGAGCCCTCTCGAGCCTCCAGGGTACCAGCACTGAAACCCAGGGCAAGCCTCTCACTTGCTCAAAGGTTGAGGCATTGCCATGCATTGCCTCATCTGTGCTGGGATTCCCTTTGGCACTGAATCCTAGTAAGATCCCAAAGCTTGTGTTGATGTTCTGGGTACTGACATGGTGATGCTGGAAACATCAAAGGCAGTTCATTCCACTTGCTCTGATGCTGAGCGGTTGGACCCACTGTCTCCCAAAATGCGGGGAGGCCTGGCACTCTTGGCTTGGCTCCAAAGGAAAAAGAAATCATCCTCCCTTGGTTCAGAGCTTGGGTCCAGAGAGCTTGGCATGAGAGTTTATGGTTCTGACCTCTAATGTGATCTCCCTACTGTTTGTCCTCCTTATATTGGCCTCGACGCACTGGGGCCTATGTTTGCATGCTAGTCCCAGAGTCTACTCCTCTCTCAGCAGGTCGGGGAAGCACTTTGTTATGGGACTCCTGGCCCAGGAGCTGTGTGGATCTGACGCTGGACCGTTGGGCTTTGAGGGGCCCCTGCACAGCATCTGGAACAAGAGGGTTTCAACATATACTGACTGTTGGGCCTTTGTTAGCTCCCATAAGAGCTTCTTAGTACTCTTGAGCTCCATGGGGGGAATTATATGCCAGGCTCTCCAGGATGTGGCCTTTCTCGCATTGGTTCTTGTGCCACGTGCGGGGATCCTGGGTAGAACAGAAAGAGATCTCCAGCACCAGAAGAAGCTAGCTAGGAGAGCCAGTTAGTTACCTGGCACTCCCTGCAAGCTGCACGTGGGGCCTCACTCCGCTGTAAGATTCATGAGCAGAGACGCATGGCTTCTTTGTTTGCGGGATCTCAACAAAAGCACAAACTAATACTGTGAAGATGTCCTCAGTACAGAACCAGAGGCCCTTCCGCACATGTGAGGAGAAGATGTGCAGTCGCTGGGACAGACAGGGGCTCCCACAGCTCTGGAGCTTTCCTTTCTCCTCAGGATTCGGGTGCTGAGTCACATCTCTGGCTGCCTCACCCTGCCCTAGGACGAAGTACTGTCTGGACCCCAGCTGCTACAGGCCAAGAGAGAATAACAGTAAAAAGGCATTGGGTCATCTCTGGCCGTTTGGGCTCCAGTCCTTAGATATGACTTGTGGAGAGCACAGAACCAGCCTTCACTTTCCCCTTTCAGTGACCCCTCACCTTGTGGACTGCTGACCAGTTCCATGCGGTGCTGTGTGTAAAGGGTGGACTCTGGGGAATTTAGTGAGATGAAAAACCGAATGGAGACAACAATGCAGTTGAATCTAGGCCCTGGTCTATGCTACGAGTTTAGGTCGAATTTAGCAGCCTTAGATCGATTTAACCCTGCATCTGTTCACACAACGAAGCCATTTTTGTCGACTTAAAGGGCTCTTAAACTTGATTTCTGTACTCCTCCCTTACGAGGCGATGAGCACTAAAATCGTCCCTGCCAGGAGTGGCGCCAGGGTTTTTGGCACCCTAGGCGCAGGGCCTGCGGCTCCGGTGAACCTGCAGCAGGCCTGCCTGTGGATGTTCCACTGGAGCCGCGGGACCAGCGGACCCTCTGTAGGCACGCCTGCGGGTGGTCCACTGGAGCAGTCTGCTGCCTTCCCAAATCCTGGTGCCCTAGGCGACCGCCACCCTGGTCCCTGCTGGGTCGAATTTGGGGTAGTGTGGATGCAATTTGACGGTATTGGGCTCCAGGAGCTATCCCAGAATGTTCCATTGTAACCGCTCTGGACAGCACTCTCAACTCAGATGCACAGGCCAGGTAGACAGGAAAAGCCCTGTGAACTTTTGAATTTCATTTCCTGTTTGGCCAGTGTAGTGAGCTGATCAGCACAGGTGACCATGGGGTCCCAGAATTGCAAAAGAGCTCCAGCATGGACCGAACGGAAGGTACTGCATCTGATTGCTGTATGGGGAGACGAATCTGTCCTATCCAAACTCCATTCCAAAAGACGAAATGCCAGAATATTTGAAAAAATCTCAAGGACATGAAGGACAGAGGTTATAACAGGGACCCGCACAGTGCCGGATGAAGCCTACCAAAGAACCAGACAGGCCAACGGCCGCTCTGGGTCAGAGCCCCAGACGTGCCGCTTCTGTGATGAGCTGCATGTCATTCTCAGGGGTGCCCCTACAACTACCCCACTCCTGTGCTTCCCTCCTCCCCCACGCCTCCCGCGCTTCCTTGGCAGTTATCTCCCCATTTGTGTGACGAATTAATAAAGAATGCATGAATTGGAAACAACAATGACTTTATTGCCTTTGCAAGCAGAGATCGAAGGGGGGAGGGGAGGGCAGTTGGCTTACAGGGAAGCAGAGTGAACCAAGGGAGTGGATTTTCATCAAGGAGAAACAAACAGAACTTTCACACCATAGCCTGGCCAGTCATGAAACTGGTTTTCAAAGCTTCTCTGATGCACAGCGTACCCTGGTGTGCTCTTCTAACTGCCCTGGTGTCTGGCTGCACGTAATCAGTGGCCAGGCAATTTGTCTCAACCTCCTTCCCTGCCATAAACCTATCCCCCTTACTCTCTCAGATATTGTGGAACACACATCAAGCAATAATAATGATGGCAATATTGGTTTCGCTGAGGTCTAACCGAGACAGTAAACTGTGCCGGTGAGCTTTTAAACGTCCAAAGGCACATTCTACCACCATTATGCACTTGCTCAGCCTTCAGTTGAACTGCTCCTTACTACTGTCCAGGCTTCATGAGCCATGAGAGCAAGGGGTAGGCTGGGGTAGGTGCGACCGCGCAGTGCTACCAACTGGGAGAGCAGCCTGAGGCCGAAGCCTCCAGCTGGCATGGAGATTCAGTCCTGCCTGGAATATCATTAGATGAAACTTAAAGAAGAGAATGACCTGGAGTCATTCCTATTCTTGTCCAGGCGCCCCCGACTCACCTCACCGAGGCCAGCCAGGAGCACTCATGTCTGCCCAGGTGCCCTTGACCAAGCTAGCCGAGGTTGGCCAGGAGCACCACGGGACGACGACGATAGCTAGCAGTTGTATTGTACCGTCTGCTGTAGGCAAGGCAAGGGGATGCTGCTGTGTAGCACTGCAGTACCGCATCTGCCAGGAGCACCCAGGAGACATACAGTGACAGTGAGCTGAGCGGGCTCCGTGCTTGCCGTGGTATGTCGTCTGACAACATGTACCCAGAACCACTTGCGACAATGTTTTTGCCCCATCAGGCATTGGGAGCTCAACCCAGAATTCCAATGGGCAGTGGAGACTGCGTGAACTGTGGGATAGCTACCACAATGCAACGCTCCGAAAGTTGACGCTAGCCTTGGTACTGTAGACCCACACCGCCGACTTAATGCGCTTAGTGGGGACACACAAACGGCTGTATCAAATCGATTTCTAAAAAATCGACTTCTGTTAAATCGACCTAATTTTGTAGTGTAGACATACCCTTGATGGGTGTGAATCCCATGGTGTAGGCATGTGAATGTATTAGATGAGTTGCACTCTCAGCTGTCCAGCTAAGAAAAAGAAGCTGGGTGCACAAGGTCAAAGAGGCAGTAAAATCTACCAAAATGATAAGAGGGGACTTCAGCTGTCCACCTAGAAGCTGTCCCATTGGGCTGTCCAACCAACATATAGCTGGTTTCAATTGCTCACTGCTTTTCAGCTTCTTAGAATAGCTGTTTCTAGGACACCTAGGAGGAGAGATTTCAATTTAGCTCCTGTGTGTTGTCTAAGACAAATGCAAGAAGTAACAGTGCTGAGCCAGTAAGTAACAATGACCACAAGAGTCAACATCCCAGGGGCAGTTGCCTACTGAAAAGTGACACGTGAGAAAGGGAGATTTCAGAAAATGAAGAGCCTCCTGAAAAAGGCCCTGAATTAAAAGTAAAAGCAGAATCCTTTATTATGTGGCTTGAACGCTACTTGAAAAAACAGTAATTGTCTCACAAGACCTGTGTCCGACTGAGCTAAAGGGAAATAGGAAGGCAAGGAGTAAGCTAGTGTGGTTACATGGCAGACTCCAGAAGAGGTATTTAACCCAAACAGAAATCACTCAGAACTTGGAAATCTGACTCTAGTGAAGCCAATAAACAGATGCATAAATAAACGTATATTATTGCTGAGAAGCTCATGGATTTCTTTGCCTCACTCTTCAATGCTGAGAACATTGGAGAGATTCTTTCGCCAGAACCTCTCCTTCCTGGTAACACAGATGAGGTGCTGTGAGGGACTGAGGTGACAGAAGAGGAGGTGCTGGAGCAAATTGATCATTTTAAAGTACAGTAAGTCACCTGTCCTCCCTAATCCATCCCTGAGCTTTGAAGGAGCTCAAGTGTGAAATAGCTGAGCCGACACCAAAAGTGGGCAGTCTCATTAAAAACAGCCACTATTCCAGAGGCCTGAAGGGCACCAAATGTACCTATATTTAAAAATGGCTCTAGGGGTGCTCTGGGGAATTAGACCTGTATGTATCTGCTTGATTGATTGAAATGATAATTAAAAACAGAACAACAGAATACCTGGAAGATCACGATATGATAGGGTCTAACCAATTCTGTAAGAATAGTGCCTCACTAATCTTAGGAGTTCTTTGAATGTGTCAGTACAGTACTGGATAAAGCAGAATAGGTTGTCATAGTTTATTTAGATTTCCTACAGCCCTTGATAAGTTCCCACACAAGAGGCTACTAAAGAAGCTAAGCAGTTAAGGGAAGAGGCAAAGAATTTTCCAGGATCAATAGCTGGGTAAGAGACAGGAAGCAATGAGTAGGATTAAATGGTCAGCTTTCATCATGGCAAAAAGTTGACACTTGTGACCTAAGGAGCCACACTAATTCCTCTGTTTCTTATCGGTCTGATAAGGGGAGTGAGAGAGAGAGAGAGCAAAATTTGCAGAGGACACATAGTTTGTTACTCAGGACCAGAGAACTGTGAGGAACTTCAGAGAGACCTAACTAACCTGGGTGAATGGGCAGCACAGTGGTAAATGAAATACAGTGTCAACAAATACGAAGTAATGGATACAAGAGGGAAAATGAGAACTCCTCGTGAACCTGGCAGGGTTCTAAATTCCCTGCATCAACTCACAAAAGGGGGCTGGGTGTCACTGGAGACAGCTCAGTGGAGACCCTTGTTCAGTGCCCAGCTGAGATCAAAGAGCAAACATACAGGTGCGCAAGGAATGTGATCATAGGTGCCAACTTCCTCACTTTCCCCTGGGTGCTCGACCCCATCCCCGTCCCCACTCCACCCCTTCCATGCGGTCCTGCCCCACCCCATTTCAACCCTTCCCCAAAGTCTCCGCCCCCTCTCTGCCCCATTCCAACCCCTTCCCCAAATCCCTGCCCTGGCCCCGCCTTTTCCCCACCTCCTCCCCTGAGCGTGCCAAGTTCCCGCTTTTCCCCCTCCGTCCCAACACGCTGCCAAACAGCTATTTGGCAGCTGCTGGGGGAAGTGTTGGGAGGTAGGCGGAGAACCGGGGATATGGCGCTCCCCAGAGCTCCCATGGAGTCAGCGCCTATGAATGTGATAGTATTATCATATTCTTTGTACTATTCACTTTTATATAAATCAGCTCTGAGGCTCTTCTGGACACAGTGCTGTACTGACCACCCCATCTCCAAATGGTTATTGCAGAGCTAGAGGGGTTCAGAGAAAAGTGACAAGAATGATCAGAGATCTGGAAAGCTCTTCTGTAAAGGCAGATTGAAGAGGTGAACAAGGCGGGGGGGGAACATGCTAAAACTGTATGAAATTACACACAGACTCCATTGCAAGAACATTATTAGATTGCAAAGTCAAGCACTCAAAAATCAGTAACTGCCAGAATTAGGGTTGCCTGGACAGCCTCAATCCCTTTGTCCATATGCATTATGATACAGTCTCTTATTACGCAATGAATCAAGTACAGGTTTTCTACAGGCCTGTGCCTCATTGCATGCGCGGAGTGGATGATGCCAGTCAATGTTTTGTTCTGTTCTTATTGTTCAGTGTGTGATCCCGGCCTTATTTCCTGCTACTTTTTAGCCTCTGCTCTGAAGACAGAGTTATTAATTCCCTCGGGGCTTTTCTCTGGTGCTCATCGCTCGTACACTGAGCACGTCACAAACACGACGTAGGAGGAGGGGGCATGATTCTCATCTTACAGATGGGACCTGAGGTACAGAGTGAAAAAGGCTGTGAGAGAAGGGGAGCTGGCACGCACGTTCAGGTCAGGGCGGGTTGGGCCAACACGTTCACAGATGGGAACAGAGCTGGCCCTGAGCTGGGCTGGTCTTCCTGCTCCCTTCCCTTCTCAGGACCCTGTGGAGGCAGGGGCTGGGTAAGTGGAGGGGTAAATAAGCAAAAGGGGGGAGGGGCAGGGAACAGAGGAAAATGCAGGCATATGGAGAGCAAAGCAGCCTTTGGCCTGCTGCTCGCTTGGTGCTGAGACCATGGTGGGTCATTAAAAGAACCTGTGTGGAGGGAGCGGAAGAGGAAGTAGAGAGACAGGGCCCGTGGGGTTGGTTGGAGCCAGGACCTGGAGGACAGGGGCATGGAGTGGGACCCAGAAAAAGGCTGGGGAACCAATGGAGATTTGGAGGGGTGGGAAAGGGTTGTGTTTGTGCTGCTGCGTGTACGTGAGAAGGTGGCAGCACAAGTCTGGAAAGCTGGAACCTGGGGAGGCCCCTGAAGGAAGCTGTAATGTTACTTAAACATATAGAGTCATGGGGAAGTCACAGCTGGGGTACTGTGAGCCTCAGGCCCCCGGGTGTGAGTATTCCTTCACCAGAGCTGCCTGTGAGCGGCTCTGGAGACTGGTCACACCCCTGCAGTGCTCAGTTCACCCACCAACAAACTGTTCTGTCTGTGCGCCCACTCCTCATCCCCTGTGAAATATCAGCAAGGTCCCCTTGTGGCCCTGGTTGTGCTGATCCTGTCTAGGCACTTTTAACCAAATGTGTGTCTGGACCAATCTGGTTGTTTTAATCAGAAGCTTCAGAAGTTGTTCCAGGAATCCTTGAATCTAAACCAAGAGCGTGGCAATATGCCTACAGAAAATTACAGGGAGGTCTACAAAGTGTCTGTGCTATGGGAAAGAACAGAGTTATTTCCAGCTGGCGAGTGTTGTCCAAATGCATAACAAATCTCAATACTTCTCCTGCTTGTAAATTAGTTATTGAAATAGAAATGATTAATTCGCCAGCTCGCCTAGTGATCAAATGAGCTGATGCTGTAATAAGGGAAGTGCTTGTTCTTTAGGAATGCTTAATTTAACGTGAATTTCTATCACTGAGCATCAGTTCTGCTTGGTTCTCCTGTTAATTGGTTACTGGGCTCTATCAGACTGTACTGGAGCAGACATTCTGCCCACCTATTGATTTGGAAAAGCACTTCAGAAAGTGCCTTGTTTGCATATCCCTACTGCTAATGGCTTTTATCCATTTTTAGAGTGACGGAAATGCAGTAATGTTTAGTAGTAGAGCATCCTTTTATTAAATAATGTATGAGCACAGGAAATACTAGCTTCTCTGGCTGTTCATTGATTTTGTGGCTTTTAATATAGTTTTTAAAATTTCTATACTAAACAAACACAAATTTGAAGTTGCATATCCCAACTTTCCCCTGTCCCTATAAGCAATCGATTGATACTAAAGGTAAGTTTTGAAAGTAGAGGCTGTTGGCTCTCTATCCTGGCATCTCCAAGCCTACAGAGAGAGCTTGCTCTGTTTGAGTGGAAAGGTGGCACGCAGCTGTCTGAGAAGTGGCGCAAAGGTAGCCTTGGTGCTTGAGAGTTCAGTCAGCAGCTTGGGCTGGGTTTGAGCTGAGTTACTCAGTGATGCTTTTCTGGGCCGTGGGTTTGGGAAAAGGCTATCGCTCCCCTGGAGACTGATTTACACTAACTACAGATTGTCTAAACCTGCAGATGCCCTTGGTATTAAATTAACGGATTATTGTAACACTCCTTCAGTAACCACCAGATAATAATATACTAGCACAGCATTTTACGGAGCTGAAACCCTCTGAAATGCCTTTGGTCTCCCTTTCCTCAGAGGCATGGAGAATAGGTGGGCCCCTGTGCTAAAAGCTAGAAATTTGGGCTCTTCTGGACCAGCAACGAGTGACTTTCTAAAGTGCAGGACACCTGTCCCTGCTTTCTTTAATCTGCCTGGGGTTGCTGGGAGTGGCCCAGAGAATTCCGGTCAGGTGAGCCGTACTCCTGTACCCAATCAATTGACCAAAATTATAATTAAAAACAGAAATTTAAAACCTGGAAGTTCACGATATGGTAGGAACAAACTAGCACAACGCAAACCGTGTCTGACTCATCTGCTGGAATCTTTGACTGTCTAGAGAAGAGAGTGGGTAAAGGAGAACTGCCTGACCATTTATTTAGGCTTTCAAAACTGCTGTGACAGAGTTCCTCGCAAGAGACTAACCCCAAAATTGTACTACGGTGTTTTCTTAATCAACTTAAACAGATGCAATAGCTGTATGTCGAGCAGACCTGAAGAAACTGGGTAGTCCAGGGCCGAAGAACAAAGCATTGTCATAGATCAGAAACTGGCTAAGGCAAATCAAAAGAGTTGGAATCAAGGCTCAGTTTTCATTATGATAGGATATCACATCTGGTGAAGTGGGTTTTAGCCCACGAAAGCTTATGCCCAAATAAATGTGTTAGTCTCTAAGATGCCACAAGTACTCCTGCTTTTTTATCACAGGGAGAGGCACTCTCGGTTAGGGAGGTCCCTGCTCATTTAATGCATTAAGTCATAGCTAGTGCCTTACACTCCACCTGGAGACCAGTAGACCAGTAGCCAATGTAGATCTCAAAGCATGGGGACATGTGTGATGGTGTCTGTGCCAGCTTCGCTCTCCAGATGCCGATGGTGAAAACCTGTCTGAGTTGGTGCTGTAGTATGACCATCCAGCTGTGGCTGGATTCTGGAGTCCTCCAGTTGTGAACTTTGGTGATCAAAAGGATTGCCTCCAGCAGTTTTCCTCCTCCCTCCATCCTCACCCCAGTTAATTTTCAGCCAGCTCACTCTTATCTGTGCCCCAGTCTCAAGTTGGCACTTGCTAAGGCCCCCTGGTGAATCGGAGGAGACAGACATACATTAACTGAGTGTCAGCATAGTGAAAACCTCACGCCTCTTACTGCCCCCATATGCGGAACATGAGGGGGACCGAGCAGCTCCCTGCAGCACTCCACGCTGGAGAGCTCTGAAGGAAAAGGGACAGTTCCCCACAATTACTTGTTATGCTCTTTCCAAAGCAAAAAGAGCAGTCACTGAAACACAGCCCTGTCCACCCCTTCCGAGCTCTGAAGCACATTGGAGCCTCCTGTGATCAGTTGTCTCAAAAGCAGCTGATAGAGATAATAACTTCATGGTCACCTGGACTGCATCCATTGTATTAATGATCAGGAAAAGCTAGTGAACAGTGTGGGGGAAAACTTGCAATTATGTCTAGGGTAGTTTAGACCAGGGAAGATGTGAGAAGCATCAGTGGACCTTACTAATTTAGGAGAATGGGCAGCATAATGATGGGTGAAATTCAGTATTGACAAATGCAAAGCAATACAAATTAGAAATTTGTAAATTAGCTGCTACCACTCAAGAGACGGATCTAGGAGTCGTTGTGGATAGTTCTCTGAAAACATCCGTTCAATGTGCAACGGCAGTCAAAAAAGCAAACACCATGTTGGGAATCATAAGAAAGGGACAGATGATAAGACACACTGCCTCTTGGTGGCCCTCTGGTCTTCCCCAGTCTGGCAGTTCCTATATGCCCTGTGCTACTCTTTCATAGAGTGTCCAGCAGAGGGGAAGCCATGTTTGTGCAGCACAGTGGGGCCCCAAATCTGCCTGTGGCTTTTGGACACTACCCCAATAGAAATGCTTAATAATGATAAACCCACATTGCCCTGGCCTTATCTGTTTGACCCTTAGCCAGTCCCTGAGCACTGCAAGGGACTGCTCTCGGGCTGGACAGCCGGAACCCACGTCTCTTCACCAGCCCTCCCTCGCAGCTACACCCCTCAGACAAGAGGGGACCTGGTAGAACCCTGCCTGACAGCATGCGGACACCCTTTAGGAAATCAGCAAGGTACCAGTGGAGAAACTCGTAGGCAGCCCCACATTTACAGAGACCTATCGAAGCTCATTTCATGTGTGTGTCCAGACTGGAACTCAAGCCTGGTGGTGAATGGACAGCTATTGATCCTCTCCATCACGTACTCGGATATGGACGTGAGGGTAGGTTGGGCGAGAGAATTCCCGCAATCTGGGATCTTTCTTGAACATTGGTGCCCGGAACTGTACACAGTGTTCCAGAGGAGGTCTCACCAGTGCCTTGTCTGGGAGCCTTCCAATATCCTGCTCTGTTCATGCTGCTAGCACTTTCTGGTGAGGCGGGCTTCCCCCTCTAGAGATCAAAGAAAGCCGATCAGTAGTGTTGCTCAGGTGCTTCTGTTTGAATATTGCACTTGATGAGCTGCATCCTGTCAGTCAGAATTGGACATTTCTGCCTCTCCCCTCTCTTCATCAAGAGAAAGCGTGGGCCCACGTTCCTCAGGGCTTTGGGGCTGGTGGCACTGACCGATAGGATCAGGGTCTTCCCGGATTTGTTGCAGAAAGGTTCTCTTTGGTCTTCTGTGCTGTAGGGACTGAGGCCCAGATCCTCAAAGGTATTTAGATGCGTGCCTTCCATCTTTGAGGGTCTGAGTCGTAGCCCAGGCAAGGGAAAGAAACTCTGTGGGGTGGGGGAACGGTGAAAAGTGGTGTGAATTTCTCAAGAGGCAGGTGGCACATTTAGACTCATAGACTCATAGGTCAGAAGGGACCAATATGATCATCTAGTCTGACCTCCTGCACAAAGCAGGCCACAGAATCCTACCCATCCACTTCTATAACAACCTCTAACCTATGTCCGAGTTATTGAAGTCTTCAAATTGTGGTTTGAAGACCTCAAGCTGCAGAGAATCCACCAGCAAGCGACCCAGCCCCACACTGCAGAGGAATGGCGAAAAACTCCAGTGGTCTTCTGCCAATCTGCCCTGGAGGAAAATTCCTTCCCAACCCCAATATGCAATCAGCTAACCCTGAGCATAGGTGGGCAAGACTCACCAGCCAGCACTAGAAAGAATTCTCTGCAGTTTAACTCAGTCCCATCCATCCAACATACCCTCACAGACCATTTGAGCAGACTTATCTGCTGATAATCCAAGATCAATGTGCCCAAATTGAAACTATCCTAGCTATCATCCCTCCATATACTTTATCCAAGCTTAGTCTTAAACAGATATGTCTTTTGCCCCACTAACTCACCTGGAAGGGTGTTCGAACTTCACTCCTCTAATGGTAGACAACCTTCGGTGGCAATTTCAAGTCTAAACCTTCCTAATGTCCCAGTTTTATACCCATTTGTCCTTGTGTTCTACATTAGTACTAGCCTAACATAATTCCTCTCCCTCCCCCAATATTAATCCCCCTGATATTTTTATATGGGAGCAAGATATCCCCCCGCACCCTTTTGGCCAGGCCTAAAACGAAAACATAAGCCAAGCCGTGAGTCTGCCTTTCATTAAGGCAGGGTTTTCATTCTCGGATCAGCCTGATAGCCCGTCTCTGAACCTGTTCAGTTTGAATTCATCCTTCTAAACATGGGAGACCAGAACTCCACACAGTATCCCGGTGAGGTCTCACCAGTGCCTAATAAACGGCACTAACACTCCTTACTTTGCTGGAAATACCCGGCCTGATGCATCTAAAACCGCATTTGCTTTTTTAACGGGCACATATCACATTGGCGGCTTCATATAGTCATCCTGTGATCAACCAGTACTCCAAGGTCCTTCTCCTCCTCTGTTGTTTCCAACTGATGTGTCCCCAATGTATATCTAACATTCTTATTATTAATCCCTAAGTGCATGACCTTGCACTCTTCCCTCTGTGTCTCAAGCACTTCCCAGGTTCAACTCTAACAGGGTTTCTAGCCTCCAGCCTAGCATCCCATGCTGGAACTGCTATCAGCATCTAGTGCAGGGCTAGGCAACTTTTTGGCACGCAAGCTGATTTTCAGTGGCCCTCACACTGCCCAGGTCCTGGCCACCGGTCTGGGGGGCTCTGCATTTTAATTTAATTTTAAATGAATCTTCAACATTTTAAAAGCCTTATTTACTTTACATACAACAATAGTTTAGTTATATATTATAGACTTATAAAAAGAGACCTTCTAAAAACGTTAAAATGTATGACTGGCAGGCGAAACCTGAAATGAGACCGAATACATGAAGACTTGGCACAGCACTTCTGAAAGGTTACCAACCCCTGGTCTACAGTCAAGAACTCCAGGATAGGCAAGGCCAGAATACAGTATAAAAAACAAGCAAAAACCCTCCCTCCCCCAACCCATTCAGGCTCTCTCTAGCTATCATAAAGTAGCTGAAAAGGGCAATTCCCTACCCCATTCTGCACCTCACCTTTAAAATAACCCAGCTCTTCCTGGTTGAGCCATCAAGGAAATTCAGAATTTCAACATGCCTATTAGCTGTGGCACTTGTCAAACACAGAGGGCGGGGAGTGGAGAACGCCAGGACAATGCTAACTCTTCCATGGTTGGGGTGGTAAATGTAACCTTTGTTTTCAATTCCCCACCTCTCAAACGCAGATTTGAAATGAATATTTTATTTACGGCTCCTCCCCACCCCTCAAAGTCATGGATACATATTTACAACTTTAACTCTCATGTAACAGCGTGTCTGGAAATGTACTGCTAGGGTCAGACAGACTTAAAGTGAAGCCAGAAGGACCCATCTAGCTGCGCCTCAGCGAAGGTTACAGGGCCTTGGAGAAAAGCCTCTTCCACTTGCAGAGATTCCAAAAGGAGACTTCTGGATCTCGGTGACAGCTGCAGGGATTTGCCACTGAATTCCTGCACACAGCTGCGCTATTGAACCTTGGCTAGGAGCAACTGCCTCTTCTCTGCTTACCAAACTCAAAATCCAGGGGAGGTCAGCTCCCAGATTAACTAGCTGGCTGCTTTTAGCCACTGCAGGCGCTTCGAAAACTCCAGGCTAGGGGAGGCGATTCAGACCAGCTTGTTGCTGCTCTGGCTAGTGGGGATGCTGCTTTGCAGAGCCATGCTCGCTAAACTGAGACCAACTGCCTGTGTGCACACTGTGCTGGTGAACAGCCTACGCTCAGCTCCAGGCTAGGATGCCTGTAAGTCTCCTGAGTATTTACCAGGCCCTATTTCCTGCCCCTGGTTATTTTGCAGGGTACACACCGTAGCACTCACCACAGAAAGTCTGTGTCTCACATTTAAGCAAGAAGCACCATCCACAACAGATGCTAGAGCAGGGATCGGCAGCCTTTCAGCAGTGGTGTGTCAAGTCTTCATTTATTCACTCTCATTTAAGGTTTTGCGTGCCAGTCATACATTTTAACGTTTTTAGAAGGTCTCTTTTTATAAGTCTATAATATATAACTAAACTATTGTTGTATGTAAAGTAAATAAGGTTTTTAAAATGTTTAAGAAGATTCATTTACAATTAAATTAAAATGCAGAGCCCCCCCCGGACTGGTGGCCAGGACCCGGGCAGTGCGAGTGCCACTGAAAATCCGCTCGCGTGCCGCAGGTTGCCTACCCCTGTTCTAGAGTGGATTCTGCCCCATGGGGGGAGGGCTGTTATTAGGACAGCTCCCACGGAAATAGATTGAGGGTGATAGTGATTAGTAGCGACAGCTGCTTAACCATGGGAGAAAGCTGTGTGAGATACTGTATCTGGGAAATAGTATGTGATCATGTAACAAAAGACTTGCGTGGTGATGATGTACAACACACCCAGGCAGAGAGAGTCAAATGGGCAGTCCCCAAGGTAGCATGGCCTGTCCAAGTGTGAGTGCCGCAGCCTTCAGGTCGTGTTACACGGGAGTGCCAGCTCTACTGGAGTTAAGGCTGGGTGGACAGAGCTAGCATTTCACCTCGATAATAGTGCAGAAAGCTGCAGTTCCGCTGGGAGGTGGGTGAGTGTCACCCCCATGGGTCATGCTAGGGGCTGAGTACGGGCATGGGAATTGCTGGCTGTCCAGTCACCCACTCAGCCCGTTAATCCAGCCTGCTTTTCAGTGCACCGAGTTAAAAGCTGGAAAAGGGCAGCAGATCGGTGAAGGACATTCTTCTCCAGAAGACTAGTAGCTGCTCCCTTCTCCCTTCATAACCCCATTGGCCCCTTTCCGTGTCAGCTCTTTGTGCGGTTGACTTATCTGTGAAGCATGGAGCTCGGCGTGGTTCCAGACCTGGACCCTGGTATTGGACCAAAGCAACAGGGGCTGCAAACGGACCCAGAGCGAGACTTGAAATGGGCCAGGTAGCAGCCTCGTCTCTTCCTGCCTCCTCCTTTCAGGGAGATGCAGCTGTGTGTTTATTTGTTGTGCATGTAGCTAAACCTTCCTTGCCTGATGCCCGTTATAAGACTCCAGGAAGTTACTGACCTGACAAGAACACAGAGGAAACAGCCCCTTTTAATCAGTGCAAAGCTTTTTCCGCGACACACGATAGTCTCAAATTAGGTTACGCTTGGCCTAGTTTCAAATGTGCTTGAGTCCAGCACCACACTGTATTCCCTGGAAGACAGAGCTGATGTAGCTCAGTGGGGCTGCTGCTCAGTTTGAGGAGGGTGCTGTGCTCAGATTCACTCTTCATGTGCTTTTAGACTAGAGCTCTGGACAGATGTACTTTCCAGCACAGACAGATTTGCTAGTTATCACATTAAGAGTGGCTAAGGGTCCTGGCAGTAGATGGCTCTGACCATGCTTGCACTCTGTGCATGCTTTTGGTACATCCGCTCCTCTGCTGGCAGATGAAACAGTTGGATTGATTCACATGCACTGCATTCATGCTTCCTGTCCCCTTCTCTTCCCCTTTTGTCTTTACAGCCCTGTAGCAGAAGTTTCCATGCTCCAGCTGGCCACAGTTCTCACTTGCTGGAGGTAACCCCTGGGCTGTTTTATTGGCTTGATTCTGATTTTCCTATTGTCTCCCGTGAGGCAGTTCTGCATGAACAGGAGAATGTGAAACAATTGGCCAGAGCGGTGCAATTGTGAAATTGTTTGTGTGTCACTGTCGTCCTGTTCTGGGCTGTTCACACTGTGCAGCGTCCGAACTGGCTTTGAATAACCTAAAGCATTTTCAGCGCTCATCCTTGTGTGAACTAAAGGGAGAAGACTTAATCTGCACATCCTGGCTTGTTGTACAAGGTATTGACCTTGATTCACTTGGGTACAAACCCTGGTTTCTCTGCAGGCAATGTGACAAAGTTCCTCCTCTACTTTGGTGGGTCCTGCACTTATTGGCAGATTTGCTCACCTCACAGATTTATCCTGTGGTTTGGGAAACAGCCCGGAGACCTTCCCCTCTGGTAGAAGCCACAGTCCAGGTCAATTCCTCCTGTGTCTGATCAGGAGTTGGGAGGTTTGGGGGGAACACGGGCCCACCCTCTACTCTGGGTTCCAGCCCAGGGCCCTGTGGACTGCAGCTGTCTAGAGTGCCTCCTGGTACAGTTACGCGACAGCTACAACTCCCTGGGCTACTTCCCCATGGCCTCCTCCCAACACCTTCTTTGTCTTCACCACTGGACCTTCCTCCTGATGTCTGATAACGCTTGTACTTCTCAGTCCTCCGTAGTAGCCTACTCACTCTCC
Organism: Chelonoidis abingdonii; assembly: GCF_003597395.2. Taxonomy (NCBI): domain Eukaryota; kingdom Metazoa; phylum Chordata; order Testudines; family Testudinidae; genus Chelonoidis; species Chelonoidis abingdonii. The sequence continues at coordinate 215,201,065 of NC_133771.1, read as the reverse complement.
TTCTTGCACACCTCTTGCTCCAGTTCCTCGCATGCACTTCCTCTCCTCTGTCTCCCTGGCTTCTCTCTCCTGCTGGAGTGAGCCCTTTTTATAGCATCAGAGGGCCTAGAGTCAGGTGCTTAACAGCCTCACCTGACTGTTAGCAGGTTAATTGGAGTCAGTGTTCTCATTAGCCTGGAGCAGCCCCTGCTCTGGTCACTCAGGGAACAGAAAACTGCTTATACCAGTGGCCAGTATATCTCCTTCTACTACTCTGCTGTTCCCAGCTGTCCTTGAGTCTATCACAGCATTCATGTAGCTTTACCCTGTAGGCTCTGTGCTTTCTCAGCAGGCTCGCAACGCTCCACGGGGGATTGGGCCAGTAGACTGCCTCTCGACAGAAGGTACAACTCCTGCCCCTTGGGTGCCGTGGAGCCGCCTGCGGAGAGTGAGGTGCTCTACTCCCTACTGCCCTTTATGCAGCATCTTCCTCCATTTTCCCGTTCTTGACTGTTTATTTCCTAAGGTCATTGCAAGTCCTTGTGTAAAACACAGGATTACGTGTTATCCATCTGACATTCATGTTTCTTCTGGGCCCTCCCACTGATCTGGTTTCACTTGGTTTCCTGTCTTGTCCTTTGTCCCGTCACTGCTTGCTGTCTTGTCTCCTCGCCCCACTTTCAGGCTTATCCACGGCAGAGCTGAAACGGACAGTGACCTCAAGAATCAGAGACCAAAAGCAAAAATGACATAAGAATAAGAATGGCCACACTGGGTCAGATCAAAGATCATCTAGCCCAGTATTTCGTGTCGTCTGACAGTGGCCAATGCCAGGTGCCCAGAGGGAGAACAGAACAGGGAATCATCAGTGATCCATCCCCTGTCGCCCATTCCCAGCTTCTGACAACAGAGGCTAAGGACACCATCCCTGCCTATCCTGGCTTATAGCCACTGATGGACCAATCCTCCGTGAACTTATCTGTTCTTTTTTGAAACCTGTTATAGTCTTGGCCTTCACAGCATCCTTCTGGCAAGGAGTTCCACAAGCTGACTGTGCAATGTGTGAAGAAATACTTCCTTTTGTTTGTTTAAACCCTGCTACCTATTAATGTCATTTGGTGACCCTAGTTTGTGTGTTATGAAGATAATAACACTTCCTCATTTACTTTCTCCAGACCGTCATGATTTTATAGACCTCTATCATATCCCCCTTAGTCGTTCTCTTTCTCAGCTGAACAGTCCCAGTGTTATTAATTTTCTCCTCATATGGCAGCCATCCACACCTTTCTTAACGATTCCCAACTTCTGTTCGCTTTTTGACGTGTGCTGCACATTGAGTGATGTTTTCAGAGAACTATCCACATGACGCCAAGCTCTATTTCTTGAGTGGTAACAGCCTATTTAGACCCATCATTTTGTTAGTGTAGTTGGGATTTGTTTTCCAATGTGTGTTACTTTTCATTATCAGCATTGAATTTCATCTGCCCTTTTGTTGTGAGATCCTTTTGTAACTTCTTTGCAGTCTGCTTAGGACTTAACTATCTTGAGTGTTTGTATCATCTGCAAATTTTGCCACTTCACTGTTTACCCCTTTTTCCAGTCATTTATGAATATGTTGAATAGGACTGGCCCAGTACAGTCTCTGGGGGGACACCCATATTTCACCTCTCTCCATTTCTGAAAACTGACATTTATTCCTCCCTTTGTTTCCATCTGTTAACCACTATTGTTCCATGAGAGGAACCTTCCTCTTATCCATGCAGTTACTTTGCTAAGAGCCTTTGGTGAGGACCTTGTCAAAGGCTTTCTGAAAATCTAAGTAACTATATCCACTGGATCCCTCTTGTCCATGGCTGTTGACCCCCCTCAAAGAATTCTAGTAGATTGGTGAGGTATGATTTCCTTTTACAAAAATCATGTTGGCATTTCCCCAACAAATTATGTTCATCTATTTGTCTGACAGTTTTATTCTTTACTATAGTTTCAACCAGTCTGCCTGGTACTGAAGTCAGGCTTACCGGCCTGTAATTGCCGGGGTCATCTCTGGAGCCCTTCTTAAAAATTGGTGTCACATTAGCTTGACATGCTGGCTGTAAGTTTTGCCTTGGGGAGGGAGGAACATAGTGCATCTGGATCTGCAGTGATCTCGTCAGGCTGTCAGGTGCTGGAGGTAGCGCATTTGGCTATACATCACCTCCTCTGAAGGGGCTTGACTTGGTTCATAAGTCAGTGGAGAAATCCTTGAAGATGCCCCCTTCTTTTATGCTGGGAGTAGAGCTCAAGTATCAGAGTTGCAAGGTGTAGCAGAAATCTGCTTGTGGTGGGGCTGGGGCAATTCTGAAGCAGCCCCTGTTTTGGGAAGGGGCATGTCTGCTGGGACTTTGTGAAGAGTCTAATGAGGTGTCTGCAGTGGCACGCTGTGTGCCCCATGCATTGAACTAGAAAAGCTTCTGCAAAAGCCAAACTGAGTCAGCTCAGAATTTCAGACCCTATGTGGGTTGGGTCAAGTGGCTTTGTCACTTCCATTTGCTTCTTGAGGTTTGTGCTGCAAGAGAGTCCAAGCCTCCAGTGCTTCAACAGATGATGTCACTCCAAGATTCAGTGCAGTAGGTGAACCTCACTCCCTGGGTTCTCTGCGTGTGGAGATGTTCTCTGGAGACACCAGGCGAGTACTGCCAGGAGCCCTCTGAGGAGTCCAGTCCTCCTGAGTCTGGAGGTTGGGAGTAGAAAGCCACAAGCCAGCGCCTGAAAGACTCACAGCTCCTCATCTTAGTGACATGGAAGCAAATGTTTTAAGAGACTGCAAGGCTTCCAGCCTGGAAATGCTGATCCTTTCCAGTCTTGCTTTGCTCATCTAAGAGTCTGGACCAAACTCTGGAGGGACGGGCCACCCCAATCACTCTAAAGCAGGTAGAGCATAAGTGTCTGCCTCAGAGGGACAAAATTAACACTCTCTCCCAATCTCTCCCCCTGAGATTGGCTGCACCAGAACCTCTCAAAGGCAGCCAGGCAGACTGGTACTGTCTGGAAGTCGTACGTTATTAAGAATGTATTGGCTACCATCAGCCCTATATTAGTATGTACTTGCTCCCGGAAGCCGAACGCATTCGCTGTCCTTCTCTATAGCGAGTTGGAGGCCTGGCACTGGGTTAAGGTGGAAGGCAGTAATGAGAACAGCTGTCAGAGGAAGACACTCAGGCCAACATGCTGCAAGTCTTGGGATCTGTTGTGTGACTGAGAGAAACTTCTGAGGGGAGAGTAAGGCCACCCGTGGGTCCCTGCAAGCTCCCAGCCCTTCTCTTGCCTTACCTGGGATGCTGAACCCTTAAGGGAATGAGCTGTTTATAACTAGCAGTTTGTTCAGCAGAGCCCTGGTGGCCTGATTTCCATTTCTCTCTCTGCCCCTTTACACTGCTCTGCAACCACTCTGGTAACGGGCACCCGCTTCATGCTTCCAGGCTAGTGTAAACGGAAAGGCAGCCCTAAAGCTCTGCGTGTTCAGTGGCATCCCACTTCTGGGCCTCCCAGGATGCAGAGTGACCGTGCTCAGCTTTCCCAAGAGCTGGACGTTAGAGAAGAAGAGCAGGATCAAGCCTTGGGAATCTCTCTCCATGGCAGACACTCCTGCGCTTTAAGATGCCTGTGGCTGAGTGTACCGGAGGCATCTCTGGGAGAACATCATCCTCGGCCTGGGGATGCTTGACACCTCCTTTCCTGGGCGTGGCTGGCTTAGAGAGCATGGAGAGCGGGTTTGGGAGGCAGCCCTGGCCCTGGGGCAGCCCACGCAGTAGCACTGACATACAGTTTCAGGATGGAGGCCAGTTCTGCTTAGGCAGCTCCTCCTGTTGGCTGGTAGAGCTGCAGAGGAGTTAGACTCCTGAAGGGATATTTTTCTTAACCCTCCTCTTCTCCCTGCTCCAGCACACACCTTTGCAGGTGATGTGGTGGGGTGAAAAATATCGGTAGCAGCTCAGGCAGAGAGAGTCTGCCTGGAGCCAAGTCACTCAGTCTTAACCCTTTCCCCCAAGCCTGGGGCAAGATGGCTCTTTGGCTGTGTTTGAAAGAGGGTTGCCTTTCCATGGGACACGAGCTGTGTAGAAAATCCTTGGCAGTGAGACAACCTCCCCTATGCGGCTGGAGGTTTCTCTGGGTGTGGGTCTGGGCTGTGAAATAATAATGCTTTGCCCGTTAAGATTGTCTGTCTGCTGTCTGCTGCATCTCCAGCAAACAGGATCTCTTCAAGGAGGTTTGTTTAATTAGACGTAAACCTCTGATGACCTGTTCCTTTGCCTTCCTGCTTGGGGATGCCTGAGGAAACTGTCAGGAGGATGTGGGGATTAGTCATTTCTGGTCAGCTTTGGGAATAGTAACAGTGTCACAAAACCTTTGTATATTGTGGTCTTCTCACCCTTTGGGCATCACACTAAGCCCTCGTGTTGGCCCTGCACACTGCCGACGGGGGACACGTTTTCTCTGATCATTCACGCTGTTGTGACAGGTTGGGCCACTTGCAACTGTTCTCACCGGGCTGCCAGTCTCCGCCGCCATGCCCAGGCTGCTGCACAGTGCAGCTGCTGGCCAGCTGGTCTGGGAGACACGTATAACCTCCCCTCCTTGTCTCCCTTCGGCTTTTCCCTTCGTTATGGGGGATTTGCTGTACTGTTGCTTCCGTAGCTGTTTGTCGTTAGGGTGCCATGCAGCATGCATCCGGAGACAGGGAGCAAGTCCCCTGCTCAGTATGTCATCTTGCAGACAAAGATGAGATGCACAGGGACACCAAGGATGCCACTAGCTTAGATTGAAAGGCTCTCCTGGAAGCAATGTCAGATTGAGCTGGGTTAGTCTCTGTGGTTTTTGCAGAGGAAGTGAGTCTGTAGGAGAGATCTGAATAGGGAAAGGATCAGGGCTTGGCACGCTGATTTTGGAGGTCATGACACACATGGGGTGGCATTGTTACCTGCACACTCTAGGGCTGGGGTTCTCAGACTGGGGGTCGGGACATCTCAGGGGATCGCGAGGTTATTACATGGGGGGTCGCGAGCTGTAGGCCTCCATCCCAAACCCTGTTTTGCCTCCAACATTTATAATGGTGTTAAATATATTAAAAAAGTGTTTTTAATGTATATGGGGGGTCACACTCAGAGGCTTGCTGTGTGAAATGGGTCACCAGTATAAAAGTCTAAGAACCCCTGTTCCTGGGCACCCCACCTTTACCCTTCCATAGGCTCAGGGCGTAATCTTCTGCGGGTTTGCAGGGCCTTTTACCAGTGAGCGAGCCTTACCCAGTAACATCCTTAACCTCTATTCATTAACAGTTACCAGACAGAACCCACACGCTAGCGTACAATGCGCACCACTGCCAATAAGGCAGCTGAACTTTTCCTGGTGGCCAGTCAGGATTAGATCGTCCTGGGCTTCTCCAGCTTCTGCACAGTGTGGTTGGCAGGGTGCTGAGGTCTGGCAGCTCTGATCTTGGAGCTGAGTCCTGGAGTTCCTTTTGGACTGCAATTTATATAGTTAAATTTGGGTCCTGCTTAGCTGTCCCGTAACAAGATCACCTGTAAACTGAAGTCCTCAACCAGTATTCCCCCAATCCTAGCCCATTACCAAAACATATCTTAACAATCACATCCCACCATCTTAGTTGATTTAATATTGTAAAAAAATGTTACAGACAGAACCAATTAAAGACGAGACAGACCCTCAGACGTGGGAGTAAAGGCCAACGAATAGAAGGAGAGATATTCACAATCACAGTGGTTAATAAGTGGTTTCTTGCCCGAGAGAAGGGCATCAAGTTTCTCTTAAGATCGTCTCTTATTCTGGTGGTGGTGGGTACTATCAGGACAGAGAACCTTCCTAACAGCCCAATTTAAAATTTTAAAGCTAATGTTACATTTGTATAGTCACAGGTTAAGAAAAGTGTGTTGTACATCTGGTATAGTGCTAAGATTATCCACAAATTGTGACAAGTTCTCTCCTCCGTCTGTGGTGGGTCTGTGCTTATTGGCGAGATTTATTTGTTCAGATTCACCATGTCGCCAGAGACCTTCCCCTCTGGTCAGAAAGCACAGTCCAGGTCAATTCCTCTGTGTCTGATCAGGAGTTGGGAGGTTGGGGAACCCGGGCCCCACCCTCTATCGGATTCCAGCCCAGGGCCTTGTGGACTTTGGCAACTGTCTAGAGTGCCTCCCGGAAATAGTACAAGCAGCAACAACCCCCTGGGATACTCCCACATGGCCTCCTTCCAACTCATCTTTATCCTCCCACAGCGCACCTTTCTCTGTGTCTGATAATGCTTGACTCTTCAATCTTATCCCAGCATACGCCTTCCCCACTCTCTAGCTCCTAGTTCTCTTGCTCCCAGCATCTCGCATGCACGCTACAAATGAAGTTGAGTTCTTTTAAACTCAGGTGCCCTGTTATAGCCAGCCAATCTAATTGATTCTAGCAGTTTCTTCTTAATGGCTCAGGTGTCCTAATAGCACTGCCTGCCTGAATATGTTCAGCAAGTTCCTGCTTTTGCTGGGAACTAGCCTCGTCCGTACTCGCTGGAAAAGGATTACTATCGGGACTAAATGATCTGCCTTCAACACTCTCTGGTACCGATCTGGCCTGACCCTATACATAATACTCCTCCCATTCTCCACTGAACACCAGCAGGTTGGGCAACTTGGGACGTCAGGCAGTGTACCTGTGATAAGCCATCTGCATTGCCATGGTGGCTTCCAGCCCGGTGGTGTATGGTGAATTGAAAAGGTGGTAGGAACAGGGACCATCTGGTCACCCATATGTTCTTCTCTTTATTTTGCTGCATCCACTGGAGGGGTGCATGGTTGGTCACAAGGGTAAACCATCATCCCAGAAGGTAATAACGTAGTGTTTCCATGGCCCATTTCACAGCTAGGCACTCTCTCTCAGCTACAGGATCCCTACTAGTTTCCTGCTGAGGTAGAGGATTGGGTGTTCCTCATCTCCAAACATCTGCGATAGATGGCTCCCAATCCTTCTTCAGATGCATCGGTTTGTAAAATGAATTCTTCGTTGAAGTCCGGGGCTATAAGCATGGGGTTACTGCAGAGGGCTGTCCTTAGATCCGTGAATGTGTTCTCTGCAGTGTCAGTCCACTTCAGCATGTCTGGACCCTGGGCTTTTATGATGTCTGTCAGGGGACTCGCTCTGGTAGCGAAACGGGGAATAAATCGTCAGTAGGACCCCACCACACCCAGGAATGCCCGGACTTGCTTTTTCCAATTCAGCCGGGGCCAATTTTGGATAGCCTCTAGTTGGGGCTTGACCATGCCCCTTCCTGCAATGTAACCAAGGTATTTAGCCTCGGCTAGCCCTATAGCACACTTGGCTGGGTTGGCTGTGAGGCCAGCCCGTCTCAGTGTGTCCAGAACCGCTTCCACCTTTTCCAAGTGGGTCTCCCAGTCAGGGGTATGAATAATTACGTCATCCAGGTATGCAGCTGCATAACTGTTATGGGGCCGCAGAAGCTTGTCCATGAGATGCTGGAAGGTGGCAGGTGCCCCATGCAGTCCAAAAGGAAGAACAGTATATTGAAACAGACCCTCTGGGGTAGAAAATGCTGTCTTTTCTTTTGCATCTTTGTCAAGGGGAATCTGCCAGTGTCCCTTTGTTAAATCAAGGGTTGTAAAAAATCTGGCATTGCCCAGGCGGTCAACAAACTCATCGATGCGGGGTATGGGGTATGCATCAAATTTGGATATCTCATTCAGCCAGCAAAAGTCATTACAAAACTTAGTGGTGCAATCGGGTTTGGGCACCAACACAGTTGGACTCGACCACTGGCTGTGGGGTTCTTCAATGACTCCTAGTTCCAACATCCTTTTTACCTCTGGCTTGATCTCCTCTCTTTTTGCCACTGAGACCCAGTAGGGCCTTAAAGTTACCTTTGTCCCAGGGTCTGTGATAATGTGGTGATACGCTTCAGTGATTCGGCCTGGTTTGGTTGAAAACACATCCTGGTACCGGTTGATCATCTCAGTTACCTCCTTCTCCTGGTTTGGTTTCAGATCAAGGGATATCCTGATCTGCTGATGTAGGTTATTTCCCTGGGTCGGGGCCTCTTGGGCCACCTCACATGCCTCTTGCTCATGCCAAGGTTTCAAGAGATTAATGTGATAAATCTGTTCTTGTTTCCGGCGTCCTGGCTGCCGGACCTTGTAGGTTACTTCCCCCACTGGTTCAACCACCTCATAGGGCCCCTGCCAGTGGGCCAGAAGCTTGCTTTCTGCTGTGGGTACCAACACCATCACCCAATCCCCTGGTTGGAACTGTTGGACTTTTGCCTGGTGATTGTAATGGGTTTGCGGGGCCTCCTGTGCCTTTTCTGAATGTTCCTATACATTAGGGGTGACCTGGTTATCTGGTCTCGCATCTGCAATACGTGTTCTATTATATTTCTCTTTGCATTGAGTTCCTCTTCCCAGATCTCTTTGGGGATATCTAATATGCCACGGGGGTGACGCCCGTATAATAACTTGAAGGGGGGAAAACCCAGTTGAGGCCTGAGGTACCTCCCGAATAGCAAACATAAGGTAAGGTAGTAGGGTGTCCTGGTCCTTCCCATCCTGATTTACCGCTGGGTGATCTTGACTGCTGTTGTGTGCAGCTGCCAGGCTCTGGAATGGGGCTTGCAGCTACACAGGACGTGGGGTAGTGTCTCTTTGGCATAGCCACACTTCCTGCATTGCTTGTCCCGATTCCCATGGTGGGAACGTTGTTTTGATGCAGTTTTGATGGAATGTGAGGATGTGACTCTGCTTCTTAGCGCCTGGCTGCTGCTGCCCTAATGTGGCTGCTGCTGCTTAGTAAAGAAAAATTCCTCAGCCTTTACAGCATGGAAGATTACATGGAGAAGGGAGATGGAGGGAGGAATACTACAGAGCAGGTCCTGAGGGGTGGCTGGGGCAGAGAGCTCTGCAAGGCAAGCCTAGTAGCTCAGATTGCATCAGTGAGGGGTTTTCCTGGAGGCTGCAATCCCTGCTCCAAGGTTCCTGCAGGGATTGTGTGTTCAGGTTGCTCTGTGTAACCGGATCAGCATTTAAATGCTCTTTGGAGGCAATTGTTACAGTTGGAGGGAGAGATGTAAGTTATCATGCAGCAGTGAAGGAGCGCATGTGTGAGCAGCTTTGTGATGTTAACCATGTGCAGTGGAGACTGCCTGTGCTTCCCTGCTGAGTGTGGTATTGAAGAAATTCCTCTAGGAACCCTTTCCGGAGGCCAGCTGTTCCCATGCAAGTTACAGGGTGGGTTGCCTCAGCCTTGTCTTCAGCGATCAGTTTACAGGCATGAAACTATAATTGCTTTGTTCTCTTTTTATTGTAATAATTGGTTAGAAATTCAGCTTAAGACTGCACAGCTGTTCCATGGGACAGATCCAGGGCATGAGGTGGGTAGAGAGACATGGAAAAACATTGGTTACAGCATCTCGTAATGAGCTGCTTGGAAGAGGCTGATGGGAACTAAGGGCTTGTCGACACTTAAAATGCTGCAGTGCTTCACTGGAGAGGCTACCAGCGCCCACTGGATGGCTTCTCCCGTGTAGCTACTCCACTTCCCCGAGAGGGGGTAGCCATGGTGATGGAAGAATTCACCTGTTGACTTCTCTAAGCCAGGGGTTAAGCTGGTTTCAAGTTTGATGACAATATATATCTCCAGATCAGTGGCACTGCTATGGGCACCCGGATGGCCCCACAATATGCCAATATTTTTATGGCTGACCTGGAACAACGCTTCCTCAGCTCTCATCCACTCACGCCCCTTCTCTACCTACGCTACATTGATGACATCTTATTCATCTGGACCATGGGAGGAGACTACTTACGAAATTTCCACCCGATATTCAACAACCTTCACCCCACCATCAGCCTCCAGCCTGGACATTCTACACGGAGAGTCCACTTTCTGCACCCGTGCAAATAGTGAGATGGTACATTACACCACCCTATACGAAAACCATCCAAACCGCCTCTATGCCTACCTTCATGCCTCCAGTTCTGATCTCGGTCCATCCACACATCCATTGCTACAGCAAGCACTGAGTCACAACCGATTCTGCTCTAACCCCTCGCAGAGACAACACCTACAAAATCTCCACCAGCATTCTCAAAACTACCATCCGATGAGGAAATTACGGAAACAGATCAACAGAGCCAAGTTACCCAGAAGCCTCCATCTACAGACAACCCAAGAAAGAAACCAACAGGACTCCACTGGCCAGTCACATACAGCCCGCTAAAACCCTTCCACGCATCATCAGGATCTACCCCATCCTGGACCATGATCCGCACCTTTCACAGGTCTTGTGGGATGTGGGCAGGCCAGTCCTTGCCCACAGACAACCTGCCACCTGAAACGTATTCTCACAGAACTGCACACCGTACCTCGTGTCGCTCTAGCTCGGAACAATCCATGCAACAAATCCGATGCAACTCTTGCCCATGTATCGACACCAGCACACCATCACGGACTAACCAGATCAGCATCACTGGTTTCATCACCTGCACGTCCACCCAATGTATCTACGCCATCATATGCCAGCAATGCCCTCTGCTATGATACACGGCCAAACTTGGACAGTCACTACGGAAAAGGATAAATGGACACAGATCAGATATCAGGAATGGCAATATACAAACCTGTAGGAGAGCACTTCACTCCTGCCACACTTAGCAACCTAGGTGGCCATCTGAGCAAAAAACTTCAGGACCAGACTAAAAGGGAAAACTGCTGAGCTTCAGTTTCATCTGCAAATTGAACAACCATCGCCAGGACGTAACAAGACTTGAATGCTTTGCCAACTACAGAACCAGTTTCTCCTTCCTGTTTTCACACCTCTACTGCTAGAACAGGGCCTCATCCTCCCTGATTGAACTAACTTCGCTATCTCTAGCTTGCTTGCTAGCATATATATATCTGCCCCTGGAAATTTCCACTACCTGCGTCTGACAAAGTGGATATTCACCCACGAAAGCTCACGCTCCAATACATCTGTTAGTCTATAAGGTGCCACAGGATTCTCTGCTGCTTTTGCTGGTTTAACTGTCGCTCGGGGGGTTGATTTTCACACCCCTGAGCGATGTTGTTATACTAACCTAACTCCCTGGTGTAGACCAGGCCCAAGACTGTTTGGTGGTCTTGGTTTTTGTTTTAAACTCTGGCTGATGTAGCTGGCTTCTCAGCCGTACACTCAGAGCCTGTTTTTAAAAGACATTGCCCACTGAGGCAGCCTACAGGCAGCTGGAAATGTCAACCGTTTGCTCCAGCCCAGCTTCTCCTGCATGCTGCCTTCCTAGGAGGGCTGGTGTTGTGATTGTCGGACCGGCGGAGGGAACAGAGAGGTGACAGCAGTCTCCTGAGTCTGCGTATCCTCTTGGGGGGTCCATGTGACTCTGACGAGCATCACAGCTAATACGTGCAGAGGATATACCTGTTCTAAGTACCTGGAGTTTTACCAGCCCAGTCAGTTGAGAAGCGGGATTGAGTTTCAGGGCCCCTCTTTCTCTCTAGGTAGGATATAGCCAGTGATTTTAACATTCCAGTTATGTGACTCCTCTCAGCACCTCTCAGCAATACTAGTTGTCTCAAATTTCATACATCAATGAGCATTTCTAATTCCTCTTGTTTAATCAGGCTTCCAGCATTGCTGTACCGGTGATCAAAGAATTTATTCTGCGTCCCTTGACACCTTGAGTCTGAGCCACAGGCTTGGGTTTGTCCTGTGTTTACCCCAGTACCCTGCCTCTTCAGTTGCTAGTCTAATGCCCGCCTGGCCTGTCTAGCTAGTCTGTCACCCAGAAGATTGGTTTCTCTATCACTGTGATGGAGCCGTCCACCTGGTGCAGCAGCCATCTCTCCCATGGCAGTGTTGTGATCCAGTGATCGTTGGCCATAGACTCGCCAGATCAGTATGTTTCTGGATGCAGAGATGATTTTTGTTCCTCTTTTTCCTCCTAAAGTTGTGGATGCAGTGTATGTCTTAAAAAGCTAGCCCGATGGGTCTTAAAGGAATTTCCAGATGTTGAGGTTGATTAGAACAGGCCAGCCGCATCCAGAAATTCTTCCCTGCCTTTAAAGTAGTTCCATATGGTCTGGATGGTTAAAATGTTTTATTGTCATCTCCACAGGTCTGAGGGGCTTTCTAAACCGGAGACCTTCACACTAAGCGGCATGGGGGCTGGAAATCATGTTGAGTTTCAAATCGCTCTCAGTGTTTAGTTTGGCTCCCATCCCTGGACTAGCCGAGCATCTCTCCATCCTGCTGAGCTCTAGAATAGGGCTAGCACAGAGCAGGCTGTCACGCTCTGAGCAGTGTTCCTTACGCGACTTGGGACACTGCCTTTCCAAGCAAGGATTCGTATTGTACTGGTAAGCATTCAAGGGATCTGCTGAACCTCCTAGCTTTCGGCACTCACTTCCACAGCTCTAGTAGTGAAAAATCAGAGACATAGTTTCACGTTTTTGTCAGAGAAGAGCCAAACTCTGGAGTTTTGTGCTGTTCCCTGTCCCGTCATGCTGAAAATAAGCAGCAAGAGAAGGAAGTTCATAACGTTCCACTGACCGGTTCCAGGAAACACATGGCTCACTTGGCCGTGAATGAGAGGTCTGTGGGTGGACTGGGTGTCGGACTTGCTCAGAAGTGTCCGGAGCTCATGAGCCTCGCAGTCTGGAAGGGCTGGGCGGGCTGAACTGGGACACAGAAGTCTGTTTGCAACCTGTGGTTGATGCTGTGAAGAGGGTAGCGCTTCCCTCCAGCTCTCCGCGCTTAGTGTGCTGGGCTGGGAGTCATGAGACCTGGCCTTTCATCTGCTCTGGGCTGGCTGACCAGCCTGGGCAGCTCATGTCAATGCCCTGACCTGGGAAAGTGGGGTATCTGCTTTGCTTGTGGGAAGGTGGAGCAACTAGTGTCTGAAGCTCTGGAGCCCGGAGGCGCTAGAGAGAAGTGCTTAGTTATTGGATTTAGCTGGGTCGAATCCTAGCACCTCTTTTTGTTCCTCGCGGAAGGGGTGGAGCACAGCACCCATAGTCTCAGTGCGACCGCTTGGGACACCAGGTTTGAAGTGCACAACCCTTCTGGAGGCTGGTTTGCAGCACCAGCTCATCCAGCACTCCTGCTACCCGACTGGCTCAGGGAGGAGGAGGCTTTGCCTCTGCTGTCCCAGTAAGAGAGCAGCCGTGGTTGGGGGATGTGGCACTGTGGGGATGGCTGCTTCAGCATGGGTTAGTTCATGTGCGTACAGGCCTCAGAGGCCTGTCAGTCATCGGACATGTGCTAAGCAAAGCATTTCCAGGCCGGACTGGGCTCTGTGTTCTGTGATGGGGTCCCTTCACGTGGTGGTTTGCTTAAGCCCGGGGCCATCTCTAGCCATTTCTCTGCCCCAAGCACGGTGGCACACCACGGGGGGTGCTCTGCCACTCGCCAGTCCCGCGGCTCCGGTGGACCTCCCGCAGGCATGCCTGCAGATGCTCCACCGAAGCCGCAGGACCAGCGGACCCTCCGCAGGGACGCCTACGGGAGGTCCACAGGAGCCGCCGGCCGCCCTCCCGGCAACCGGCAGAGCACACCCTGCGGCATGCCGCCCCGAGCACACGCCTGGCGCGCTGGGGCCTGGAGCCGGCCCTGCTTAAGCCCTCCAAGATGACTAGCTAACAGATTGAGTTGCTGGTCATTTAATTGAAAGACCTATCTTTACCCAGCCAGTGTGCCCAAAACTGGAAACACGGGGTGCTAACGATGCTGGGGAGAGCATTTACCGTAAATCAGGTAACTGAATCGTTAACCTAGTTGCCCAGATTACAAACTGCTGCCGCCGTCACCTCTCTTAGTTGAGGTTTTGTAATTAGCAAATGAGTCCAAAGTTGTATTCGGTGACTAGGAAGGTGTGGAATTGTCTCTTAATCCTGTTCTTTAAGGATGCAAATCTGAAAGGAGCCCTTCTAGTTCTGCTTCTAGCTGCATCTGTGCTGAATCCCCGAAGAAAGTGTTACTCTTCAAACGCAGCTTGGTGTATTGGGGAAGTGCCTAGGCTCCGGTCAGGATTGGGGCCCTGTTGTTTTCCCTGGTGGCTGAAGGCTTGTGCCTCTCTCAGGGTTCTAATGTGACATGGCTTCACTGATCCAGAGCTCTTCCTGACACTTTGCAATTGGCTGACTCCTGGGAAGATCTGACAGTCCTGAAATCCCAGGTCTGTTCACTGGTGGTTGATGGCTAGGGCTTTTTGGTGTCATTTGTAAAACTCAAACACTCATCCTGTTTAAGCTGCTGGTTAGCTGTGTGCAAACTTACATTGCACCACAAGATCTGTGCAGGCTCCTCAGTGCATCTGCAGAGAGCAGAGTGCAGGCGGCTGGCTCTCTCTGGGAACGACCTGGGGTTCAGTGTTGTCAGCTGTAGGGAAAAGTCTAGTCTCAAGAGGAGAGTCTGGCTGTAAATGTATTGGCTGATTCAGGGCAGAGCTCTATGGTGTTAGCATCTCTGAAACAGATTTTCTCTGTTTAAAAACATCTCTTAACATTTGATGCTCTTTGCCATTCACCCAATTGTGTAGAGGAATTGCCCTACTTATGTGTCTTGCCCTGTTGCTGTGTAAGACATCTAGCGTGTGCCCAAGGCAGGAACTGAGCGTGCTTAAAATGGACCAGGTGACAGCCAGCCTTCTTTTTAATACACAGATGTGACTGCCTGTGTGATGCTGCAGAGCCCAGCGGGCAATGTGGCTTTGCTCAGTTCACAAAGGATCATCATAAGCTGGGACCTGTGGTCCCCACCCTGCTGCACCGCTGGTAGGGTGAATAAGAATTCATGGCTTCTTAATTACAAATGAATTTTTAATTTAAATCAGATTTTTAACATTTAAATATTAAAAAAACCCTTATTTTACATTAAATTTGAAATTGACAGTCTTTAAGGCCTTAACTTATTATAGTCTATTAAAATCATTTCAGTTTAATGCAAATAATTAATATTCAAGCAATACACATTTGCTGTCTGAAGTTTTAAAGATAATCAAACCACTGAACTGCTGGAAGTCACTGGCTCAGCACCTGCAATCCGAACTTGAATAGCTAATCCAGGTTTTGACAGCACTGTGCAAATAGAGATTTCTTTAAATTTCAGTTTATTCAACTAGTTCAGTTCAATGGCTAGTTTATTCCAAGCTAAGAAACTGATTGGGAATTGAAAAAGCAGGAAAGTTTTGTTTTCCTCTTCCAATCTAT
>NC_133771.1:215163858-215182393 GCF_003597395.2 Chelonoidis abingdonii | reverse complement strand
TTTTATTCTTTACTATTGTTTCAACTAATTTGCCTGGTACCAACGTTAGACTTACCGGTCTGTAATTGCCAGGATCACCTCTAGAGCCCTTTTTAAATATTGGCGTTACATTAGCTAACTTCCAGTCACTGGGTACAGACACCGATTTAAAGGACAGGTTACAAACCTAGTTAATAGTTCTGCAACTTCACATTTGAGTTCTTTCAGCACTCTTGGGTGAATGCCATCTGGTCCTGGTGACTTGTTAATGTTAAGTTTATCAATTAATTCCAAAACCACCTCTAGTGACACCTCAATTTGTGACAGTTCCTCAGATCCACCTACAAAAGCCGGCTCAGGTTTGGGAATCTCCCTAACATCCTCAGCGATGAAGACTGAAGCAAAGAATTCATTTAGTTTCTCCGCAATGACTTTATCGTCTTTAAGTGCTCCTTTTGTATCTCAATCGTCCAGGGGCCCCACTGGTTGTTTAGCAGGGTTCCTGCTTCTAATGTACTTAAACATTTTGTTATTACCTTTGGAGTTTTTGGCTAGCCGTACTTCAAACTCCTTTTTGGCTTTTCTTATTACATTTTTACACTTAATTTGGCAGTGTTTGTGCTCCTTTCTATTTAATTCACTAGGATTTGACATCCACTATAAGTACAAAGAATATTTCCTTTGTTTAATAAGTCACTTGGTTTTAACATGTTTTGAAAAACTTACTTATTTGTTCTTATGTATCCAGCACATTTGAGGTCGTTTTATTATTTAAGGTTTATTTACTTTAAAATGCTGGTTTTATGCATTTTTTATTGAATTTGAATTTCCATCCAAATAGAGCATGAAACAAGTCGTGGGTGAAAAGAACAAAAAATCATCTAGTAAAAAAGATTTTCTAATGTAATTAAAAATGTAAAATTAAGAATCTGAATAAATATGTGTTACGCTAGGTATAATTGCTTAAATACATGTGTATAGCTACAGTATAGCCTCCTGGTAAGCAAAATGGAACGCCATATTTAGTGTAAAGGTTATATATAATTGCAAATCAATATGTTTTAATGGATATACCAATCAGTGAGGATCGATCTTTCTTTAGGAAAATGAAAATTATGAATGCAAAACAAGATTTAAATTCAGTTATTTAAATCAAGGTTTCTAGCTTGATGCTTTAATTCATGATGAAAATGGACTGACGATAAGTGGCTGTGAGCCATAGGTGTGTTGCTGAGGTGGTTCTACTTCTGACACTTCCAATAGAACAGGGGTTCTCAAACTGGGGGTTGTGACCCCTCAGGGTAGCGAGATTATTACATGGGGGGTCATGAGCTGTCAGCCTCCATCCCAAGCCCCGCTTCGCCTCCAGCATTTATAATAGTGTTAAATATTTTTTGTAAGTGTTTTTAATTTATAAGGGGGGGTTTCACTCATAGGTTTGCTGTGTGAAAGGGGTCACCAGTACAAAAGTTTGAGCGGGAGGGATAGCTCAGTGGTTTGAGCATTGGCCTGCTAAACCCAGGGTTGTGAGTTCAGTCTTTGAGGGGGCCTCTTAGGGATTTGGGGCAAAATCAGTACTTGGTCCTGCTAGTGAAGGCAGGGGACTGGACTCGATGACCTCTCAGAGTCTCTTCCAGTTCTAGGAGATTGGTATATCTCCATATATATATATATATATTTTTTAACTACTGCACTAGAACATAAGTATCTTTTGCAGGACAGAGTGGCCAGAGCCTGGACTCTACTGTGTGTCTAGCTGGTGATACCCATTGGTGATCTGCTGCTCTGGGAGTTTCTCTTGCACTAGAAGAGCTTTTCTTTCTTGCTGATGTTGTCCGTGTCGAATTAGAAAGCAGCCACTCTTGCTGGAATTGCTTCCTAAGCCGGGCTGCTGGAGCTAGTCCTGTGACTTTGAGAGGGTACCGTGTACGCTGAGCCCACCATCTCTGCCGGCAGTAGAGCTCCTTGGAGAATCAGGCTCACATCAGTTTTCTCCATTAATGTCCAGAGTACGTTTATTTATGGGAAAGACATTTGTCTCAATGCTGCGGAGCCAGTTAGTCTTGGTTATTCTCATACTAACTGTGAGGAATTAGCCAGCCACTGCACCAGCTGCTGAGCTCCTCCTCTGAACCAGAGAATGAAGGATGCCCCATGCTCTGGAAGGAGACAGGCTTCTGTCAGCTTGTTGTGCGCTCTGCGTTCTGCAGCCTCTGCACAATGGTCGTTTTCTAGTGCTTCGGATTTTATCTGCTGCATTGGGATTGGACTAACGTTAGCTGAACTCTACACATGGTCCCACCCTGCCAGGGCTCACTGCAAGCCGGCATAGATTCTCTTAGTTTTGGAAGTAAGCAGCAGGACAGTAATGCTCTGGTGGTTAGGTCCAAGAGGGACTTGGGGCATCCGCTGAGCCTGTCCATTGCAACTACTGTGTGAAAGACTCTGTACTGTTGTGAACACACGGCCGTGCCTACTTCACCCAAAGCCCTGACTGCCAAGGCAGCTGGCTGAGAGACCAAGCTGTCTCATCGGTGAATAAAGCTAACACCCTGAAGCAGTGCAATGAGCACCTGGACACAACAGGTAACGTCCTGACCCTGGTTTGTGGGACACTTTCCGGTCCCCCCGCTTGTCTAATGTGATGTGGGGAGCGATTACATCCTCTCAGCCGCTAACGGAAGGAATGGGGTGACTTCCTGCTGCTCCCTTCCATGCTGTCCTGGCGATCAGAGAGGCAACAGGCTGTTCCTACTGCCCTGCGTCTGACTGAGAGTTGTGGTACAGCTGCCGCTGTGCGTGGAGTCACTGCACACCTCAGATTCTATCGATCTGTGGCCCCCAGCAGCATAGTGCTGGGATAGCTGGCAGTCGCTCCAGTACCTACCCTCACACCGCTAGGGGAGGCAGGACCAGGCTGTTATCCCCATGGTAGGGCCCTACCAAAATCACGGTCCATTTTGGTAAATGTGATGGTCTTGGATTTTTAAAATCTTAAATGTCGTGGATTCAGCTATTTAAATCTGAAATTTCAGTGCTATAGCATGGGCTCACAGCACCACACGGGTTTGGCCCAGAGCGCAGCTGTGTGCTGGGCACTGCGCAAACACAAAGGCAGGCATGGTCCCGCATAGGCTGTCTAGTGAGAGCAGCTGCTGCTCTCAAATTAAGCTACAGGTCAGCAAAACCTGGCGTGTTTCTGGCTCTGCTGAATGGCTGGAGGAATTCCGGCACCACCCTCTGGTTTGCTCAGTGTACGTGGTCGCTTTAATAACACTGTACAAGTGATATTGAAAAGTCCCTATTACTGCATCCCCAGCTGCTAGAAAGGAGAGCTGGAGAGGTTCCAACATGACTTAATGTGACACCAAGTTTCTGAGTGGGGTAACTGAGTCGTGAATGTCCCCTGTTCCTTCTAGTGAGAAACTGTAGGTGAGGAGGCTCTGTATGAAGACAATGGGAAGCCCAAGCGGTGCAGCGATGTCTGGGTTGTGGTCAGGCTGCATTCCCCAGAGATGTTACTGAGGAAGTGGGAGAGACTGTGGTGGTCGGATTGTTTCAAGCTGTTGGTGATTGTTCGGAGCAGGCGCAGTGGGAGGTGGGGGGATGCTGCCTGGCACAGAAGGAGGGACCTGGAGCGCCAGCAGTGGGACCACTTGCTCTGCATTAGCTCAGCTGAGACGCCCGATTAGCCATGCTGGGGGTGGCCGAGGAGGAGTTAAGCAGTGGGTGCAGAAATAAGCTTTGCCTCTTCTTTTGACCCTGAGTCCTTCTGGTTTGTGCTTCTCCTTGTACGGCTGCCATGAGCTGCTGTGTCTGCAGGCAGAGTAGGGCCTGGAGCAGGAGGCATATGGGGCTCTGTGTTCATGTGCTGGGATGCTCTGAGTACGTGGCAGTGTTTCCCTGTTGGTGTGTTGTAAGCCCCCGGTGTTGGCAGGGGCTGCTCCGGGAGAAGCCATGCGTGCGCAAGCACCAGGGTTAGAGGAGTTTTCTGGAATGCTTTGTTGAGTCTGTTCCTGCAGCACTTAACAGTCAGTTGCTTCCCCGCTCCGAGCTGAGCCCTGAACCCTGGCGCCTGGGTCTCTGTCTGCAGGCCCGTGACTGGTGATGACTCACTCCTGGCTACGGCGCAGCGCTGGGTGTTTGGGTGCTGAGGACAGTGAGTCCCAGTCCTGCTCGCTGCCAGGGGGTACCTGCAGTATCCCCGCAGAGCTGGGGGCACATGCAGTGGCTCTTATTAAGAGCTAATGCACTAGATGTTTCCACAGGAAGCCACGTGCACTCTCTTCTTCTTTCTTGCCACCCTTCTGTTCAGGGTCGGTGACTGCTATAGACTTTCTGCGCTCAGGCTGGATGCCGGGCTGGCATGCAGATGTACGTTCCCAGCAAAGGAAAAGAAATTCAGTTTTGAACACAAGTCTCTCTTAATTCAGAACTCTGCCTAATGAGTCCCATGGACCCAGTGTGGCCCTGCTGCCTCCATGTGTGTCCCCAGAGGCTGGAGATCCTAGGAGCTCCCCTGTGTCAGAGGATTTGCTTGAGGAGGGGCCTGCTGCTGTCCCGTGGGGAATGTACCAGGCCTCAAGTTGCAGAACTCACTGAGCATATGGTATAATTTCACTCTGAGCCACCAGCCACAGAACTAGATCTCCTTAACCTCAGCAGGGAGCCAGGTACCCAGGGTCCTCCCTCAGCTGTCTCACTGCTAGTGCAGCTGGGTGCGTGCTTATACAGTTGGATACAGTTTGTATCCACACCTGTCTGCAGAAATCTTCTGAACCCTCTTTTGCCACATGAGAGCAGGGTTTGTATTTCACTCCTCGCTGTCCCATGGATGGAAGGGACAAGGCCACTCATCTGGCTGCCCAAGAGTCTGCCCTCAACCTTTGTTAACTAGCTCAGCTGGAGGCTTGCACCTTTCACTCATACCTATTTAAAGTGAAATACCCCTGTTATTCTACAAAGCACCAGAGCTTAAGGCTTGCTTCTCTGATCAGTCAGAAACTGTCCCAAAACACAAGAGGCCACAGAGAAACAGTTCGGGCCTGTTACGGAGTCTCGGGGTTCCAGCCCTGCACCCCTCTTCCTGGGACCCACAACGGAGTCTCGGGGTTCCAGCCCTGCACCCCTCTTCCTGGGACCCACAGTGACTTTTATCCAGCCAGTAAAACAGAAGGTTTATTGGACAACAGGAACACAGGTTACAGCAGAGCTAGCAGGCACAGTCAGGACCCCTCCACTGAGTCCTTCTGGGGGTTCAGGGTGCTTGGATCCCAGCTAGGATCCCCTGAATTCTGCCCACAGCCCCAAACCCAACCTGTCCTGCCTTTCCTCCTCCGGCCGACCCCTTTGTTCTCCCCCCTCCGCCCAGGTGCCCCCCCCCGCCGGGTCGGGTTACAGCCTGAGCACCTGTCCATCACCTAAAGTCCTCCCCTGCTTTTCCGTTCCCCACACAGACAGTCCCTACTCCATCACAGGGCCAAAAACAGATTTTTGAGGTGTTTTTTGCATAACATGGGCGTGAGTTATTGTGGTATACACACATAATAATATTGTAGGTGGGTGGGTGTGTACACAGGTTTAACAGAGCTGTTTTAACACTTGTGTCCATGGTGGTGGGGGCTGGCGCAGTTACATTTCACTCATGAAATGTTTTGGAGCTCAGCCTTCACTTTTAGGTTGGCTCCTAATTAAGTTAATCAACTTTTTCATGACTGTTTTTTCAAGCAGCCCTTTTGGTTGAAGTCAGAACAATTATGCTATTCATCCCTCAGTTTGCCTTGGAGCCGCCGCTCAGCCCCTCTCTGACTTTCCTGGGTTGTGCTGGGGATCACTCTGGTGAGCTCACACACTGGGCACTCATGGCAGAGCGCAGAGAGTCTGCTGTCCATTGGGAGGGATTCTGCTGGTCTGACATCGGTCAGTGGCGGGGACTCAAATGCTGCTTTCCTCAGTGCAATTATGAAGGGCTTTGCTTGTCTGAGCTGCATTATCCCTGGCCTGCAGGGAATATCCGGGCGTGATTATTTAGACAGCCACTCGTGCACAGGGTGCTTGACGAAGAGCTGAAACTGACAGCCTGTGATGCACCGAACATGCAGTCTACCTGACCTACCCCACAAGAGGCAGCAGCTGGAAAATTGGGGCTGGCGTCAGAGTGGGAGAGATAAAGCATGTGAAATGCAGCTCTGGTACTAGAATTTTTCATTCCACAGAAATCCAAAGCGTCTCTCAAACCGTGTGACTGGTGCTGCATGTGGGTCGCTGGCCAGCCGTTCTGCACCCGCAGCGCTGCAGGCCACTCAAGAACCACGAGTCAGTTCAGCAAAGTGTAACAAAGCCGGTAGAATGTGAGCAGAATGCTGGCACCTGGCATCCAGCCGCCTGAAGTGGAGTCTTTACTGGCCCGAGGAGTCAGGACTGCTCCACAGTGGCACCTCTGACAGGGCAGCGCCCTGGTGCCACACTGAGATGTCAAGAGCCGACTTGAGGGAACCAACCCCATCTCTGCAGCACCTGTGTTTTCCTACCAAGTCCCTGTTGGAGTGTGAGCAGGCCAGCCTAGGCTCAGCTAGAGCGGGACCTAAGGTGAGATGTCTGCTGCAGGAGGCCAGGGGCTGCTATCTCCAGCGCTACGCTCTGAAAGCCTCAGAGGAAGTTTCTCTGTGCAGAAACAAGCCCTGTCAAACTCACAGTTTACCTTGACACTGATACTGTTGGACTTCTATGTGGGAAGAGGAAACTATTTACTTATCGAGTGACTAAGCAGGTGGTCTCTCATGTCCTTTACAGAACTCTTTAGTAAGGTCCCAGATCTGAAGCATTAATTTCACTCTGTGATTCGTCCTACCCCTGCATTAACTCCTTGTATTGCTGTTTATCAGCCGCAGGGTAGCAGCCACAAGTATGTGGTGTCAGATACAGTCGTTCATGAAATCAGCAAAGACAAAGAAATGCTAATTGTGTCACACCAAACTGAGTGCTAAAGAAATTGTTCACAACACAAAAAAACTAGTGTTACTCCTCGTTAGCCCAAGTGGTTAGCCAGCATTCAGGGTGTTGTGGAATATCTTCACCAGGAAGAGAAATTGAGATGGGGATCGTGTATTTCTTTGGTGCAATCCTGTATATTTTGTTTCCTTGAACACAGTAAGAATCAAACAGGAGGCTGTTTCTTTGCTCACAATTCCAAGCCTCTTTCAGCCAGCACTCTGCACAAAAAAAAATCGCACTTTCTTTACTTTCTCTCAGGGTCAGACTACAAGAATTCTCTTGTTGTCTCCTGATTTTCTGCTTGCTTCTGGCTGCTGCTTAATCACAGAGGTACGCAGCTCTATCAGACAAGACCCAGCCCCTGTGTTTGCATTCAGTCTAATCTCTGGGCGGTGGCTTCTATTGTAATTGCTCCCTCATGTAGTCTGGATGGAAAGTAGCTGGCATGCCCATCAGCTGCAGTGAGGTTTCACCCAGGACTAGGTCAAAGCTCATTAACCAACTGTTAATGTGTGTCAGCAGGATCCACAGGGACAGTTAGTCCGTGGTGGGCTAGTACGGGGTAGTCACACCCCAGCTTTCTGTGAATGAAATGTCTGTGTAGGCAAGCACCAACTCTGGCTGTTGCTAGTTCACTCTAAAATTCAGACCCTGACGAGTCCTCGTCATGAGCCCTTAGAAAATCTGTATCCAGCTTCTGTATCCACTCAAGTTCTGGCCCCAAATTGGTATCATCGACGGAGAGCGCAACTGTTGCTCCTGTTCTGCTTTACATGGCAGGTTCCCAGTGCATCCTGGTGCTAGAGTGCTAATCCAGCATGGCACTAGGATCTACCTTGGCCCAACCAATGTTTGCCTCCATTACCCCTCAAATAGACTATAAAAATTGAAAACAAGCATGTCGTTTCCCCTGGGAGATCTGGCCTCTGACACATCCTGGGCCCTGAGTGTTTGTAAAGTCCGTAGTCAACACCTGGATCCGGCTGGCCCTTGCTCATTTTCACACAGACCCCTTCTGTACAGACAGCAAGTGTATCCGCCCCAGTACACCAGAGACTCCTGTGTCCCATGCATCACGCTTCAGAGAGGCCACAATAACCTGGCCTGACATCTTGATCTGTAAGTGCATCACAAGTCACTCAGTAACACTGTGGTTTTCCTCTCTGCAGGAACAAGAAGTGGTGCTGGCATAGCAGATGGGCTGCTGCACACGACCAGATTATACTGGGGCGTCTGGTCAGCTCTTAGTGTGTGTGATGTGATTGCACTGGTAACCTAGGGCCTGGTGATGGTGGTTTTGCCAGATTCTTTTTGTGTTGCCCACGTTAATGATTGCTGCTTGATTGGTTTAAGCACTCTTGGTTTGAAATTAATTGCTTAATACTTTAATCCCCTGGTACTTAAAACGAGGATGACGCATCCCTCCATCAGATGTGAGGTTTGTACAAATTAATAGATCACAGTGAAAGTATTCAGGGCAAGGAGGGTGCTGGCAGGAAAGTCAGGCTACCCTGCTGTAACTGAACGGATCTCCTGTCTTTTGTGTGAGGAACATTTCCAAAGGCGCTGGCCTAGGTCCCGGCCGGGACCTCTGAAACTTGCCTTCCAAGGTCAATGGCAGTAGCATGTGTGCCTGACTGAGGGAAGGAGGCTGCAGATTACTGCTATGTCTTATCCCCTGCCCCCCTTTGTTCCTGTGGGTCTGTTCATCCGCCTGTTGTGTTGTTGTAAACCTATTCTGTGACTTGTCTGTTCAGCACCTTGTCTGGGGGCTACTGGACTACAAATGAATAGCAACGTGCATGGAGCTGTACGTACAGTGCAATGTCACATCTGTTGGTTGTCTGTTAGCCTTCGCTCCTCAGCTACTGTGTCAGATAGCTAGTGCGCAGCCTGTCAGTGACATGGCCCGTCACGAGTGCAGCTTAATGAAAGAGTGTGTGGTTCAGCTTGCTGGGCAGCCTTGAGAGATTGAGCCGGCTTGTATTATTTGTGTGACAGCTGCTGTGGGCTGATGGACAGACTGTACCTCATTGTAGGGCATGTGGGATGTGGCGGCTGATAGCGGAAACCCCCTTTGGACTTGCACCAATGTCATCGGGGGCACACACCATTGAAGACAAGTCCCCAGCCCAAGATTTCATTCAGGCCCTGGTTCGTGACAGTGGGCTTGCACTGTGGATCGTACCATGCCTGGCGTGGGGATCAGGGTCACTGTACCTACCTCCTACTATTCAATGCAAACTCCAGGGCTGATCAAAGTCAGCTGATTGGCACCATTTGATGGGTGGGTGTGTATATCTCTGCAGAAGCTCTACCTCGGTGTTGAGGCACTCTCTGAAGAAGGGCCCTGTGTGTGTTCTCCGAGCTGTGTACATAAGAGTGGGCTGGCCTTAATCACCCTTTGCCGCGCCTGGCCCAGACACAAATGGCAGGGTTGCTGTGCTGCTCCCCGGTTCATGTCGGGCCTACACCAGCACCCAGACACAACACCAGGTGACATGTTCACAAGCCAGCCGAAAAGCTGGGCCCTGGTCTGTCAAGATCCAGCCCTTCCCCAACACCCCCAACGTGGGGGATGGCTCTGTTCTGCCACCTGGGCCAGCTTCCCTCTGCATGACATCCGGTGTGCTCCCCTGAACTTTCCTGTTGGCTTCTCTGGACAAGTAATCGCAGCTGGGAATCCAGCACAGGAGCAGCCCCTCCTTAGCCCATGTGTTGGGTTGATCTCTCCCTGCTCACATGACAGGGAAGAGGCCAAATGTTCCATTTAGCCACAAAATATGTGATGCTTTTAGTGGTCTTGCTCCTTCCTTGCGAAGTGCTTCAGGAAGGCTCCAGTCATCATAGCCCTGCGCTCCCCTGCCCTCAGCTGGCGTTGGCAGGTGACAGCTCCCACAGCCACTTCCCACACTGTTCCAGCACAGCGTGGCCAAACTCGTCAGCGCCACTGCGGTCCTTTCCATCCCCAGCGCCTCTGGGCTCGGGCTCCAGACGGCGCTCCTCAAGGCACAGGTGGGGGTGGGGGGGACAGCTCAGGCACCCAAAGCACTTGATATTGAACCGGCTTTTCAAATACCACTCCGTCCCCCCAACCCAACAGCAGCCAGGAGGGAGCAGGCGTTGAGCCTGCTTAGATCAATCAGACTCAGCTGCCTTCTCATGCTTCCTGTTGTTAGTCTCTGGGCGCCAGCGTCTGCAAACACTCGGTGTGGGGTAAAGGGGCTGAGTGAGGTCCCCCTAAGCAGGGCTGGCTGCCCTCCCTGCCCGGAGCTTGGCCATCCCCGAAGTGTTGCTCCCTTGCTCTGGCAGAGGCCTCAGCTGGGTCTGCACTAGCCTTTGCGGTTGGTGCTTACACTTTTTGTGCTGCCCTGCTGGCGGTGTTTGAACTGCCGTGTCGTGTAACCCTGCTGCGGGGGTGGAAGGCTGGCAGCAGCTGTGGGCTGCATGGAAACGGCAGGCCTGGTGGTGGATGGGGAGATGTGCATGTCCTAAGGCCAGCAAGGAGCAGTTTGTGACCAAGGCCAGGGTGAGATTGGGAGTAGCAGTGGAAAGTCTGGTTTTACTCTGGGAGGGGATGCTGTTTAAACAAATCCCACATGTGATTCGAGGCCAGGATTGGAAATGGGGGCGTTCCCTTTGCAGGGCTCTCAGCTTTGTAACTGCTCGTGACCAGAGCACTGTGCCTAGGTGGACCGAGAGCGCTGCCCGCTTCTGTGCTGCTTGCAGAGGCGTTGTGAGGAGAGCCAGGCCTCGGCCATCAGCCTGGGGAACTCAGGATGGCCAAGGGTCTGGTTTGGATGCCTTGTAGTCCCAGCAAGCCAGACATGCAAGAGATTGTCCCCATTGGCTTTCCCAGCAAGGAGCTCCCACTCAGATGTGGAGACCTGCTGTGGCTACGCAGTTCCACCTGTCAGGCGCCCGCTAGCTCTGAGGCTGACCCAGCGCTCTGCAGCGCAGCCAGCCGCCCTGCGGGCCGTGCTAACCAGGCAGTAGGGTTTCGTCATTACAATGTGCTCACCCAGTGTCTGGGCATAGAGAAATGTGTTCAGAGCGCCAGTGGCGCTGGGCACCAGGCTCATAGCCTTCACAGCCATTGTCCAGGCGGGGGAGGCTCCGCCTGCCTGCCCTTCAGTTGAGCTAACCAATCCCAGGCTGGGTGGGACATGGTGGTGCGATGCCCTCTGTCCCCATGGGCTGCGGAGTCTCTTCTGGGGGATTTTCCTCCCCGGGCCGTGTTGGGGTGCAGGCTCTGACAGGTGAGCTGCTCTGGAATGGCACGGTGACCCAGTAGAGCAGTTCCTCTCATCCCCTGCCTGTGCGAGGCTCGCTCCGAGGCCTTTCTGGGAGGCTGAGTGCATTGGTTGAATGGGGCCAGCTATAGGTGAATATTCAAATGTCCAGCTCAAGCATGTGGGCGTCAGGGCCTGATCTAAGGCACTCCCTCCACGTTAGTGTCTGGGAAACCTTCTCTACAAGTCAGGTTTGCTTTGGTCTGGGCCGTGTTCTGCTGTCTGGCCTGAGCCTCCTGCAGCTTTGCAGCGGGCCGGGTGGTTGCACACCTGCAGCCGTGCCCTTGCTGTCTGTGTGAATCGTGGGGGTCCAGGAGCTCGGAGCCGGGCTCTGTATTCTGCTCATGTGGGAGCTGCAGTGTGGGTATTGCATGCTGATGGTGGAAGCAAGCTGTGAGCCCCGCGGCTGGACAGGGTTTGCAGTGGGAATGCAGATAGGATGGGGCCCTGAGCCATCTCTGCCCCAGGAGTGTCCTATCCATTGTGCGTGGGTGAAGGAAGGTCCCGTGGCACTGCCCCTGAGCTCCCTGTGGCGCAGCAGTGGGTGGGGCAGGCTGTGTCACGCTCCAGCACAGCCCTGGCTTTGGCCCTCAATTGCCACAGCCCCTTCCGAGGGGTGAGCTGCGGCCAGCAGGCTTCCTGTGGCCCAGGTGCAAGCTGAGCTGTCTGAGGTACCCATTGTGGGAGACACCTACTGCGCTTGTTGCCTCATCTCTCCAGAGCAGAGACTCCTTTGACAGACCCGGCGAGGCTTGGTTCAGGAGCCTGGTTCTGAAAGAGGAAGGTGCTGCCCACCCCCACAGCCCGTGGCAAGCATGGCAGCGGCTCCTGATGGGCTGTCAGGGATCTGCCCCGATTGTCACCAGTTGGCTGTGCAGCCCTTGTGAAGGTCAGCTGTGCTGCTTCCTGCAGGCTGGGCTGGTGGGCTGCGTTTTCTCCCCAGCCCCACCCCATTGGGTCCCTGATCACCACCTTTAGGTAACTCTGGAGCTTGTTGCTGGAATACAGGCAGGAAGCCTGTTCCTGAAGCCAGTCCCCCTGCCGGAACAGCTGTGGGAACATGCCATCTTGGGCGCTTCGCCGTTCACCTTCGATGTGTAAAATACTCAACATCTGCCTCGGGTTGAATGGCCCCCCAAGCGCTGCGCTGCTTTGGCCTCGTTCCATGTGAGAGCGGGAGGCTGGGAACGGGATCGGGTAGCGAGCAGCAAATGCTGAATTGCCCTTTGTCTGTCTCTCTTCCGATTGCCAGCTGGTAACCCGAGTGGCGCGTGCATGCAGCTGGCTGCAGGCAGGCAGTTTGCACGCTCCTGGGTGGAGCGTTAGACTGACCTTGCTAGGTGTATGTTCATGGCCTGGGCCGATTCTCCAGCCATGTGGCCTCTGCCTGGCCAGTGCTCTCCTTGGCCTAGGTGGGGTGTGCTCAGCCTGCATTTTTCCGGCCATTGACAATGCGTATCCTTTTCCTGCTGCCCATTGACCCTCAGCCCCCGCAGCAACATCCGCACGGGCCTGCTGGCTGGACCCTGTTCAGGCCGAGAGGGCAAGCATCTCTGGAGGGGCAGGGAGCAGCTGCTGCGAGGCACTGGGATGCCAACAAGCTCCCCCTAGGGAAGGGGCTTCACAGTGGCCGTTCCCCCTGCACCTGTTTGCAGATGGGCTTTGGGGGTGTGTGTCTCCCAAGCATTGGAGCAGTGGTTATCATCTGCTGCAGGGATGGTCCCCTCTCCTCCCCCAGATGTGCACATCTCAGGCTGGGGTGTCTGCACTGCTTGCCCAGCCTTGCCTGAGCCAGGCGAGGTGAACAGTCTGCAGGAGAGAGCGGAGTCCTTGTTCCTGCTGTTCCTGTGTGCCCTCCTGACACGGTACCCGAGGGGCCTGGGCAGTCTCCGAGCTCCGGGACTGTTTGACAGGGGCAGGGCGGGACAGGAGTGCCCCTTTGGCCAGCCCTGAGCAATGGGCTTTGCCCCTTTCCCCGAGGCTCTCCCACAGCCTCGCAGACCCTCCCTGCTGGGGCGATCCAGCTCCGCCTCTCCCATAGCTCTGTGCTGCCTGGCTCTGGCTGCAAGCCACAGGGCTTCTACTGGGATTTGAAGGGGTGTTTTTGTGCCTAGCTGGGCAGCCGGGTGTTTGCCTCTCCTCTGAGGTGCTTTGTTCTCTTCCTGTGGCCAAAGCGCCTGCCGGCTCCTGTCCCTGTGAGCCACTCCTGTTTCAAACCAGGAGCTGTGTTTCTAGGTTAACCTCTTCCTCTCCCAGGCTGTGTCATGTAGAGATAAAGCCGAGGGGTGGGTTGAAAACTGGCCCTCTGGGTATGTCTGAGAGAGGAGACAGTTTTACCAGCGTGGGGGATCATTGGGGGAGGGGAGATGCTGGAGCGGAAAGCCCAGGAACAGAGCCTGTAACAGACTTGTCTGCTCCTGAAATCTCACCTGTGAAATCTGGAAACTTGGCAAGCAGGTTAGCGCGTGCCAGGGCGTTTGGAGCCTCCCAGCGCCCTATGCGTGGCACAGAGAGGATGGCCTTCTCCTTGGCCTAGTTACTGTTGTCCTCACTGCCGTTCTGGGCACAGGGCTGCTCCCACATAGGGCTGAGAAAACAACAGTGCTGGTTTCAGTGTGGGTTTTTTTCTGGAAGTTGAGGCTCTGAGGATTCGAGCTGGAGAATGAGGTGCACATTTGTAACAGGGAGGGGAGTTAATCACTGGACCAGCCTCCTTAGTGATATGGTGAATTCTCCACCACTTGGAGTTGTTGACTCCAGACTCGAGCTCCAGCAGAAGCAATGGGCTCTTGAAGGAATCACTAGGTGAGGTTCTGTGGCCTGTTAGGCCGGAGGCCAGCCCGAGTCCCTTTTGGCCTTGAAGTCGGACTCCCCTGGAGCCCAAGCGCCACTGGCTATTGCACTGGCTAGCAGTGCCAAGCTGAACGCTTTTGGCTCCGTGAGCCCTTGGTTCACTCCGCAGGAAATGAGCCCCCCGGGAGGCAATTCAGCAGGTTCTCGGACAAGGGCTCCATCACTCCGAGGATGAAGAGGAACCTGCTTGCTGGAAAATTGCCAAGCAGAACACTTCAGAGTCCCCTGGCAGGGCCTGAACTCTTCGACAAGCTCCTCGGGAGACAGGATTGGATGTCCGCACCCTTCGGGGCCTTTGAACACCCGCCCCAACACAACTAGCCCGTTCTCCCGCTTTCCCTCCCCCGGGTTCCCATCTTGTTCCTGTGGCCCGGCAGGCGCCAGCCGAGCCCGACAGCACCTGTGCAGTCCCTGGGGCCAGGAGCTATGGCTCCTGTGGGGCAGTCAAGCTACAGAGGCGGCCGTGGGCCCTTAGTTTCTTTGTCTGGGTTTCAGCGGCTGGAAAGGAGAGTTCCAGCCTCAGAGACCAGCCAGCTCTGGGTTAGCAGCAGCAGCCCAGACGGAGGAGCTGCTTGGACCGGCCTGGCACTGGCCTTTGATGGTGGAGGAGAAGCTATCGGCTACCTGGCTGGGCGTGCACCGCCCTTCTGGTGCGCAGACCGGCTAGTCCTGGGCTTCGGGATGCTGCGTGCCTCTCTCCTGCAAACTCCCTTTGGGCCCAGCTCTGGAGAGACTATGCCAGGGCCCTGACTGCTGCTCTCGCAGGCTCTTGTATTGACCAGATCAGTGGGCTTCCTTCAAAGGGCTTTGTTTGCTTAATTGCCTTCTCCTCCCCCACCCAATCCCTGCCTTTGGAAAGGGCTCTGGGTGGGGGAGGTGTGACAGGACAGTTCCTGGTAGGGACAGTCCCGGGACCCCACTTGGGGCAGGGCTCCAGACAGAGCTTTGCAGAGGGGGCCATTGCGGGATCGAAGTCAAGATGCCTTCGGGGGGGTTTCAGGCTTCAGGGACTCTGACCCTCCACTCGATGTGGCTCGGAGCTGGGTGTTCCTTTGTGACTCTCTCAGCAGCCCAGCCCAGGGCTCTGCCCCTTCTCGGCCAGTGCTCCCCCTGAGAGAGGGGAGTGTTTCCAGCTGGCCTGGCACCCCGGTGTTTGGCACAGGCCTCCTGCATGCGGTTCATGGGCTCAGCAGCTTGCATACGCTGGAGAACGGCCCGGGGCTGAGCTGCGGGAGGGTTTGGGCTCCAGACAATTCCTCGGGCTTCAGATGAAGAAAATCAAAACTGCTCTAAGTCCCAATTCTGAAGGAACTGGAAACTGGGTGTCTCGTCATCAGACAGTGTTTAACTCTTGATGGGCCGGACTAGATCACAGTGCAGTGATCCCTGGGGGCACGTGGACGTCTGTAGTGTTGGGCACTGAAACCATGTGGCTGGCCCGGGTGTGGGTGTGGATCTCACTTTGCACCGGGCTGCCTGTCCCTGGGGTTCCCATCACAGCAGTTCGCAGCACTGGAGCGTAGCGGGATCAGAGAGACCTGGGGTGCCTGTAGGGTTAAAAGCGCAGCCCTGTTCAACCTCCATGTTCCACCAAGTCCTGGGTGTTCCTGTCCTTCTGGCCATGAGGGTCCCCCGCCGGTCAGGCCTCAGCTTGCTGCCTGTCAGCACTCGGGGCTGAATCTGCAGAGGTGTCTGTGCCCTGCAGTGTGTTCCCCAGTCTCAGGCGCTGTGTATCCTGCAGAGCTGGACCCTGACAGGGAAGAGCAGTGAGAAGCATCCCCCAGGGCGCTGGAGGGGCACGCTGAGCTGCATCCTGGCGCTGCCTGGGAGGCTGCTCAGAGGCTGATTTTCACTTTGGCCTTCTATTTTCTGGGCTGGAAGGGCATGTTCTGGCCTGGCCCGAGCTAGTGCGGGGGCCCCTAGTGTCGACAGGGCAGCTTGCAGCTTACGCCCGAGCATCCAGGCGAGGGAGTGCCTGGGAATGTGGGCTGGAGCGGTGGGGAGCCCCTGACCTGGAGTGGGAGCACCCGCTCCCTGTCCTGCTGCCCCTCAAGCGTGGCAGCCCTCTCCAGGGCGCTGTGGGTCAGAATGCTCTGAAGCAGGGTGTGTAGTGAAAGAAGCAGGCTGTGTTCCCAGGATCTGTCATGCACAGGCCCTGGCCTTCTCCTGGGCTGCAGCTGTTTCACTGTCGCCTGCTTTCATTGCTGTCTGGGCAAGGCCTCTGCCCCCTACCCCCCCGGGATGGGGAGGGACAAGGGTGGGGCGCAAGGGAAAGGGCTCGAGCCCCCTCCCCCCACATGCACGCACACCGACCTGGTCTACACTTCAAACATACATTGCTCCAGTTATGTCACTCGGGGTGTGCAAGGCTCTGTGACGTTGTGGGGTGCAATCCAGAGCAGGGAGGGGCTGTCACCCACCTGGCCTGGTCACACCCTGGGTGTCTGTGTACAGCCAGAGAGCTCCAGCAGCTCTGACCCCAAACACCAGCTGCACTCTGGCTCCTGCCAGCCTGGGTTACAGCTCCCAGGGTGACCCCAGCACACTCCCAGTCCCAGATGCCCCCCAAATACGTGTGTTCTGCATCTCCAGCTCTCTCCTGGGCAGCCCAGCTGTGTTGGGTCTGTTGCCCTTCTCCGAGGATCGATGCACAGCAGTCTGTACCTCAGCTGGAATTACCTGCCCAGTTCACAACACGAATTGACAAATAAAACGAGTGTATTTAATTGCAAAGCGAGAGCTGTTCTGGGGGTACAAGGAAAGAGGCACTAAAGTCAGAAATGGTTCCAAGAGCAATGAAGATAAATCGCTTCCCGAGGCTGAACTTCCCAAGCTGGCCTGGCTCGAGCTGCAGTCTCTGAGCACATGTCCAGTAACGCTGCTCACCAAACCCTCCGGCCAGGCTCTGCCCCCAAAGCCCCACAGCCATTTCTTTCCTGGTCTTGGGTGAACAGGAGAGAGATGGGTGGGGAGAGAGAACTGGGGGGGTTGCCCCCTCACTTTTAGAGTTCAGCCCCCCTTTGAAATGCATTGTCTTGAGGGTGACTCCTCGATAAAGGTCTTTCCCCCCGAGAGCCAGGAGTTGGGGGTGGGGTGGGGAGGTTCCATGCTGCTGTTTGCTAAGATCAGATCCATTTGTTCCCACCCCATCCATGCCCCAGAATGACCCCTTGGTAGGCGATGGCCCAGTAGCTGTGACGGCGGCTGTCTGGCTGGGGCGACAACTTGTCTTTGGGGAGCGGGTTTAGCCCCTCCCCAGACTTGCCTGGCAAACACCCTTCAGTCATGAGTTCAGTTAATGCTCAGAGCTTTACACAATGTTCCGCTAGCCCTGTCCCCGGGACGTTCTTGCCCAGCAAGGTATTAGCTCCCCTGGCGTATTTGTACAAAGATGGTTGCAGTAATGTGCGGGTGTGACGGCAGGGGGGCGTCCTGTCACAGAGGGGCACTGGAGCCCCACGCACGCGCACTGACCGGGTCGACACTTAAAATTCACATTGCCCGAGCTAGGTGTGAAAAGTTCTGCTGACCTAGACCCTGGTGTGGATGCAGGTAGGACAGCAGCAGAATTCTCCCACCAAATGCTATCGCCACCTCAGCTGCAGCGGCAGACAAACCCCTTCCATGGAAATGTCTATGCTATGGCTCTACAGCACTGGAGCTGGGCTGCCCCCAACCCAGGCATGGCCTGCAGCTCCCCAGGGCCTGCTGGGGCCCGTTTCACACTGTCTTCCCCTGCCCGAGAGCTGAGAGTCTGACCCCTTCCCCCATACGCTTCCAGCAGGGGGCTGCTCTTGCCCCATTTGATCTCTGAGCTGCACCCCTTCCCCTGGGTACTCCCTGGCCCCACAGGTGATCACCTTTCCTGCCTTCCTTTCAGCCGTGGGCACTCGGGCACGGATCCTCTTCACCAAGGAGCCGTCCTCTCAGGACGCCTTGCACGGCCGCAGCGCCATCCTGCGCTGCGAGGTGGAGGAGCCGAGTGGCGTGGAGTTCGAGTGGCTGCACAATGGGCTTTCCGTCCAGGACACCGAGCGCCGCTTCCAGGAGGGCAGCAACCTGCAGTTCACCGCCGTGGATCGGCAGCAGGACGCCGGGAGCTTCCAATGCGTGGCCAGGAGCACGCTCACGGGAGAGGAGGCCCGAACGGCGAATGCATCTTTCAACATCAAGTGTGAGTACGAGAGCAGGGCCAGCGAGCCTGCCCCAAGCCTCTCCTCCTGACCCAGACCCCAGGGTGGGCACATGGCAGCGGGTACAGCCCTCCCTCCTGCTGCCTTTTCCTTGCCAGGGCATCCCCTCAGCTGGTGTCCACGTTCCCACAGAGTCAGCTACGGCCTGGCTCCTTCCTTCGATGTATTCTGTGGAGGGGCACACACCACGGCCTCTGGGCTCCAGGCCTGGCCCAGTCACTCCCC
>NC_133771.1:215141734-215162286 GCF_003597395.2 Chelonoidis abingdonii | reverse complement strand
AGCCCAGAGCTGGGGCAGCAGGGGGTGTGGGTGGGGTGGGATGCGGGTGGCCAGGGTATGACTGGGTGTGGGTGGGGGCCAGGGTGGAGCTGTCACACTGAGTGAGGATCTGGGCTGCACACACAGCGGTTCTTGCAGGACCCTGCAGATGTCCCGTTGGGCCCGTCTAACTGCTCGGGGGGTAAGTGGGAGCAGAGGGGCTGACCGGGTTAGGAGGGGGTATTTCTAGCTGGGGGCTGTTCCAGACTGTGGGTGGGAGCTGCCAAACTGGGCCAAAGCCTAGGCGGGGATCTGCAGTGCCCACCACCCGGGGAATGGGCTGGGAGCTGTGATAGGTCATTCCCGTGGGAGTTACCCTTCTCCTGCTCTCCACCTTCCCTCCACCACACTGGGCACAAGCCTTCAGACATGGCTACTGGAAAAGCGACCCCCTGTCACCATGCGAGGCCAGGCCGATGGCACTGCCCCCAACGCCTGCTCCATGGGGGGCTGGGCCCCAGTCCGGCAGCACATCCGCGAGGATGCTGGCATGGAGAGCTGCAAGCTGGAGTCTGTGCAGCGTCTGGGCTAATCTGATGCTGGCCAGTGGCCCTGAGCGCCACCAGTCTTAGCCCCACTCCTTTACCTCCAACAGTCTGTCTGTCGTGGGCCACTTTTCTCCATCTTTTGCTGATTCTCCTAACCAGTGTTTGCTCCAGGCTGTGCTGGACTTCTGTCCCCTGGGCTGACGCTGAGCACAGGCCTCGTCCCTTCTCCTGTGCGGCACTCCGCGTCAGCACTAGAGAGACATAACACCCATGCTGGGTCAGCCCAATGGTCTAGCTGGCCCTTATCAAATTCCTTTATGAACCTAGTTATACTTCTGGCCTTCACAACATCCCCTGGCAGTGAGTTCCACAGGTTGACTGTGCATTGGGTGAAGAACTTCCTTCTGTTTGTTTTAAACCTGCTGCCTGTTAATTTCATTGGCTGACTCCTGGTTCTTGTGTGATGGGACGAGGTAAAAGACTTGTCCCTAGTCCCTTTCTCCACACTGGTTGTGAGTTTGTAGCCCTCTAGCATATCCCCCATAGTCCTCTCTTTTCCAAGCTGAGACAGCCCAGGCTCTTTCATCTCTCCTCAGACAGAAGCTGCTCCATTCCCCTGAAGATTTCTGTTGCCCTTCTCTGCACCATTTCCAATTCTACTGGGTCTGTGATGAGCTGGGCAACCCTTGTGGTTTGGCTGAGCTCTCTGGGTGCAGCTGACCCTCCCCCATGTTCCCAGTGTGGCCCCCCAGGCCAGGCTTGTGACCTCGGCTTTCATGTCTGCCTGGTTTTGATCTGCTCCGTTGCCTGCTTTAAAGGCTCTTCATGGATCTCTCCAAATGCTCTACTCTCTGCTGCTGCCTCCCTTGTGGCGCAGAGCCCCCGCGTGCTGCAGGCCACGGCTGGAGATGCTCCTGATATGAGCGCTGGAGGTTGGGGGGGTGTGGAGAGTCCCAGGACCAGCTGGGATCAGCCAAGAACTGCCTGGGGCCAGTGCTGCGCTGCACTGCGCTGGCTGGGGGAGCGGAGTAGCTGGACCAAGCCCAGAGCTCCAAGAGCCAGCTCGGGCGCTCTGGGGCCCACGAGCAGCCTGGGGTGGGTACCTGGGGCAGTGCTGTCGCTGACAGGTGGCAGCAGCAGTGTGGGAGGGCTGGCATACTCTGAGCTAGTGCCATGGCAGTGGTGAGGTGCAGGCAGGATGGTGTGGGGTGTGCACACTGCTCCAAGCAGGGGGTACTGGAACTCCCTTTCCTTCTGCAGGGCTCGAAACAGGTGGCGTTGTCCTGAAGCACCCAGCAAACATGGCAGAGATCCAGCCCTCTGCCTCCGTGACGCTGCGCTGCTACATTGACGGCCATCCGCGGTAAGGAGCCGCTCGCGCTTCGCCAGCGTCCGGTCTGGGCTCTGCCTGGCCTTTCACCTGCTCTCTCTCTCTCTCTCTCTCTGTCTCTCCTGTGAAGATCCACCAAAGCCTAGGGGGAAGGTGAGAGGCAGGAATAAGCATCACCGCGGGAGCACAGTAAGGGTGGGCCTGGAGCTGCTTGGTGTGCTGATTGGGGTCTGTTTGTCATTGAGACGGCTGCATGCGTCATGGCTTCCCGAGCTGTGTGTCCTTGTGTCCTGTCCAGCCCAGTGGGGCGGAACGAAGGATCAGCCGAGCGGGCCATTTCCTGGCTGCTTCATCAGCGCATGTGCTCTCAGGCCTGCTGCTGGCCGCCGCGTTGACATGCCTGTCTGTCTCCTAGCCCAACGGGCCAGTGGTTCCGGGATGGCACCCAGCTGCTGGATGACCGTAGCAGCTACTGGATCAGCAGTAAGGAGCGGACGCTGACCCTAAAGAGCGCCAGCCCCGAAGACAACGGCGCCTACTACTGCTGTGCTCGCAACGCCGTGGGCATGGTGTGCAGCAACAACAACTTCACACTGAATCTCATTGGTGAGGGGCTCCCGCCCACCCACGCAGGCAGCAGGGCCCCGGGAGGGGGCTGCTCAGGCCTGTGCCAACCACCTTCTCTTTGATGTTGCAGCACATCAGTGAGGCTGTGACCTCAGATCTGCTGCAGCTGGGGAAGTGTCAGGCTGGTGTGATTTCCTCCCTCCCCCCAGGAGGGAGGGGAAATTGTCATTCCCAGGGGCCCTGCCTGAGCTAGAGAAAGGAGCGAGCACCACCCCTGCGTGGCCACATTTTAACCCTGCTTCGTCCCTGGGGCAGGCACAGGCAGGGATGGTTATAACTACCCGCTCCACAGCCCAGCAGGTAGCTGGTGGGTTGTTAGCCCGGCTCCGCACACAGCGCTTGTATCGGTCAGCGGGGGCCATTGTACCACTGTGTTCTACCCATTCAGCCCCAGTGCAGCCCCAGTTATACTGGGATAAAGGTGCCCAGGACCAGGACAGTGTATTCCCCTTCCACCAGTGCCAGCAGCGTGAAAGCAGCATCCACCCAAGGGTCTGGACTGCTGTGCCCCTCCCAGTATAGGTGAAGCGACCCCCCTTGTGTGTGCAGACAAGGCCTTAGCCACCCCTCCGGTTCCGAGTCTTGGCGGGGCCTGGCGCAGGGGCTGTCGCTGGCAGAGGGGCAGCATGCCCAGAAGAGAGGTTGGGTGAAGGTACATTTCTGCCATGTGGGAAGGGAGCAAGCAGCTTGGTGCCAGTCCCTGCCATGTCAGACAGGCCCCCTCTCCGTGGCTGCTTGGAAGGCAGGCTGGGCCTTCCCCAGCTCTGCCGGCCCTGCTTGCGGCTGGGCTGGCCTGGGCTGGGCTGTGGCAGCAGACTGACGCTTGTGGCTCTGGCTGTGCTTTCCAGACTGGTCAGTGTTCCCAAAGGGGAGCCAGGGGCCAAAACCACCCTGTGAAAGCCAGACGCGAGGACACAGCAGCCTCTCCAGGAAGCAGAGCCTGTGCCGGGACAGGATTGTAAACACCTGCAGGCACGCGGGTCCTTGTCCTGGCAGGCTCTCTGGATGCTGCAGCCCTGCCCTGTGCAGGATTCCCGCCAGTCCCTGGCCAACCCTCCCTGTGTCTCGTGTCTTGTGGGAGACGAGCTGGCATTCGGGGGAGAGATGGGACCCCAGCCACCCTAATGTTCCTGCGGTCTCCCCTCCCAGACGAGAGCTTCCCTCGCCCGGTGGTCATCCCGCAGGACCTGATAGTGAGTAAGAACGAAGAGGCCATGTTCCACTGCCAGTTCACGGCAGTGCCTCCTCCCATGCAGGAGTGGGTCTTCGAGGACAGCTCTCCCATCACCAACAGGACACGGTAAGTGTCCCCTGGCCCCCTTGGGAAGCTGCGGTGGGGTGGGGGTAGGAAAGGAAACCTGTCTCCTATTTCATTGCATGCTCCTGAGACCTGCAAGGCTGGAGGAGCCGTGAGCCCTGAGCGTGTGAGGGGATCAATCCCACTTCCCGTGCTGAGTTCCCTTCCCAGCGCCTGTCCAAGGGCCAGGCTCATTCTGGGTTGGTCCCACTTCCTATGAGGCTCCGTCTCTGCCAGCCACTTGCCAGGGGCTTGGAAGGGGAGCAGCAGTCTGGGCGCTTGTCTCTCTGGTTAAGACGTGGAATGAGGGAAAGCAGTCTGATTTCTGGCTAGCTCACGTCAGGAAGGAATCGGTCGAAGCTGGCTTGACCCAAGCCATCTTCACCTGCAGTCAGAGTGGCTGCACTGCGCTTTGCACGGCCTTAATGACATCGGTTTAAAAACACCCCTATAGTTAAACTCCTGCTAACTTGTGGTTAGGCCAGGCCAGGCTAGGCCTCAGGGTGGCTTGTTACTGTCCCTGCCCTGTAGTTAGGGCACCTGCTTGTGAACCGTGATCCTGCTGTTCCCTCCCTTCCCTGAGCTGGCCCTTGGCCTGGTTCTCTTCTGTTGTATAGGTTATGGGGCAGCTTGAGAGTCAGGCAGGGAATTGCCTGGTAGCCTGGGGTATCTCAGCGCTTGATGCAAGAGCTGAGGACATGGGCAGCCAGCCCCAGACTGGCCATGCACAGTGGTGACTGAGCAGACACATGCCTGGCCATTGCTCTACACCCAGATCCCAAGTGAGGAGCTGAGGGTAGGAGGGAGCCATTTGCAGCACATGGCTGCAAGCCTGACCCACGCTCCAAAGCCTAGGAATGGCACTGGAGAGTCTCGAGCACCCTCTGCTGGGCACGTGCAGACAGCTCTGTGTGTTTTGGGTCCGCAGGCCTGGGCTGGGACTGCCTGACCTGTTGATTGCTGAAGAATCTCCAGCTGGCAAATTAACAC
This sequence comes from Chelonoidis abingdonii, assembly GCF_003597395.2. NCBI lineage: Eukaryota > Metazoa > Chordata > Testudines > Testudinidae > Chelonoidis > Chelonoidis abingdonii. The sequence continues at coordinate 215,157,515 of NC_133771.1, read as the reverse complement.
TGTCTGGTGGGTTCTAGGCTCCAGACCAGGCTGTGGTGTGGGCATTGCTGTTAAATTGGGAATCCCAATGTGTGTGGTTGGGAAAAAGCTTCTGAGTTTGCAATAGTTTTATTAACACCAGTAGCAAAATCACAAACTCTCCCACCTTGGGGTGGGAATACAGAGTGACTGTCTGAGGGGCCATGTACTCACGCCATCCCCCACACTAAAATCTGCAGTCAGTCATTGTCCTCACCATTACCCTGGTGTCTCCCAGGGCACACAGGCTGGGATACAGCTTTCCCAGTGTGGGGCGCAGGCGCCCCTGGGCCTAGCGCATATTCAGTAGGGGTTCAGCCCCTTTTCCTTACTTCTGTCCCCCACTAGCGTGGGGGTGCCCATCTCCCATAGCTTCATGGCGTATACGTTAGTGACCATGGCCTTGTGGTGGTGGGACATCTGCTGATGTTCCTGACCCGAGGAGCAGTAAAGCTGCCATCAGCTGCTATCCTGTAGTTACTGATCAGCATTTCAGTCCAGCTCCCGATCCGGGCTTGCTGCTGGCCAACTGCTTATGCAAGGGCCATTTCAGCCCTAGCCTCTGTGAGTTCAGGTGTTGTCGTCCTGGCCTTGAGGCTTGTGGGCGCATTGTATTGCTGCCGTTAGCGGATACCTGTGCCTCAACTACCAGATACCTACAGGCTCTGGTGCTCCCAGCTGGCCCCCATCATGCTGATGGGGTGGCCGGGCCAAAACTGAGCAGAGTTGCCACCCTGTGCGCCAGGTCACAGCACCGTGGGCAGGGAGCCAGCCCAGCCCCACCGGAGTGGCCGCCGCGGGGCGAGGTTTTTGTTGGGTTTCGGTTTATTCCCTGTCGTTTCCCATTTGTGCAGAGCTCTGGCTCGATCTCTGCAGCCCGGGGGTACCCAGCTGGCGTTTCACAAACCTGACGGTTCTTGCCCCCGCCGCTTCCAAACGGAGCTGAGCGTAGCTGCGGCAGGGCTGTCTGCAGATAGTCTGGCCCTATGGCTCTCAGGAGCAGATCCCAGCTGTGACACCACCAGCTCGCTGGAGCCCAGGGACTAGGAAGGGCAGAGAAGACAGCAGCACAGGGAGGGCTAAAGCAGCGTGGGGGGTCTTGCGCACAGCAGGTTTCCTCGCTGGGTGGTGCTGAATGTGGCCACAAGGGACCGAGTAGCTTGAAGGTCAGTTACTCGCTAGAAGTGCACTCTCCCTTCATCATAGAATCATAGACTAACAGGGTTGGAAGGGACCTCAGGGGGTATCTAGTCCAACCCCCTGCTCAAAGCAGGACCAGTCCCCAGCTAAATCATCCCAGCCAGGGCTTTGTCAAGCCTGACCTTAAAAACCTCTAAGGATGGAGATTCCATCCCCGTGCCAACCCCCGGAACCCCAGTGCCATGTACCGTCCCGAAACGGGGCCCTGCTCTGCACCCCTCAGGATGGACGCACACACCGCCAGCAGCAGACTGCCTCAGGATCCCCTCGCAGGCCTGTGCGTCCAGGACCACCTCCCCCGGAATTCCCCATCAGAGAGTCTCCTGCACAACACGCAGCCTGGGGCCTGTGAGTCACCCCGGGCCCTTCTGAGGTGGGCAGCCAGGCCTGCCCCCATTCCCCTGTCCCAGGTGGGGAAGAGAGCCTGCCTCCGACCCCCTGTGTCTCATCTTCCAGTGCTCAGGAGACGGGTGCAGGGAGGGAGCACGTGACCACGGAGCATATTGCTTAGACAGGGCCATGCTGCTGCTTTGCACGTCTGTCCCTCTTGTCTCAGCCCCTCACTCCCTTCGTGCAGGGTCACGGTGTTTGCCAATGGCTCCTTGCTGATAACCCAGGTGAGAGCGCGCAGCACGGGGATCTACAGGTGCATTGGCCACGGGCAGAGAGGGAAACCCACTGTCCTGGAGGCAAGTCTGCGGCTGGCAGGTAAGGCCCCGTGTGGCAAGCTGAGTGATTGTGCGGCTCTGGATGTGCTCTGAGCCAGGCGGGCGCGGCGCTGCCTCTGTAGTGTGGTTGGGGATGAGCCGTTCTTTCTCCAGGGCTGCCTGGCCATGGCAGAGCAGTCCTGTCCCACTGCCCAGCCAGGGCCAGGAGCTCTGCTCTGCTCCAAGGCACAGGACCTCGGCGCATGGCTGGGGGTAAGTCACGTCTCCCCCGGTTTCTCTCAGAGATCGAGGACATGGCGCCATTCTCCCCGAAGGTTTTCATAGCGAGCCAGGAGCAGCGCGTGGCCTGCCCTGCCCCCCGCGGCTTGCCCCAGCCCCGTGTCTGGTGGGAGAGGAACGGCGTCCCGATACCCGCTAGCGGCAGGGTGCACCAGGAGGCCGAGGAGCTGGTGTTCACCAGCGTTACTGGGAGCGATGCTGGCACTTACACCTGCCACGCGGCAAACAAGGCTGGGGAGAAGAAACAAGACCTTAGCGTCACCGTAGCCAGTAAGTGTCTTGTGCTGGGCAGGGGTGGTGGGTGTGGGGTGCTGGGCAGGGGGTGCTTGGGATGGGGTGTGGGGTGCTGGGCAGGGGGCGGTGGGTGTGGGGTGCTGGGCAGGGGGTGCTTGTGGTGGGTGTGAGGTGCTGGGCAGGGGCGCTTGGGATGGGATGTGGGGTGCTGGGCAGGGGGTAGTCGGTGTGGGGTGCTGGGGATGGGCTGTGGGGTGCTGGGCAGGGGGTGTTGGGGATGGGCTGTGGGGTGCTGGGCAGGGGTGCTTGGGATGGGCTGTGGTGTGCTGGGCAGGAGGTAATGGGTGGGGGGTGCTGGGCAGGGGGTGTTGGGGATGGGCTGTGGGGTGCTGGGCAGGGGGCGTTGGGGATGGGCTGTGGGGTGCTGGGCAGTGGGTGCTGGCCAGGGCTGGTGGGTTGAGATGGCAGATGGCCAATGCCCCATCACTGACTGTGGAGCAAAGGCTGAGCGAGTGCAGGCTGCATCGCAGACCCTCGCCCAGCAGACAGCCCCAGGCGCAGCAGGGAGGAGACTCTCTTGGCTCTCTTTGGGGTGGCCTCTGGCAGGTCTCCCCAGCCCGGGGGCAGTGCCCGGGTGTCCCTGTGGCTCTGGGAGGAGGTAGGGCCTTTCCCAGAGGCCCCCTGCCCCATGCCCATGTTACAGTGCCGAGCTCCTGCTGCCCCGGACGTCACCTCACCAGCAGTCAGAGTTGGGCAGGCGGGTGGTGCAGTGCCCAAGCTCTCCAGGCCAGCCGGGGCACTGCCAGGGGCACTGCCAGGGTCCTGGTGTGTCTAAGGCAAGCACTGCGCTGCTGGTGGGCACCCAGGTAACGTTGTCCCCTCTTCCCCAGCGGTGCCCAGGTGGGTGGAGATGCCCAGGGACAGCCAGCTGGAGGAGGGGAAGCCGGGCTATCTCCACTGCCTCAGCAAGGCCTCCCTGAAACCCACCGTCACCTGGTACCGCAATGGTGTCTCCATTTCCGAGGTGAGTGGAGTGCGTCAACCCTCAGCCAGCCCAGCTGCGCTCCCAGCACCTGCGCTCTGCCGCTGGCCGAGCATGCCTGTCGTCCCCAGGCTGCGCGTAAATCCAGGGAGCAGGCTCATGCCCTGCTGCCCCGGCTGCATGGGGCAGCTCCAATCCATGAGCCTTTCCCAGTGCTAGGACCCCCTGCATGTCTCCCGCCACCTGCCACTGTCAGCTCCTAGCAGCCCGGGCCCCAGGCTCTACCCCCTGTCCCCTAGCCTGCTCCAGTGGGCCAGGTCCCAGCCTGAGCCCTGGCAGGGGAGGCGGCAGAGCTCAGCGCACTGAGCCAGTCATGGGCTGTGCATGCAATGGGTCTGTGGGCCAGGGCAGGTGGGGGAGGGCAGCAGGACTGATGCCTCTGTTCTGGTTGAGCAGGACTCGCGCTTTGAGATCTCGGAGAATGGGACACTGCGCATAAACAACGTGGAGGTGTACGACGGGACCGTGTATAAGTGTGTGAGCAGCACCCCGGCGGGGAGCATCGAGGGATATGCTCGTGTGCACGTCCTGGGTAGGCTGGGCGGCTGCATGCTGCCGCGGGGACTCTCCCCTCCGCCCCTCCTCCCACTGCTTGGGCAGGCACCGCACCCTTGGGCTAGGACACCGGCTGCTCTGGGCTCTGAGCCCCAGGCCTCTCCCTCTGTGGCTCCTTGGCTCTTCCAGCTGGGGTCCCCGCTCCCCGCGTGCGTGTGCAGCAGGGCCGGGTCTCCAGCCGGGGCCCCTGATCCCTGCCTGTGTGTGCAACAGTGCCCCCAGTGCCAGCGTGGGTCTCCAGGCACAGCCCCCAGCTCCTGGCACGGGTATCCAGGCATGGCCCCTCGTGTCAGCTCGGGTCTCCAGGCACGGCCCCCAGCTCCTGGCACGGGTATCCAGACATGGACCCTGGTGCCAGGGCGGCGGGTCTCCAGGCACGGCCCCCCAGCTCCTGGCACGGATATCCAGACACGGCTCCCAGTGCCCGCACAGGTAGGTAGTGGGCTCAGTTACACTCCAGGGTCTCTGGGCTGACTGCCCCGTCTGTGTTTGTTCCAGAGAAGCTGAAGTTCACGCCCCCTCCGCAGCCCTTGCAGTGCATGGAATTCGACAAGGAGGTCACCGTGTCCTGCTCAGCCACTGGCCGTGAGAAGCCCACCATCCAGTGGGTCAAAACAGGTGAGGGGTGGGGACGTGGTATGTTTCCGGATTGCCTGGGGCTGGGCTTCCTGGTGTGGGGGTGGCTGGGCTCAGCACTAGGGATTGTTCTGGCCTAAGGCCTCTGGCCTGGCTGGGTAGCTCGGTGCCCCTCTGGGCACACGTGCCCTGCTTTGCCAGCGCTGCAGCGAGGAGGAGCCCAGGCTGCCCACAGTGCCCAGAGCCTCCTGGCTGCAGCATAATCCCCCGTTCCTGCCCTCCAGACGGGAGCAGCCTGCCGGCTCATGTCAGCCTGAGCGCTGGTGCCCTGCACTTCCGCAAGGTGAGCCGGAGCGACGCTGGTAACTACACGTGCATCGCCTCCAACAGCCCCCAGGGCGAGATCCGGGCCACGGTGCAGCTCACGGTGGCAGGTGAGTGCTGCTCGCCTCCTGGCTCGGTCCCTGCTCCAGGGAGGTGAGGGGCATTGCCTGGGCACACCCCTAAACAGCTGTCCTGAGGAAGGAAACATGCTCTGGCCTCAGGCTTCCAACCCCAGGGGCCCTTTGCACCTACTGGTGCTGCAGGTCATGGCCTCCCAGTCAGCTGAGCTGCTGGCGGTGTCTGTTTGTTTGTCTGCAAGTCACCCCGAAACCCAGTGCTGTTTGTGCAGCTCCCTCTCCTGCCCACAGCTCTGCCAGCTCCCTGCTGCAGCCTGTGGGACTGGTGAATGCCACCCACAGGCAGCTGTCCTGTCCCACACTGACCCCCCCCCTCCCCCCGCCCCAAACTGGGATGTCCAGGGAGCCTGCGCAGACCTGGCAGTGGGCGGTGGGCAGCAGCAGTAGGAGAAGTACATGCATCGGCGCTGAGCTGCTGTGACCTCTGTGTTCAGTTTACATCACCTTTAAGCTGGAGCCGGAGCCCACGACGGTGTACCAGGGGCACACAGCCGTGTTGCGGTGCCAGGCCGAGGGCGACCCAGTGCCACACATCCAGTGGAAGGGGAAGGAGAGGATTCTAGATCCCAGCAAGCTTTTACCCAGGTATGGAGCCCTCTCTCTGCCCCCGGCTGGAACCTGAGCTCTCCTGCCTTGGGCATGTGGGCTGGCTGCCTCCGGCCCATCCTGGAGCAGTGTAGGAGGGCCAGCTGGGGGCACCGTTCCCAGCCTTCCACGCTCCTGGGCCAGGCCCCAGACCTGGAGACCAGACCAATCCCCTGGGGGATATTGGTCATTAAGTGGTTTCCTGCACTCCTCTGTGAGTGAGAGCTGTGACTGGGAATCCCCTGCCTTCGGGAGCCGAGGCTTTAAGGCAAGGCCCAGGTATGGAGGGGGTACCCTGGGCCCAGGCCACTGAGAAAGCTGCTCCAGCAGAGCTCATCAGCTGAGCCGCTGAGGAGCACAGGAGTGGGGCCTCTTGCCAGCAGCAGGGGAGTCATTGGCACCAATCTCCGGGGAGCAGCAGAGTCCATTCCCTTGCAAGGCCACTGCCCGATGGGGAGGGGTCCCGGCAGGCCTGGGAGGCCATTGGAGTCCCTGGGAGAGACCAGCCCAGGATGGTGTGAGGAGCTGGGTGCTCAGGACGGCTGTGCGCTCGGTGGTGGTACCAGTAGAGCTGGCTCTCAGGTGCTGTTCTCCAGCTGTAGTTATGCCCTAGCGTGGGCGCAGCTAGACTGAGAGAAAGGCGCCTTCTCCGGGGTAGGTACAGCCTTCCCCATGCAGCACTGCTTTAACTGGACCAGTCTAGTTACAGGGCTGAGGGGAGATGGGGCTTTGGTCCAGTTCCTCGAGGCAGGTGCCCACGTCTGACAGGGCAGCATCACCGACAGCCGCGGCTAAGGGGCTGAGCGCAGGGTGGCAGGGAGAGCAAGGCCCCTAGCAGGGCTAAGGCTTGAGGAATGATGCCAGGGCTCAGACTTCTGGCTCCTGGCCCCTTTCGCCAGCAGCAGAGCAGTGGAACCAAGGCAGAGGAGAGAGCGCTGACCGGGGGGTGGCTAGCACCCTGCATGCCTGACCCAGCACATACCTCATTCACGCCCTTTGCTGGGCCCTGTGCTCTCCCGCTGGGTGTGCAGGCGAATGCGTCTCAGCGGTGAGAACTGCTCTCCTGTCTCAGCGGCGTCAGTTGCAGTGAGCAGTGCTGGTGGGGTCTTGTTATGCTGACGTATTTGAGGCCCTGGACGGATGTTCGGCTGGATCAGATGCCTGCACAGGCGTTCCGGGAGTGTGCCGGAAAGTGCTCTGCACAGTCACGCAGTGTTGAAGGGCAGCACTTGGCAGAGGGCCAGCTGGCTGCTGGCTCCATGCAGGCCAAGAGGCCTCTGGAGGAATATGGGGGTACCGGAGCTATTTTGAGGTACACGGTATTGTTCATAGAAAACATGACTAAGAATTCCCACGGTCTCCCTCCCTGCCATCCCTGGCTGCACAGACCCAACAAGAACCCGGGCCTTCGACCCCTGCCGCTCCCCTCTGCTCTGACCTCACATACTGTGTCCCGGGAGGGCCTTGCTTGGGGTTTGCGCAGCACCTAGCACCCGGGACACCCCCTAAGTGCTGCTATGGGGGGTGCCTGTTGTTCCAGGATCCAGATCATGCCAAAAGGCTCCTTGGTGATCTACGACGTCACTACGGACGACTCCGGGAGGTACACGTGTATTGCTGGCAACAGCTGCAACATCAAACACCGTGACGCCATCCTCTATGTTGTAGGTAGGAGGCGCCCTCGAGCCCTTCTTGGGGACTCGGGCAGGAGCAGCTCAGCCACCAGTGGGAACAGCAACTGGGGAAGGCAGGGCAGGCGTCTCCTCTCTGCACGGGCACCTCTGTGCAGTCGAGGGAGGGTCTCCTGTTCCTGTAGCACAATTCTGCCGCGCTGGCAGGTCACCATTCCTGCACACGGCACCGTGAGGGCAATGTGGAGACAGCCAAGTGGGGGTTGGAGCTGGACCACTGGGGCTTCAGTGGCAGCAGGTAGTCGAGTTCCCTGTGGCAGCACAGCTGAGGTATTGGGGTCTGGACTCACTCAGGGCAAAGAGCACCCCCCACAGAGTGTCCCGCCCAGCCAGGGGCTCCCCTGCACATGCACACCCTGTGAGCCATGTCCCGCCCAGCCAGGGGCTCCCCGGGCCCACGTCCCACCCAGCCAGGGGCTCCCCTGCACATGCTCACCCTGTGAGCCGTGTCCCACCCAGCCAGGGGCTCCCCGGGGCCACATCCCGCACAGCCAGGGGCTCCCCTGCACATGCTCACCCTGTGAGCTGTGTCCTGCCCAGCCAGGGGCTCCCTGGGGCCACGTCCCGCCTAGCCATGGTCTCCCCTGCACATGCTCACTCTGAGCTGCATCCCGCCCAGCCAGGGGCTCCCTGGGGCCACATCCTGCCCAGCCAGGGGCTCCCCTGCATGCACGCACCCTCTGAGCCGTGTTCCACCCAGCCAGGACTCCTGGGGGCCACGTCCCGCACAGCCAGGGGCTCCCCTGCATGCATGCACCCTGTGAGCTGCATCCCACCCAGCCAGGGGCTCCCCGGGGCCACGTCCTGCCTAGCCAGGGGCTCTCCTGAGCACACACACACCCTCTGAACTGCGTCCCGCCCAGCCAGGGGCTCCCCTGTGCACGCTCAACCTGTGAGCTGCGTCCCACCCAGCCAGGGGCTCCCTGGGGCCACGTACCTCCCAGCCAGGCTGCGTGTTGAGCTGTGCGTTGCACTGTCATCTCACACTGCGTCCCTTGCCCCCAGACAAGCCAGTTGCAGAAGGGGATGAAGTTCCCAACACCCACACACCGTATAAGATGATCCAGACCATCGGGCTGTCGGTCGGGGCGGCCGTCGCCTACATCATCATTGTGCTGGCCCTCATGTTCTACTGCAAGAAGCGGAGGAAGGCCAAGCGGCTGAAGAAGCCCCCGGAGGGCGAGGAGCCCGAGATGGAGTGTCTGAACGGTCAGGTCTTAGCAGCCTGCCGGGGCTTGGTACAGGCCTCCCACGCAGGCCCCAGTGCGTTGGGAGCGGGCTGGGGACCGACTGGGGCTGGCTCCGTTTCCATCAGCGCGGAGTCCTTTCTACGCCAGGCAGGAGCGTGGGGCTGGGGTCCCAGGCTCTCCCAGCAGGCTGTGCCGGTGGCATTGGCAGTGCAGGTGCCAGCGGGTTGCCCTGGGCCGCAGCAGGGAGAGTCCCCCGCAATGCATGAATGCAGTGCCCTCTGATGGTCAGGGCAAGGCAGCGCCCTCTCTGTGGCTTTCCCTAGCAGTGGGGAGCATGAGAACTGACCCCCATGCCAAGGCATTCCCTGCTCCCCATCCCCCAGCCCGCATGCTGAGCTCCCTTCAGGGGGCACGTGCTGGAGGGCTGCGTTGGGCATGGCCAGCTCGCTCTCTGCCCGGGAACTCAGGCGCCGGTTCCTCTGGTGATGGGTAGAGCCCAGTGCAGTTGGTGTGGTAACGGAATGTCTCCCAGGGATCAGGCTTGGAGAAGCTGGTAGCGGCCTGCAGGCTGTAAGGAGCATGCCGAGGTGGTGTCAGGCTCTCAGGCCCATGGTCTATAGCCTCGCAGAGGGCTGCTGAGCCCTGCCGAGATGTCAGTCTTGTGGGGGTTTGAGTGTGTGGAGGGGCAGAGCGCTCTCCGAGCCCAATCGGCGCAGTGACCCGAGATCCTGGCTGCCTGCCCTGGGAAGTGACGGCCCCCGTTTTCCTCACAGGTGGCAGTCTGCTGCAAAACGGACAAACCACGGCCGAGATCCAGGAAGAAGTGGCCTTGACCAATCTGGGGAGTAGCTCCGGTGCCAGCAAGAGGCACAGCACCACCGACAAAATGCACTTCCCCCGCGCCAATCTACAGAGCATCACGACGCTGGGTATGGGCAGTGGGACTAGGTCCGGAACCCAGGCTCAGCCAGGACGTGATGCTTCCCAGGCTGGGAGCCACCTGGCTGCCGCCTGCCCACAGCCCGAGGGCGCTCTGCCTGTGCCAGCTGGGGGTTACCTCCTGGGCGGCTGCTACTCAAGCACTCTCCTCTGGCTGCACCAGCCCTGCAGCCTGCCAGCAGATGCACCCCGTCCCCTGAGTCTCTCCCCAGGGTCCCCCTGTGGTGTCCAGCCCCAATCACGGGATAGCCACAGAAATCTGAGTTCCTCCCTTCCTACATGACAGGAGACCCCACCCAGTTCCTGGGTTTTACCTTCGACACGCAGCCCTCCAGTGCAGTTACAGCCAAACAGGAGATTTACTGCAGAAGGGACAGAGTCAACTAGAAACCAGCGTGAGCAGTGGACGCAAACGATTACGTCGAAACCCAATCCTGGCCTGTCTGATAGATTTCGCCCCCCAAAGTTCAGTCTTTTGCAGCGTCTGCTGCCCCCCTGCGGAGCTCGGCACCCTGCCTTGCATGAAGCATTAAATCTCCCCCGCACAGACAGCTGCATTAGTGGGGGGTATCGAGAAGTTACAAGCTTCCAGCAGAGCCCTCACGTGCTACCCTTCGTGGATCAATATCCTGCTGGCCCCACTGCCCCAGCTGCTTACCCCAGAACTGGGGCTTGTGAAAACCCCAGGCTCGGCAAAGCTCTCGGCTCTGCCATCCAGGGCTGGCCCCTCTTCTTCCAGATGGGACTGCCTAACTGCGGCAGCTGGGATGGAGGGGTTAGCTGCCCACAGTGACCTGCCTTCGGTCTTCACGCCTTGGCCGCCTGTCTCTGGCCACACGGCGGCAGCGGGGCTGTGTGCGCGCCGGCGAGATAGAGTGAATGATTGGTGATACGCTGGGAGTGTCGTGCATGTGGCCGCCTTGCATGCTGGTCCCCGATTTATTTTCTTCCTGGGGGAGTTTCCTTCCTTTGGAGCAGAAATTAGATAATGACGGAAGGGAGTGTCCCGCTGCTCCCCCCAGCCGAATGGGTGCTGGAGAGGGAGGGTGTGTCCCCACGGACGTGAGTGCCAGCTGAGCCTGCGCCAGGTAGCTCCCGCCCTTGGGACCAGCCACCTGTCCCCTTGCTCCAGGCCCGTTGTGTGGCTGCCGCTCCCCATGCCCGCTGAACGGGCCATTCTCATAAGTGCAGTACAGGATGGTGTCTGTCCCTCAGCCCCCTCGTTTTGGGGGCGGCTGTCCTGCTGGCTGCTTCGAGAGTAACGCTGGTCAGCCTTCTCCCAGCTTAGCGTAGGAAACCAGGGCGGCAGCATGGCCTAGTGGGTAGGGTGCTGAACTGGGACTCGGGACCTGGGGTCTTTCCCAGCTCTGCCCCTGAGCTGCTGGGCGACTCAGGTGAGTCATCCCCTCTCTGTGCTCCAGCTCTCCTATTTGCAGTGAGGCAGGGGGGGCAGGCTGCACGGAGGTGACCCTGCACACGGCCCGCCTGCCGGTGACCCGCTGCCCTCTGCTTCCAGGGAAGGGCGAGTTTGGGGAGGTCTTCCTGGCCAAAGCGAAAGGCCTGGAGGACAGCGAGAGTGAGGTGCTGGTGCTGGTGAAGAGCCTGCAGACGAGAGATGAGCAGCTGCAGCTGGACTTCCGGCGCGAGGCGGAGATGTTCGGCAAACTGAGCCACCCCAACGTGGGGCGGCTGCTGGGCCTGTGCCGTGAGACAGAGCCGCACTACATGATCCTGGAGTACGTGGATCTGGTAAGGGAGGGGCCCCGCTGGCCAAGGGTGGGGTGAGCACAGGCCGGGAGATGCCGTGTGGGGAGAGACCCTCTAGCGCCTAGGATGGAGCTAGGCCCTCAGGGGGCCAGGGGAGGGAGATTGGGTTTGTGGCCAGGCTCTCCGCTCCCTCCTCTATCTAGAGGCTCTTTTGCCAGCTTTGCCCTGTGGGGGTCCAGGCAGGGGTCCCCCCCAGCATGGTCCAGGAAGGAGCGGAGACTCTGCGGGTCTGTCTGGAGCAGGGCATGTGGTTACTGGTCCCCTGGCCCTGGGCTGGTGCCAAGCTGCCGGGCCCCCCTGGTCCAGGCTCTCCGAGTGCCAAGGCCCGGCTGGGGAACGGGGAACGGGCAGAGCCCTGATCCGCCCTGGGGCTCAGCTGCCCATTGCGCAAGGGAGGGCAGAGCTGTGTAAGGGGGCACTGGTCTAAAACCTGGGGCCGAGAGGACACTGGTCTCTCTGGAGCCCTCGTTCCCCGGGCACTGGCAGTGCCAGGGCCCACTTGCTGGAGCTCTTGCCTGCTGCCCAGCAGGTGGTGAGCTTATGCCTCTGGCAGACACAGCCCCTTGCTGCCCTGAGGCATCTGACATGGTGATTTCGGCCTTGCCAGGGGGACCTGAAGCAATTCCTGAGGATCTCCAAGAGCAAAGATGAGACGCTCAAGCCTCAGCCCCTCAGCAACAAACACAAGGTCAGTGAGGGAGCATCGGTGACCCCCGGTGGGCTACAAGGGCCAATATGCCCGGCTGAGGGCCCCGATCCTCCCCAGGATGGGCCCTGGAGCCTGCCCACTTGGGTACCAGCTCCAATCAGGCCCAGCACAGGGGTGGGCTGTGCTGCGATGCCCTGTGCCTGGCACTGATGTGTCTCTCGTGGCAGGTGTCTGTCTGCAGCCAGGTGGCCCTGGGGATGGAGCATCTCTCCAACAGCAGGTTTGTGCACAAGGACCTGGCCGCCCGGAACTGCCTGATCAGCGCTCAGAGGCAGGTCAAGGTGTCGGCCCTGAGCCTCAGCAAGGACGTGTATAACAGGTACATCAGGCCAGACCCTGGCTGCCTGCCGCGGGCTCCCCAGTGCGGCGCTCTCCGGCTGGCCTGACCCCCGTCTCGCTTTGCAGTGAGTACTACCATTTCCGCCAAGCCTGGATCCCACTGCGCTGGATGCCCCCGGAAGCTGTCCTGGAGGACGAGTTCTCCACCAAGTCAGACGTGTGGTCCTTCGGCGTCCTCATGTGGGAGGTCTTCACGCATGGGGAGATGCCCTACGCCAAGCTGGCGGACGACGAGGTGCTAGCAGGTACGTGGGGCACCGCCCACACCGGGGTTAGGGGGGCTGGGCAGAGGAAGTTGCTGGGCAGGGGGGTATGGTGGGCTGTTGCCTTCTCTCCTGCTCCTGAGAATGCTGCTGGAGCCGTGGGTCCTGGCCAGTATCTGAGTCGGGCCTAGGGCTGGACAGGCCTGCGGTGACCCCCGGCAATCCCTGTGCCCTCCCAGACTGCTCAGTGCTTGGCCCTGGCCGGCTCTCCAGGCTTCCTGCATGCAGGCTCGGCGCTGTCACCCTCCCTGCCCCAGGACTCTCCTCACCCCTGCCCCCAGCGACTTTGGCCAATGCCCCACCCAGCCTCAGGGCTCTCCTGTCCCCACCCCCCCTGGGCCTCTGCTGTCTCTACAGGGGCCTGACGCATGGCCTGCCCCAGGTCTCTCCTGTCCCTCACCCCGGGTCCATGCTGTCCCTGCAGGTTTACAGGCGGGGAAGATGAAGCTGCCCCACCCTGAGGGCTGCCCTTCCAAGCTCTACAAGCTGATGCAGCGCTGCTGGGCCGCCAGCCCCAAGGAACGCCCCTCCTTCAGCGAGCTCGCCACCGCGCTGGGCGACAGCCCGTCCGACAGCAGAGCCTGAGCGGGGAGCCGGCCCCGTGCAGGGGGACGGGGGGAGCCGGGCTCCAGCATCGGACTGGGAAGAGTCGGAGCCCAGAGGGACCATGGGTTATCACGGCTGGACTGGTGCTGGGGGGGCCTCTCCCCGGCCTGCTGGCATGGTGTCCTCCAGGCCCTACCTCTGCTCCCCACAGTGCTCCAGCCAGCCCTTGTGTGCAGCAGGGAACGCTGGGGGGCCCGGCCCACTTCCACAGACCTGACCAGGGCTCCTCTGCCGCCCCAAGCCCCTGCCACCCAGCACAGCCAGGCCCCATCCCGGGGGGCTGAGCTCCATGTCCCTCGGCGCTGGGAGCCTGGTAGGAACCCCCGTTTGGCTGAGACTCGCTGTGCAATGCAGCCCTCCCCTCTCCCCCGCGCGCCGCTGCCAACCTTTCCTTTGGGGCAGCCTGGCACAGAGCTGTGGGCCGTCTCCTTGTGCCGTGTCCCTGCCCGCTGTCAGACGAGGGGAGCCATGCAGATCCTCTCCCGGAGCCGCTGAGGAACCTGGGTATTTATTCAGAGGTTCTGCTGCCCCGCCCCGCCCATGGCCCTGCGCAGCAAGCCAAGCGGCAGGAGCACCAAGTGCCTGGCATATGAAGGAGATTCTCACTTGCTTTCCAGACTATCCGATGCCTTCTTTTGTATGATTCCCAGGGTGGCGCCCCTCTGCTCCTGGTGTGTCGCGCTGACCCCTCCCAGCCCAGAGCCCAGGGGTCGGGTTGGTTGCGTGGGGGCCAAGGTTTTTTACACACTGCTCTCAATAAAGAATCTCTTTTTGTAGCTGCTGTGCTCAGCCTCCTTCCTCCATGCAGAGGCTGGGCGAGTCCTGCCCTGGCTGTTGGCGCCGCCAGCCCTCCAGTGCCTCGCACACATGCCAGCCATGGGGTGGGGCACCACAGCTCTGCTGGGCTCTGGGAGCTGGGCTCTGGGAGCTGGGCAAGGGGCACTCGTGCTGGCTGGCGTCCCTGCTGCTGGGGTGGCCTCCTGCCTCACCTGGGAGCCGGGCATGGAGCTGGCTGGGAGCCAGGGTGCTCTGCAGGACGCATGAGCCGAAACCCGGCAGGTGGGTTTGGCTCTTCCGGGGAACATTAGAAGTTTGTTTTTTGGTGAGAAGCAGAAAAACAAACAATTTCCATCCCAGCTGCTGCCGCAGAGCCTCTGGGCGTTCCTGGTCCCCACCTGCAGCCCTCTCCACTGGCCAGTCCCAAAGCTTGCCCCCCCCCATCGGTGCTGGAGACGCCCGCAGGGTGCCGGCCGTCCCTGCAGCAGGTGGCACTAGCCCAGCATGTTCCCAACACCCCAGGCATGGGGGGAACAAGGCCAGGACTGTAGCGCTAAGAGGAGAGGGGGCACCAGCCCCAGGGGGACCTGCAAGGGGCTGAGCTCATGGGGCTTCCCACGCTCGGGCATGGAGGCTTTTCCCTGAGCGATGGCAGGGGTAATGCCCAGATGCTGGGACATGGAGCGTCCAGGCTGGGCAATGTCCCCTCCCCAAGAAATGGGTCTGTGGTCTCTGCCATCTCCCTGCATGGGCCATTCTGGCTAGCAGGGACTACCATGAACATCCAGTCTGAGCTGCACATTGCAGGCCACAGAACCTTGCCCACCCCCTGCTGCCCCCTCAGAGGCAGGTGAATCACCCTCCCAACCGCCCGGGTCTCTGCCAGTCTGCCCGGGGGAGGATTCCTTCCTGACCCCAAATATGGTGATCAGTTAGACCCTGAGCGTGTGGGCAAACCCCACCAGCCAGCCACCAGGGAAAGATCCTCTGTGGTAACTCAGAGCCCTGCTGCCACTGAGCCATCTCCGGCTGGGGAGATACTGGCTAACAGCAGTCGATGGAGCCACGTGACATGGTAGGCAATGTCAGACCATCCCCTCCAGAGCTTTTCAAATTCATTCCTGGCACCATCACTGCTCCCCCCCGGAGCCTGTTCCAGAACTTCAACCTAGCCTCATTTCAAGCCTAAACTCGTTGATGGCCAGTTTATAGCCTTTTGGTCTTGTGTCCGCATTGGTGCTTACCTTAAATAACTCCTCTGCCTGCCTCGTGTTATCCCTCTGATGTATTTCTAGAGAGTGATCAGATCTCCCCTCAGCCTGCGTTTGGTTACAGTAAACAAGCCAAGCTCCTTGAGTTTCCTCTCCTAAGGTTACTTCTCCATTTCTCTGGTAGCCCTTCTCTGCACCTGTTCCAGTCTGAATTCATCCTTCTTAAACCTGGGGGACCAGAACTGCACCCAGTATTCCAGGTGAGGTCTCACCAGTGCCTTGTAAAATGGCAATAACACTTCCCTGTCTCTACTGGAAATACCTCGCCTAGGATCCATCCTAGGATTACATTAGTCTTCTTCAGCCGCATCATGTTAGCGGCTCATAGTCATCCCGTGATGGCCCAATACATCGAGGTCTTTCTCCTCGTGTCGCTTCCCACTGATACATCCCCAGCTGATAGCAATAGTCTTGTTGTTAGCCCCAAATGCTTGACCTTGCATTTTGCACTACTAAATTACATCTCATTTCTATTTACTCCAGTTTCCAAGATCGTACAAATCTTCTTGTATGATATTCTGGTCCTCCTCCATACTGCCCATACCTCCCAACTCTGTGTCCTCTGCAAATGTTATTAGCACACTCCCACTTTTTGTGCCAAGGTCACTAAT
>NC_133771.1:215111598-215139872 GCF_003597395.2 Chelonoidis abingdonii | reverse complement strand
AGTGAGCTTTAGCCCATGAAAGCTTATGCCCAAATAAATTTGTTAGTCTCTAAGATGCCACAAGGACTCCGCGTAGTTTTTGCTGATACAGACTAACACGGCTACCCCTCTGAAATCTGTAGTCTCAGACTCAGAGAGTTTAAGGCCAGAAGCAACCATCATAATCATCCAGTCTGACCCCCTGTACATTGCAGGCCACAGATCTTCACCCACCCACTGCTGTCATAGGGCCATAACCTGAGTTTCTGAAGTCCTCAAATCTTGATTTAAAAACGTCAAGTTACAGAGAATCCACCATTTACTCTAGTTCAAACCAACAAGTGACTCATGTCCCACACTGCAAAGGAAGGTGAAACCCCTCAGGGTCTTTACCAATCTGCCCTGGGGGAGGATTCCTTCCTGCTCCCACATATGGTGATCAGTGAGACCCTGAGCATGTGGGCAAAACCCACCAGCCAGACACCCAGAAAAGAATTCTCAGTAATAACTCAGAGCTCTCGCCATCTAGTTCTGCATCTCTGTCAGTTGGAGATATTTGCTAATAGCAGTCACAAATGGGCCATATACCGTTGTAGGCTGCCTCACCATTCCATCACTTCCATAAACTTATCAGCCCAGTCTTGATACAAGTTAGGATTTTTGACCCCGTTACTCTCCTGGGAGGCTGTTCCACAACTTGATTCCTCTGGATAGTTGGAAACTTTCGCCTAATTTCAAGCCTAAACTTGTTGATGGCCAGTTTACAGCTCTTTGGTTTTGTGCCAACTTTGGACCTTAACTTAAATAACTCCTCTCCCTCCCTCCTGTTTATCCCCCTGATGTATTTCTAGAGAGCGATCAGATCTCCCCTCAGCCTGCGTTTGGTTAGGCTAAACAAGCCAAGCCCCCTTAAGTCTCCTCTCATAGGTTAGTTTTTCATTCCTCTGATCATCCTTGTAGCTCTTTGCACTGTTCCAGTCTGAATTCATCTTTCTTAAACCTGGGGGACCAGAACTGCACCCAGTATTCCAGGTGAGGTCTCACCAGTGCCTTGTATAATGGCAATAACACTTCCCTGTCTCTACTGGAAATACCTCGCCTAGGATCCATCCTAGGATTACATTAGTCTTCTTCAGCCGCATCACGTTAGCGGCTCATAGTCATCCTGTGATGGCCCAATACATCGAGGTCTTTCTCCTCCTGTCGTTTCCCACTGATACATCCCCAGCTGATAGCAATAGTCTTGTTGTTAGCCCCAAATGCTTGACCTTGCATTTTGCACTACTAAATTACATCTCATTTCTATTTACTCCAGTTTCCAAGATCGTACAAATCTTCTTGTATGATATTCTGGTCCTCCTCCATACTGCCCATACCTCCCAACTCTGTGTCCTCTGCAAATGTTATTAGCACACTCCCACTTTTTGTGCCAAGGTCACTAATAGAAATGTTAGATAAGATTGGTCTCAGGACAGGTCCCTGAGGCCTGTTGTATTAATTTACAGGGAATAGATGGACCAGGGGTGCTACATATCCCAGTCGCTGTCCAGCACTGAACCGTGGTAAAGTCTGATTCTGTTTCATCCCAGCTTGGACTTCAGCTGGAGCTGGTACAGGTGGGGATGTCACCTGGGTCCCTCTCTCTGACCTGGTCTCGTCAGGACATCTCTCAAGATGAGGATGCTGGAGGCCTGGGTTTCCAGGACATGGTGGAGTGGCAGCCATGGGTGAAGCTGGGGGGAGCCAGGGCCTGCGGGAGACTGGGAAGGGCTGCAGAGCGTGGGCATGGGATGCTCAGGCAGCCCAGCCTTAGCGACTGTGGCGTCTGCCCTCTCTCTCGGCCCATCTTGTGGTCCCAGCCACTGCATGTGCTCCGTGCTGGTCTCTGCCAGTCTGCAGGCAGCTCCGGGCACCAACACGGCCTGGCGGGTAGGGACAAGGAGGGCGGGTGTTTGCCAGGGCCCCTGTGTGGTAGGCATGTTCGGCACTTGTTTCCATGGCAATATCATCACAGGATGCACCAGGAACTGAGATTAAAGCATAATTTTAGCACCTGCTAAAGTAACAAAATTCTGCCCTCTTCCCCCCACCTCCCGACTCACAGCTGTTCCTGTAGGAACCAGAACTTCAAATTTCCTGATTCGTCCTCCAAATCAGACCTAGAAAACCAAGGGGCACGGGCTGGCTTGGGGGTGGGTGGGGGCAGGGAATGGGGCATTTCCCCTTTAGGGGGTGCTGGCTGCCAACTGCCTGGCTCAGGGAATGGGACATGGGGCCTTTCCTCTCTGGGGGACACCGACTCTGATCCAGCCCAAGGTGTGGGACTGGCTGATTGGGAGGGTGGGCTGGAAATGGGGTAAGGGGCATTTTCCCTCTAGGGGGCGCTGGCTGCAAACTGGTCCCAGGGCACTGAGTTCGGTTCTCTTGTTGGAAATCCCAAGCAAGGCCCCCTGGGGGCAGGGCTGCCCGGGGAGTAGAGCCATTTCCAGCCCTCAGCAGTGACAGATCATCAGGCAGCTACTTCTGGAAGCAAATTCACCAATCCAGCAAGAGCAGCTGATAGAGCAGATGTGAACATGTGAAAGAACAGACACACTGGGTCAACCCAATGGTCCATCTATCAGTGTCCTGTCTCCAGGTGCCCCAGAGGGAATGAACAGAACAGGGAATCATCAAGTGATACATCCCCTGTTGCCCATTCCCAGCTTCTGGCAGACACAGGCTAGGGACACCATCCCTGCCTATCCTGGCTAATAGCCACCGAGGGACTTATCCTCCAGGAACGTCTATAATTCTTTTTTGAACCCAGTTATACTTTTGGCCTTCACAACATCCCCAGGCAGCGAGTTCCACAGGTTGACTGTGCGTTGTGTGAAAAAGTACTTTTCAAACCTGCTGTCTATTAATGTCATTGGGTGATCCCCTAGTTCTTGTGTTACCTGAAGGAAGAAATAATACTTCCTTATTCACTTGCTCCACACCAGTCCTGATTTTGTAGACCTCTATCATTTCCCCACTTTGTCATCTGTTCCAGTCTCTTTCATCTCGCCTCAGACGGACGCTGTTCCATGCCCCTAAGCTTTTTTGTTGCCCTTCTCTGCACCTTTTCCAATTCTGATATATCTTTTTTGAGACAGAGCAGCCAGAACTGCACACAGTATTCAAGGTGCGGGTGCATCACGGATTTATGCCGTGGCTTTCCGTTATTTTCTGTTTTATTATCTATTCTTTTCCTAATGGTTCCTCATATTCGGTTTGCTTTTTTGACTGCTGCTGCAGCACACTGAGCAGATGTTTTCAGAGTACGATCCACAATGACTCCAAGATCTTTCTTGAGTGGTAACAGCTAATTTAGACTCTTCATTTTGTCTGGATAGTTGGATTATGTTCTCCAGGTGCATCACTTTGCACTTAAAACATGGAATTGCAGCTGCCGTTCTGTCACCCAGACACTCTGTTTAGTGAGAGCCCTTTGTAACTCTTTGCCTCTAACTGAAGCTACCACTAGCACCCGGAGCCCATCCACAGACAAGCACCAGCAGACCAAGGCACCCAGGGTGGGAGAAGGAGCAGCAACTGCCGTCTCCCCACAACAGCCTGGATCCTGGGCTGTGACTAATGCCTGAGCTCAGAGCTGTCAAGGGTTCCACAGGGTCAGTGGAGAAACACCCAGGATCTGTCAGACTCTTCCATGTGCTCCAATATTTCCTGGTCGGCAAAGGCATGAGGGATGCTAGGGAATGTGTAGAGGGATGAGCTCCAGCCACCTATCCCTGCTTCAGCAATTAGTAACAGCCTTCAAGTCCCAACGTCCTTTAGGACGTGCAATCTAAGAGCATGTTTCCAGCCACCAGAGATGGGTCACCATGGAGGCAGCTCTGCAGGACAAGTATCAGAGGGGTAGCTGTGTTAGTCTGGATTTGTAAAAGCAGCAAAGAGTCCTGTGGCACCTTATAGACCAACAGACATATTGGAGCATGAGCTTTCTGTTGGTCTATAAGGTGCCACAGGACTCTTTGCTGCTTCTGCAGGACAGCAGCCCACTCCTCAGTCTGCAACCAATCGAATGATGCACGGGAGTGCTGACCAGAAACCCAGAGTGCCTGGGGCTGGGCTGCATAGATCTGCACTTCCTGGGCCAAGCACTGAGCCGAAAGGCCTGGCCGCACAAAAGGAACAAAGTGCCTGGCAAATCACTCGCAGAGCCTGAGTTAGACACCTGGGCTCCCCACTCAGTGAATGGGAACAAATATCTTAGACAGCAGTTCCCAAAAGCCAGTGTGCTGGGCAGGTAGCTGCGTCAGCTAGGCAATGGGAGACAGCAACTTGGGGTGGGGGTGGGGGGATGCTATAAGGCCTACCCCGCCCCCAGACCTGGCTGCTTCAGTCCAGGCTGCAGGGCGGTGCCGACTATGCTTGCGATTGAGCCAGAGCAAGTGTGACCAGACAGCAAGTATGGCTGCAGACCCAGGGGTTCGTGCACTCCCTGGGGAGGCTGGAGACCCCGGTCTGACCCCTCCGCTCTGCCAGAAGGGGGACGAGGTTTGACCAGGGCTAGGAGGGGAGTGGAAAGGAGGCCATAAGTCTGTCTGTGAGGTTTATTTCTACCAGCTCCCAGTCACAAGCTGGTCTGTTATCAGTTAGCTTCTCCAAAATTGCAAGATTCGCTCTTCAGCCTTAGTTCACTGAAGCTCTCCTATCGTTTCACCTTCTTTTGGTAATCTGTGTAAAAACACATTGTGTGTTTCACTTTTACATGGAGAAGTTCTCCGCAAATCTCTGTAACACAATTTCAGAGTTAGCCAAACTATTAACCACATCAAGTGCTGCAGAATCCGCTATGGGAAGTTACTGTTGTCCTTTTTTCAGGCCTTGTCACACTGGAGAACTGTTTAAATCTCCTCCAGTTGTTTTCAGCTCAGGTGGAGCTTTTACCTGCTCCATTCTTCCACTGAGACACTTTTCTTAGGCCATGGCTATGTGACACATTTTGCCGATGCAAGTTATATCGGCATAAAGCCTTCAACATTAGTACATTGCTCATGCACATGCATACTTGGTTCCTTGTGTCGGCACTGTGTGTACTCATCAGGAGAACTTGTATGTGCAGTGCAGTGCACTATGGGTAGGTACCCCAGCATGCAACCCACCCCTATCCAGTGCACTCTTATGGAAAGTTTTGGCAATGCACAGTTGGGCAGAAATGAGTCGCGCAGGGGTGACTGGGAGCCAGGAGTCAACTTCCCAGCATACAATTGTCTCCATCCCATATTGTCACCTATATCCATATTTTTCACAAATTTAAAAAAAAAATCACAGGAGCCCCTGTGGCCCTCCTCACTATCTGCCATCTCCAACAGAAGCCTGGAGCCTGCACTGCTCTGCACTAGTCTCATGTGCATTGCAAGCACTGGGGGTTAGATGACCCTGGCCATCCCTTCTAACCCTATGGTTCTATGAGTCTATGGCACACGACCCTCCAGTTTTTGGAGAGCTGCACAAAGAACTGCATGAGTGGGGAGCGTGATGATTCCTTGGAGGACAGATTGCTGTGGGACATAGCAAGAACCAAGGTAAAGTTCCTGGTGGCATTCATGGAGCAGCTGCAGATGGTGAAGTACAGCTTCTGGGCCTGAGAAACAAGCACTGATGGGTAGGATTGGATTGTAATGCAGGTTTGGGATGATGAGCAGCATCTGCAGAACGTTTGGATGCACAAACCCCCCTTCCTGGATCTGTGTGCCGAGCTCACTCCAACCTTCCTGCACCGGGACACCAGCATGAGAGCTGCACTGACAGTGGAGAAGCAAGTGGTGAGTGCACTGTGGAAACTTGCAATGCCGGATTGCTGCTGGTCAGTGGGAAATCAGTTTGGAGTCGGAAAATCCACTGCGGGGTATCATTGTCATGCCAGTGTGCAGGGCCATTAATCGTCTTCTGCTATGCAGGACTGTGACTCTCGGCAATGTACAGGACGTAGTGAGTGGATTTGCAGCAGTGAGGCTCCCAAACTGCGATGGAGCAATAGATAGCTCACACATCCTGTTTTGGCACCAAGCCACCTTGCCACAGAGTGCATCGAGAGAAAGGGCTACTTTCTATGGTTAAGCAATTGTTGGTGATCACTGGGGATGCTTCACCCACATCAAAGTGGGCTGGTCAGGGAAGGTGTATGACGCTCACATCTTTAAGAACACAGGACTTTTCAGAAAGCTGCAAGCAGGGACTTCCTTTCCCAATCAGCTGATAACCACTGGCGATGTATAAATGCCAATAGTGATTCTGAGGGACCCAGGCTACCCCTGGCTCATGAAGCCATACACCCGCTACATTGACAGCACCAAGGAAAGATTCAGCTACCAACTCAGCAGGTGCCGAATGACAAGTGAATGTGCTTTTGGTAGATTGAAGGGATGCTGGCGTGGTTTACTCACAAGACTGGATCTTAGTGAAAAAACATCCCAATGATTATAGCTGCCTGCTGTGTCCTGCATAATATCTGTGCAGCAAAGGGGAAAAGTTGCTGATGGGGTGGAGGGGCTGTCTGAGGAGTTTGAACGACCAGACCAAGAGCTATCAGAAGAGCTTAGAACGGGGCTGTATGGCTCAGGAAGTCTTTGAAGGAGTGTTGTGGTGGACTGTGCTCTCTCTGGCCTTGCTGTTTTAGGGCCAGGAAGGAATTGTGTGGTGATTGCTAGAGATGTAGGAATATAACACTATCAGTGCACCTATTAATTTTGTTGGTGCTTATTGCATTTATGATTATTACACTGTGTGTGTCACTGATCCTATGAGTTGTGTCACTGTTCAATAACAGGGGTGCTTTCAGTACCACTAGCTGCTCTGTAGCATGTGTTGTGAAGTACTAAAGATTAATTATTCTCCAAACAATAGAAATTTGAATAACAAAACCAGTGCAAAGAAAAATCTGTGCAATTTAAAAGCAAATACATTAAAAACTTAGTAAAGTAATGGAATGGAACTTAACAAGGGGAACGAACATTCATGTCGATTTTAGCTACACATACAGCAAGTGTGGCTTTCACGGGTCAGTGTATGGGAAGCTGTGGTTGTCCTGACTGTCCCCTGGGTGGAGTGGTAGGGGTAAGGATGCAGCCCCTGATGTCACATGGAACGTTGAGCGGGTGATGTAGGAAGGCATTAGACTGGAGTTCTCCATGGGCTGCCAAGGGAGCCTGGGATTGTTGAACTTGTAGGTCCACAAGAGCCTGCAGCAGCTGTGTTTGCTGGCAGAGAAGCCCCATTACATCCTGGTGCATTTCCCCTCTCCTTTTTCTGCTGGAATGCCTGGGCCCGTCTTCTGTCTGCTCTTTCCTTCTCCAGGCTGTCTGCAATGTTCACCCTCCGGACCCTGTGCTTGTGATCCAATGCAGCACTGCCTTGCGGGAACTCATTGAACATATCATATGAGTCCTTTTTTTTCTCCTGCTTATCTGGCTGAGGTGTTCTGTGGGTGTAGAGGTGGAGACCATTAAGAACATAATGGCAGCAGCAGCTGTAGATAAAACACGCAGAGGTACCACTGTCAGTACAGTCACAACGGAAAGCAGAAGTTAAGATTCAGAACTCCCTTCCCTTGCTCCCCTAAAGTTTTAAACAAGACATGCTTCTTGGTACTTGTGCTTCGGCGCACCACCCACAGCCCCAGCCATGGGGAGCGCGGCCTGCCAGAAATGAGAGAATAGCTCGGTTGCATGAATCTAGCGGGCTAGAGCATTAGCACTGAATACTAGCACTGTTTTTCACAGGCAGGGGTGATTTCAGCTGATATTTCACTCCGGAGGGTAACAAAGGCAGAGAGAGCCCAGCTGCTGCTGGCGTCCCATATGCTGCCGGGGCTGTATGCTGCCAGCCCATGTACTGCAATGGTGCAAGCCAAAGTGATTGCTGAGTGACGTGGGAAAGTGTCCTACCGCAGAGGAAAAAATAAGGCTGCCATCCCTGGAGACCTTTGGCAGAGGACTGCAGAGCGCTTCAAACCTCCATGTATCAGAGGGGTAGCCGTATTAGTCTGGATCTGTAAAAGCAGCAGAGAATCCTGTGGCACCTTATAGACCTGTTATCCCCTGCGTCTGATGAAGTGGGTATTCACCCACAAAATCTCACGCTCCAAAACGTCTGTTAGTCTATAAGGTGCCACAGGATTCTCAAACCTCCATGAAAGTGTCATCGAGATGTCTCAGGAGGATTCAAGGGACATCCCTGTGCACATAAACTGCTCCACATGGTCCTCTGCTTAACTCTAGGGGTCAATGAAAAGCAGATAGCAAACTCTAGCTCTCCTGCTTGTAACACGACCTCTCCCAGCACGAGTAAATAAATGGAAAGGCAATAGCTGGGTCCTGCTAAGTGCCACCAGAATGTCCCTGTGATGGGAAATATAATTACACACTTACCTGAAGTTCCTTTCCCTGTATCAGGCTCCACAGCTGGGACTGTGGTGGCATCTCAAATAAATCCTGGCTTAGCTGCAGCCCCCCTGTGGGGGTTGGAGTGTAGGAGGGGGCTCAGGGTGGGGACAGAGGATTGGGGTGCAGGGGTGAGGGCCCTGTCTGGGGGAGTGGGCTCAGGTGGGGGCAGAGAAGAGGGGTTTGGGGTGCAGGCTGCCCCAGGACTACGGCAGGGAGAGTGGACCCCCGCCCAGCTCTTTCCCCTCAGCAGCACCTGGGCTGGGCACCTCTCCCCTGGCCATGTCAGGTCTAGGCTGGGTTGTAGCCAGGGGACGGGCACCTCTTCCCTGGCTGTGCCAGGTCTGAGCTGGCCTGGGTTAGGGCGCCTCTCCCCCGGCTGTAGCCCATGATGATTTCTCCTGCGCTGCCCTGCTGTTTCTCCCCAGGGAGTAGAGAGCAACATGGAGCGAGGGGACAGGTTGAGGCCCCATCCTCTCCAGTGCCATGAGCTCCATGGGCTTTCTAAGAGCCCTGCCCACGTGGGCCTTGGACCGACTCTGGGCCAGGATCTCTGCTAGGACGGGAGTGCTGACACCCACCCCACAGTCCCACTGAGGCCTCAGTGAATGAGGTTTCCCATCTAACTCCAGGCACACCCCCACACCTCCACTGGACGGGCCAGCCCAAATAGCTGCTTGAGCCTCAGCTTGTGTCAGACAGTGGGACTCAGACCTTGCGCTATCTGCCTCTTCCCCTCTGTGGGCCTCTATAAAAGGCTTCCCTGGGTGAGCAGTTCCAGGCAGTGCTGGGCTCCCCAGGCCCGGCAGAGGACTCCTTCTCTCCTGTGTTAGAGGATTGGGTGCCAGATGGGGCCAGTCCTACCCACCTCTCCTGCTGATCAGAAAAGGGACCCCCCCACCTTCTGAGGCTGCTTGTTCCCTGTCTTGTGCATGGGGTGAGGGAAAGAGGAGATTACAGTTTGCAGCGGGGGGAGAACTAGCCCAGAGATTAGATTCGTGCGTCAATAACTCCTCAGCCTTGGCTGGATGTTTAGCCAGGTCCTGGGGGCTGTTCTCTCTTTCTCCAGGCAGGGAGCTGTAGACTTGAGGAGATCTAGGGTGGATACAATGCAGGCTCTGTCCAGGCTGAGCTGGCCCTTTAAGAGGGTGAGGTCAGCCTCACCTGTGCTGGGGTAACTGGCCCCCCCAGGTGAAGGGAGGGAGGCAGGTATGTGACCAAGAACCAGCCCTGCTGGGAGGTGTAAGGGGCAGCCTGAGCTCAGGGCAGGAGGGAGAGGTGTGTTACCCTTGGCCCAGAGGGCCTGGGGGATGGGAGCCAGCAAAGGGGAGGTGGGGTAGTGTGTATGTCCTGGTGCTCAGCCAGCCTCCCTCTGAAAACAAGGGTGTTGGGTGCGGTGATTCCCCCTGATGTTATTGGGCAGCAGCAGGCTCTGATGCTGGAGGAGGTAAGACCCTGTTACAGGCTCAAACGAGGGAGTCAGACAGTCCCTCAGCCTCTGAGAGGTACAGGGTGGCTGCTGCAGAACAGGACCAGGAGTGTCCCCCCACCCGCCCTTGAACTCTCCTGGCCTCTTGGGAAGCAGCATGTCTGTTGCCATCTCTCTTGTACCTACCCTGTTCTCTGTGGCCCACCCCCGGGGGAGGGCTGGCTTGTTCCCCTTCCTCTGGTCTCTGTACCCTCTGCATTCCCAGCCCTTGGCCCTCCGGCGTTATCCCTCGCCTGCTCCTAAGTGTGCAGGCTCTCCCCTCCTGCTGGGGCCCCAGCTTGGGTTCTGTTGTGAAGCTTCTCATCCGATAGCACCTCCCCCTAGGCTACCCCTCCTCTCCCTGCCCCCTCCCCCCGACTGACCTGGGGGTGACTGGTTCTGCTGAGTGGGGGAGGAATGGGATATCCAGTTGGGGCCCCTACTTCTCCCCCCCAGATAGCTGCTATCAGCGAGGATGCTGGGAGAAAGGGAACTGGGCCCCCTTTTGTGCTGTCTTTAGCTGCTTGTAAGGCAACCACTTGAGTCTCCAAAGAAATAAAAGGACCTTGTGTGAAACAGATGGGATAGGTGGGTTCTAGCTTCCAGTCATGATCTAAAGCCAGACCTTTGTATCTTGCTGTGTAGACCTTGGCATAGGAACTGCCAGGCTGGGTCAGAGCCATGGCCCAGCTACTCTGATAGCCTGTCTCCAACCGTGGTCAGGATCAGCAGCTTCACAGGAAGGTGGGAGAACCTTGAGAGTGGACAGCTTCAGAATAAGCTGCCCACAAGGGGAGTTTCTCCCAGCTCCACCAGTTTGCGTCTGCCTTCTGCCCTGAAATGAGGGTTTATAGCCCTTATTTTCATGTTGTCTGTGGTGACTGGATGTTCCTGTGCGTATTAATGTCCAGTTGTTTGCTGAACCCGGCTATGCTCTTGGCCTCAATGATATCTTGTGGTACTGAGTTCCACAGGCTAATCAAATGTTAAACTTTGGCATGATTTGCTGAATCAGGGTTGTGAGAGGTTGTTGGACCACAGGAGGAGGAGGGCAGTGGCTGCTTTCAGCTCTGCTGGGGGCTCATGGCAGGTCTTTAACGCAGGAAAGTGCTGGCCTAACCCCCTAGGCAATCCACTGGGGTGGAGGTGGGAGCTGGGTGGCTCCCAAGGCCAGAAGCCTTCACTAACCTCTGGTGCAGAAGGACAATAAACTGAGCTAATCCCCTTGTGGTCCGATCCCGGCACAGAGACTAGAAATAACCCAGGGCAGAGGCCTACAGCTCTCCCGCCCGCACGCTGCCTGGCCTGACCTGCACAGTCCCTGATTCCCCGCCCCCGGCTCGACCTCAGTCTCTCCTCGTTCTAGTTCCAGCTTGTCCCTGCTCTGTCCCGGGCCAGGCCCGCGCTACGGCCCCGCAAGCATTCATGGGGCTCTGTCCCTTTAAGAGCCTCCCTCGTCCTCGGCCCCTCCGGCTGACGTCGAGCTTGAGCACAACTCCCCAGGAATGTATGCAAATCAAGCCCCGCCCCCGGGCCAATGGGAAGCGCCGCTCGGGCCCCCCTCGTCCAATGCCGAGCGAGGCCCGCCAGAGGGCGGCCAATAGGGGGGAGTAGCCGGCTCGCACCATATAAGGAGCGGCTTCGCCATAAAAGGCAACATTGTATCGCTTTATATGGGGGGAAAGTGGCGCGCGGGCGGCGGGCAGGAGCAGGGCGGCCGGAGGCCGGGTCGCGTCCCCGTCTAGGGTGGAGCGGGTAGGGCCCTGGCCGGGATGCGGAGTGCGGGCGGGTCGGGCCATGCAGCAGGCACTCGCTGTATATACTGGAGCTCAGGCCGGACGCGGGGCCCATGCAGCGCCGGCCTGACCGCCCTCGCGGTCCCTGGCGGGCTCCCTCGCTCTCCCTCCGCGGCACTCATGTTCCCAGGCCAGCCGGGGCCCGGGGCGGGGCGCGGACGCGCTGCGCAGCTGGCCCGCGCTGGCTCCGGCATGGCCTGGCCGGGCCGCCTCGAGCCGGCCGGGGGGCGGCGCCGCGCGGCGCGAACGGCGGAGCGGGGCCGGGGCCTGGCAACGGGCGGGGCTGGCGGGGCCGGCTGTCGAGCGGGAGCGGACGCGGCGGCGGCCGGGCCGGGGCCGGGCCGCTCTACAGGCAGCGAGGCGCGACTCGAGTCGCGGACGAG
Source organism: Chelonoidis abingdonii (assembly GCF_003597395.2). Taxonomy (NCBI): domain Eukaryota; kingdom Metazoa; phylum Chordata; order Testudines; family Testudinidae; genus Chelonoidis; species Chelonoidis abingdonii. The sequence continues at coordinate 215,127,817 of NC_133771.1, read as the reverse complement.
GACGAGTGGCGGCAGCGGCGACGCCTGGCCTGAAGCGGAGCCTGGCGGACGTGGAGCTGGGTGGTGTGTACGGTTGGGGCCGTGCGTGGCGGCGGCGGCCGCGGGCTACGGCGGGGTGAGCGGGGCCGTGAGCGGGGCCAAGCCCGGCAAGAAGACCCGGGGCCGGGTCAAGATCAAGATGGAATTTATCGACAACAAGCTGCGGCGCTACACCACGTTCAGCAAGCGGAAAACCGGCATCATGAAGAAGGTACCGGGCTGGGGGGCCGGGCCGGGATAGGGAGCGCCCGGGCCTTTGCGGAAGAGGGGCCCGAGGAGCCGCCTCGGGGGTCCTGGGGGTGAGGGCCCGGAGTAACCCCACTGCCGGCCCCCAGGCCCGGAGCAGCCGTGGACCTGCGGCTTGGCCAGGTGCTGAGGGTGCTCCCCTGGGAGTGTCCCCGCACCCCAGGGTGCCAGCCCGGGGTCCGACCGGGGCGGAGTGGGAAAGGGACACGGGGCGGCTTCCTTCAGTGACAGCTGGGACTTGTCACCTCTCCCCCTTCTGAAGCAGGGACCAGAGAACAAGGCTTCCCCTCCAGGGCTTTGCTGAACGTGCTCTGCTGGGCCGGATCGGGTCCTGGCCTGGCTTTAAACCTGCGCGGTAGCTGGACCCCCGCTGGTGGTTGGGGTGCAGGGTGCACCCCCGTGAGATGGAGGCTAAGCCCAGTGGAGGGATAGTCCAAGGGGGTGGTTTGGGTGTGCTGAGACGGGCCCGCTGGAAACGCTTCCAGAGAGACTTGGGTGAGGATGAGCCAGCTCTTGGGTGGCCCTTAGACCCTGCTGTAATCAACATGATTGGTGATGATAGAGACTCTTGGCTCAAGGAGGCCAGTCATATTGCAGCAGCATATTGACCAGGTACTAAACTGCCCACATGCAGCCCCAGGGAAATACGTGCTAAGTGTTGATGACGTTTCAGGGCTCCCATTAGATCGGATTTTTAAAGGGGTGTAAATCCTGTTTACACCCACGGGGCTAAGTAGTACTCAAAACACTGGCTAAAGAATATTCACGAACACGCTGTAAATCGTTATCTCTCCTGTTCTAGACCCGCTGTGCGCAAAGGGAAACGTCTGTACCCCGTGAGCGGGGATGGTGGTGTCATACGCACGCTAGTGCCCTACCCAATCTAGTGCCGACTGACCCCGCTGGGAGAGCATTCTAGAGTCTTGAACTCTGCAACAGTCAGGACTCATCTTGCTATTTGGCCTAACTGGTCCCTTAGTGTGTTCCTAGGCGTGGCCGGATGAAGTTTTGTACAGCCTTAATAGATACCCTCGCTTGGAGTTCACACGCCCCAACACACTGAGTTAAGCTTTGCTGCCCCCCCAAAGTGTTCACCAAGCCACGCTGGGCGCATCTCTAGCTCCCTTCCTTGGAAGTCAGTCCCTCTTCCTCATAAATCCACTTCTCGGTTTCCCAACTCCTGATGTATTTCTGGTTCTGTAGTCCAGAACAGAACATGGTGTTCCAGATGCGTTTTACCAGAGCTGCAGAGCAGATCTGTTGTTGTCTAGACTTCGCCTGATGCTTTTACATGTGATCTGTCCTGCTCGGCAGACTTGCTTCCTAGCATCAAGAGATCTTGACTGTAGCAAGAGGGGAGAGAACATCCCAAAAATGCAGTATTGATACTAAGGTGGTGGCCCAGCCTCTCCCCAAAAGGTACAGGGCAGACTTGGGAAGCTGGGTTGTTGCTCTGAACGTAATGGTGTGACCTAATGTTCTGCCCATCCAAATTGAGGAGTGAAACACTGAGTGGGACCCCCTCCATCAGCTGTCTAGCATCTCCACTTGAGTGCATGGAGGTGTGGCCAGCCAAGGGTTAGAGAAGCAATGGGAGCACTACAGCTGGCTGGCTAGCAACTCAAGGGAAGGTGACTGGGTGTAAGATATCACCTGAGTGCAGCCGTCTCAGCCAGCTGGGTGAACAGTGTGCTGAGGGGCTGTTCTCATCAGGAATTCCCAGATGATACTGGGAGACATCAGCTTGGGTCAAGGGCTCTTTGGCATCGTCTCCTCTGTCTCAAGGGCTGGGCTGAGCTGAGCCAGTTAGGGTTTGAACCATGGAAATGAGGGTAAGCAGGGATGTAGCAGGTTTGCAGAGGAGACACCGTTATTTAGGCTAAGCCCGAGGCAGGCTGGGAGAACAGGCAGCACAATGGGAAACCGACTCCAGTATCAGGAAATGCGAAGTACTGGCCATTAGAGGGGGAAACTTGACCTGGTCATACAGGTTAGTGGGCTCTACTGTCAGGTGAGAGCGGGACCTGGGCATCGTTGTGGGGAGCTCTCAAAACTATCAAAAAATCGGACCCAATATTCAGAGGACTGAGGAACGGGATGGACGATGATGCCATTATATGAGTCAGTGGGCACCGTGTGTCGTTCTGCCACTGCATCTCACTCGGGAGTTTACAGAGCTAGAGCAGTTTAGAGACTCGTCAAGCGCCAGGAGGGCTCCTCTCGGGAGAGCGATTCGTTCCCCTAGGAAGGAGACGAATTAGAGAGAACGTGATAAGTCGATTAACAACGAGTGGGGCAGAGAAGGGAGACCCTTGGTGTACCCAGGTTCAAAAAGGAATTGGGCATCTCCATGGCTACTGCGAATACCCAGTGTTGTCACAGTGGAGCCCTTCCCGAATTGTAACCCTTCTGCCTCCGAGCTTACGCCAGTCTGCTGTGTGCCGATGTGTCTGGGAAACGCCGTGTGTGCAGGGCGCCTCTGGGCCAGTACAATGTGATTCCTCCTGGGTAGAGCAGGAAGCTGCTGGGAGAGGGTCCAGGCAGCTGATGGGGGCAGGGGGCTGCCATGCTGTGCCGTGGGCATCGGGGCTCCCGAGGCTTCTCTGGGAATCTCTGCTGGGCCTGTACCAAACTGAGAAGAATCGAGCTGTGGCAGGTTGCCCTTGAGCACAGGGCTGTACCTTGCTGGTGAGGAGGGTAGCGGGGTCTATTCCTTTGGAAGCCAGCTGCTGTGATTCTGTACCACTGATGCATGTGGTGACGTTGCTGGGGATGAGCTGAGGGTGGTGTACCTGACCGCTGGCAACCCTCTGGCAGCACCCTCTTGTCCTTCCTGGCTGTGGCTGGTGGCATGCAGGGCACACGGGGGCAGGTGATGCCATCGGAGGGGCAGGGAAGGCGAGGTTGGCAGGGTCAGTGGAAGCAGAGCCAGCTGCTAACATGCCCTCCTTGAAGTGCAGCTAAACAGTGCTTTGCTGGGACCCCTGCCCTGTCTCCTCCGGCCGTGACTGCTCTGTACGGCTGGGGCTGTGCTGTACGTTGCTCTGTGCTTGGCAGTGTCTGGCGGGGACCTCGTGCAGTACGGTGTTTCTTCCCCGCTAGCCTGGTGCGGCAGTCGCGCTGGTGTAACTGACTTGCCTGGAACAGATTTGTCACTGCTCCCTGAGAGCCCGCACCAGGGATTGCCCTGATTTGACTAAAGCTGCTCAGAAAGCTGGGACGCTTCTGCCTCTGGCTTCTGGGCTGGGCTGCTCCTTGGATCTATGGGTGCTTGTGGGCCTGGCCGTGGGCCTGAGACAGCACTGCTGCCCCCCCGGGGTGCTCTGCTGGGGACCAGTGGGGCGGGCAGCTTCCCTCTGCGGGCTGTGGGTGCTGGGGCTTGGGAAGGCGTTGGTCCTCTGGCTGGGACTGCACTAGTGGTTTCTGTCCCCGTTCCCCCTCTTGCCCAGGGCAGGCTGGCCCACGTGAGCTGCTCTGAGCATGCTGGGCAAGGCCAGTGGCCAGCCTGTGCTCCCAGGGGCTGGGTCCAGGCTAACCATTGCAAAGGCAGAGCATAGCGCCAGCCGCCGCTGTCCCTCCGGGGAGAGCTCTGCCTGCCCCGAGTGTTGCAAAGCACTGGAGCGGCAATTTCAGTCTCACTTGGGGGGGTGGATGTCCCCACTAGACCAGGGGGTGCCTGCTTGCTCCGCATGCTGAGGTGGTGAGTTGAGCTGTGCCGTGTCTGTCTCACCCACTTCGGAGGGCCACATGGGTGGGCAGCCTAGGGGAGCAGAGGTCAGTGCTGGGCCTGGTTTGACACCTCCGTGCCCTGGCAGGGTGCTGGTGCCAGGTGCTGATGAGATGACTGGGGGAGCTGCAAACGGCTGCTGGGCTGGGGGAGTAACACAGGCGCCTGGCAGCGGGGACCTGCAGCTAGTGTGTTTGGGTGGTGTTCCCCGGATCCTTGGTGGCAGGGAGACAAGTGCAGTACCCGGAGCAGCTGGACACGCAGGGGGGTGGTGGTCAGCAAATGACATGGGGATCTGTCTTGTTTTGGCTCTGGCCTGCCGACCTGGGAGAGGTCTGGGCCCCAGCAGCCATGTCTGGCTTGTGCTGGGTTCGGTGGGACAGTCTCTCGGGATGAGTCCGGGATGAGTGTTAGGAGCTCACTTGTTCTTGGAACGCCATAGCCAAGTGCTGCTGTGTCCCGTCGGCCCTTCCCTTGCCCCGCTGGCTGACTTCCATGGCAGTGGGGTTTGAGGGGCAGGATGTGGTGGGACGTTTTCTTGGTGCCGTGGTGCAGGACTTGCACAGGTGCTCACTCCTGGGCCTCTTGTTACCAGGAGAGATGCAGGCCAGACCCCCGCAGGTCACTGCAGGCCAGAACCCTGCTTACCTCCGTCCCAAGAGACATGAAGGGAAAGAAGATAGATGGCAGACATCCCTGGCAGCCCCGCCCTGTGCTCTTGGGCTTGGGGGGGTTTCCCGGGGAACTGCAGGGAGCCTGTGCCCTGCTGTGCTGGCGGGCAGACAGGACCCCCACTGGGTGCGGGTCCTGTCCTGTCCGGGGGGTATGGGGGCCATCTCCCTCACAGCGGGGCAGCCCCCTTCCTGCCTGGGCCAGGGTGACTGCCTTGCTCCGTCACTGAGGCTGCCAGAGCTCTGGTGTTGCTGGGCAGGGTGGATCCCCTGGCTGTCGCTGGCTGCAGCAGGAGGATTGGCCGGGGGCACCTGTGGCCTGGGGGGTCCGGCTGGTTCTCGTGGTGTGGGTGGAGGGCTTGAAGCCAGGCAGCCCTGGTGGAGCCTAGCTCTCTGCTGCCGGGGCTGTGTGCAGCCCATGGGCTGGGGGCGCTGGTTGTTGCTGGGTCGGGAAGCCCAGGGCAGCCCAGAGGCCTTGTGGGGCTGGTGCTGTGCAAACCCAGGGGGAGACGGGTAGCAATCTGGCTGTGGGGGAGAAATGGGGCTGAGGCTTGGACGAGCTCTGCCTGTGGCAGCTGTGCCCTGGGAGAAGCTGCCTGAGATTTGCCGTGGGCCAGGCCTCAGGCTGCCAGGGGTGGGAGGCGTTCAGGACACTGCAAAGACGTTGGCAGGAGCAGGCAGGCAATCGAGGTTGGCTGGCGACACTGTGACAAGAGAGAAGTGGGGTGGGGTGGTGCCGGGAAGGGCCATGATGAAGAGGATGCTGGGGGGTGGTTCGGGCAGAACAGCCGGCCTGGGAGATGTTTTGGGGGGCAGCACCAACGTCCACGTGACTGGCTGGTGAATTCAGGGCGTGTGGCTTGCAGGTGTGGCAGGAAGCAGTGGGGCAGGCCTGATCATGGCAGAGGGCTCGGGGGAGGGGGGACTTTGGGGGTTCCAGGGACCCCTACAGACCTGGGCCCTGCTGGGGGAAGGCAGAGGCAGGTAACGCTGGCGTCTCCAGTGCCCCACGTCGGGTGTCTGTGGCTGACCGGTGTTCTCTCTGCTGCCTTGCAGGCCTATGAGCTCTCCACCCTGACGGGCACTCAGGTGCTGCTGCTGGTTGCCAGAGAGACGGGCCATGTGTACACGTTTGCCACGCGGAAGCTGCAGCCCATGATCACCAGCGAGACGGGGAAGGCGCTGATCCAGACATGCCTGAACTCCCCGGACTCACCCCCCCGGTCCGACCCCACCACCGACCAGCGCATGAGTGCCACGGGCTTCGAGGAGACCGACCTCACCTACCAGGTCTCGGAGTCCGACAGCAGCGGCGAGACGAAGGTAACCCCCTCTCCTCTGTGCTCGTGGGCACGGCCGGCTTGGGCCCTGGCAGCCTGCCTGGTCTCTGCCCAGTGTGGGGACCACCCTGTTGCAGGGATCAGTTTGAAGGCTCCTCTCCTGCTGCCCAGACTGAGGAGCTCGCAGGGCCAACCGGGGCTGCTTGCTAGATCTTGGGGGGGACTCACCCCTGTGGTTCCTTGGCATAGTATCCTAGGGCCTAGTCTGCTGGCCTGGGTGCTGGACCCCCTCCTTCGCTCCCTGGCCCTGCCCCTGTGAGCTGGGTCCCCCTCCCTGTGGTGGGGCTGTGCCTCAGTTTCCCTGGGGTGATGATTGGGTTGGAGCGAGAGGATAGTTTCCTGGCTTGGGCTGCGATGAGGTCAGTGCTGCAGTCCCCTGCCCACCTGGGGCTCACTGGCTAGGAGCTGCAGAGCCGCTCTCCCCTCGGTGGGGGGCGTGGGTGACAGGTGTCACTGCCCCTGCCGCCCCCCCACTGCCCCTCGCCCTGTTATCTCTCCTTCGGCGTCTCCATGCTCTCGCTCTCATTGATAAAAATTTGATTCTGCCTCCATGGCCATATAAGGCCTGGTTTCCCTCGCCAGAGTCCCTGGCAGGGCCCCTCACATTCCTTATAAGCTGCAGCTGTCTCTTGCTTTGGGGCCGGGTTGGAAGGGGGCAGGGAGGACATGGGGAATGGAATCGCTTGGCTGGCCGGGCTGTTCCTCCTCTGCTGGCTCGGGCTCTTGCTAGCCCTGCTGCTGGTGGCGTGCCAAGAACATGGGGCTGTTGCTCTGCCCCGGGGACTCTGAGGGGCTGGATTGCTGGCTGGGACCCTCCTGGCTTTACGAGCCCCTGTGCCGTCCCTGTCCCCCTGCTGGGAAAGGCTCAGTCATGGGGGCTGGCAGCTGGGGGAGATGAGCCATCTGGGGACATGGGCCCCCAGCGAGGGACCACGTGGTGCCGGGGGGGGAAGGAGGCTGGGCAGGCTGAGGCCTTGCTTGCCCAGGGTGGCTGCCAGAGCCTCTAGCAGGGGGATTGCCACCCTCTCTTGGCACTAGTGTCCCCGGTCTCGGTGGGGGTCTCGGGTCTCGGTGGGGGTCTCGGGTCTGCGCTCGCCATGCGGGGTATCTGCCAGTGGATCTCCTGGCTCCATGGTGGGAAGGAGCAGGCAGGCTGAGGGCCCAGTGGGGCGCTGCAGGTGGACAGGCTGTTATGCTGAAAGGACCTGGGGTGGGGTGTAGCTACCCCCTGCTGTGCGCTGGCAGTGTGAGTGGCTGAGCCCTGGGGGGGGGTGGGTTCGGTGTGGAAGCCACACCTCAAGGATGACTTCCCTGCTCTGTGCTGCGCTGCACAACCGGACTGGGGCATTGGAAGACTCCTGCCCCCCCATGGCACCTCCGCTGGGGCAATATTGGCACAGTTCTGGGCAGCAGCCACCCCGTTTCCTGCTGTCCCGTCTGCTCCCCTGAAGTCAGTGGCTTCCTGGCTATCACAGCCCCCCAAGGGGGGTTCCCGGGCTGTCTGGACACACACTACGGCCTGGAAAGGCAGAGGAATGGAGCAGCTGAGGGGGGACCCTGTTAAAACCTTCCACCCCTGTGCCCTGCAGCTGAGCCCCTGATGTGAGTGACCGGGCCCTTGCTGGGCTGGCAGGCTGAGGGGGGAAGAAAATTGGGCATCCGTGGGGATCTGCTAGTACTGGCAGTAAGGGGTGCCCGGTAAGGGGAGCCCATGGCCGCGGGGGGGGGCGGGGCGCGGTGCAGTATGCTGCCTGTCAGCGTGCCGACCGACCATCTGCGGCATGGGCAGCCCGTGCATGCCCCTCTGCTGGACTCGTCTCACACCTCGTTTTCTGCAGCCGGGGATCTTTCCCCGCTTGTGTCTCGGCCCTGCCCCTGCTGGCAGCGTGCCCCGTGCGTGCCCAGCAGGGTGACGGAGCCATGCGGTGTGCCCAGCACGACTCTCCAGGAAGCTGAGCTGGAACCGGAGTCCTGATGCCCTGCACCACCGCCTCAGGGCTGAGTCTCCATGGTGCACAAGCCGCGGCCGCCCAGCCCTGGAAAAGCAGAAGCGTGTCTGTCATGAGCACTCGCACTGCAGAGCTCTCTTGGTTCAGAGGGCCCAAGGCCAGAAGGGCCCATTGTGCTCATCCCTCCTGACACCTGTAAAGCGCAGGCCAGACAGCCTCCCCCAGCGACTCTGGCGTGGGGCCCAGAACGTCAGTTTGTGCTCGAGCTGGGCTCTACCGAAGAGATCCAGTTGTGATATAAAGTCTCCAAGTGTTGGAGAATCCACGTGCCCAGGGTTAATGATCTTCGCTGGTAGAAGTTGACGTCTTTTTTCCGATCCGAATGTGTCTAGAGTCCGCTTCCAGCAGTGGGATCTTGTGTGTTTGCGGGGTTGGAGCACCCTGCTAGCCGAAATCTCTTTCCTGTCTACGCACTTGTAGATTGCAATCAAGTCATCTCTCAGATAAACTGCCTGGCTGGGCCTCCTTCAGTCTCTGGCTGTGGGAGGTGTTTTCCAGACCCCTCTCGTCCAGGCACCCTGCTGCAGAGCCCTCTCCAATTTGTCCACATCTTTCTCTTTGGTTGAAGTGTGGACCCAGCATCTGGTAACGGTCTCCCCAGTGCTGTATACGGTGATGACCCCCATGCTTCCTGCTTCTGCTTGATATTCCCCTGCTTTGCAGCCAAGTATCTGGCCCCTCCTTCCTACAGCATCCTGGCACTGGGAGCTGGTGTTCAGCTGATTGTCAGCTGTGACCCACCCTCAAGTCCTTTTCAGAGTCCCTGCGTTCTGGAATAAAAACCTCCATCCTGGGGCTTTGCTCCTCATGTCTGCCCTGGTGTTGGGCTGTATTAAAATCCATGTCAAAGGAGCCCACTTGACCAGCGATGCCAATCACTGAGTGTCCTGTCATCTGCATGTTTTACCGACAAGGATGTCGGATTTTCCTCCAGATCCTCGATAGACATTGAATTAGCGCTAAGACGGGTACAGAACCCCAAGGGCCCCCACAGCTAGTTACTTTCTGAGCTCTGTCGGGAAGCTGGGCCTTGGACTGTGTGGAGTGTAGCGTGTGGCGCTGACTCTGAGGACGGGATGTCTCACAGTTACCTTATCACCTGGTCTTGTGATCTCATTGGAAACGACAGCTGGCTTGTTTCCCAAGGACCCGTTTCCCTCATGATCCTGTTGACTGGCATTAATTATACCCCCACCCTTTAATTCTTGGCTGATTGCTCCCAGTACCAGCTTTGCCAGGAGTTTGCCCAGGATTGAGGCCAGGCTAACCAGTTGAGTGACCCAGTGTGCCCGGTATATTGGCACAACATTAAGGGTGTTTTTTTTTTTTTTTTGCCGATTTTCAGGCACTTCCAAGAGTTGCTGACCAATCAGCGTTCCTGGGTGCATCTGCAGCCGGCCTCCCGCGGCAAGTGTGTGGGAGATGCGTGAACATCCGTTGAAGGCTGCGCTCTTTTAGCCTCCAGCCCCCTTGCTGCCTCCAGCAGCGGCCCAGCCTGAGTGCAGGTCACGGTGGAGGCAGGGATGCTCTGTGGCAGCCAGCTCCATCAGACCCCAGAGAACGATGAAAAGTCCCGGCCTGGAGTGCGTCCTGGGGCCCTCTGCACTCACAAGCCCTCCAGGGAGCTTGGCTCCTTCTCAGCACTTTCGTGTGCCGGTGCTGGGCTGGCAGCACCTGGGGAGGGCGATGGGGAAGGATGCTGCAGTATGGCCTGGGGAGGGGAGCGGAGCAGTGTCCGAGCCCTCAGAAGCACCGGGCTGGCGTATTCACACCAAAGCGAAGCAGGGAGTGGGCTCGGTTAGTGCAGCAGAGATCGGCGAGGCGGGCAGGGGCTGTGCCCCACAGTGCTCGGGCTGGGGGGAGGATGCTGGGACTCCTAGCCGGGGGCCACTCAGGCAGCTCCAGGAGTCTCTGGCTTTCAGCTGACTGAGCAGTGAGGTCAGTCTCTGCAGCCTAATCACTCCCTCCCTGGGGTGCCCAGCTGCACTGAGGGGTGGTGGGTCTCTGCTGCTTTCCCCCTTCACCTGCCTCCTTCTTGCTGCCTTTGCCTCTGGCAGTGGGCAGACCCAGGAGAGGCCACTGGAGAACAATCAAACTGAGCAAGGAGGGAAGGTTACCAAACTGGGCCTGTACTGAGCCTTGAAGAGGAGGCTGAGGGGAACCTGATAAATCTTGGAAGATGCCAAGGGCTTCTACCGAGAGGAGGGTGATCAGTTGTTCTCCCTGCCCACTGAAGGGAGGACAAGTTGTAACGGGCATCATCCACCACAGGGAGATTTAGGTGAGATGTGAGGAAACTTCCTGTCGGGGTGGTAAAGCTCTGGCCCAGGCTGCCCAGGGAGGCAGTGCAGTCCTCATCGCTGGGGGTGTGTAAGACCAAGGTGGGCAAATCCCTGGCAGGCATGGTTGGAGGTTACTTGATCCTGCCTCAGCATTGGCTCTCAGGGCTCCCCCCCACCATGGGGAGCATCTGGCCCAGTAGGGGCGTGTGCCCGGGCATGTCTCCAAGCCCTGTGTGCTGGCTAGGACCACGCTTCTGTTTGGGGAGGGAGGAGGGTCTGGTTTTAATCCCTGCCTGCGTCCCTCGCCCCTCTCCCAGCGCCGCTGTGTGTACAGCACGTCCCAGTCGGTGCTGTGGGTTATGTTCTCCTTAGATCTCCTAAATTAGGTCTGATCGGGCCTGGCCAGCCCTTGGCTGGGGAGCAGGGGGGTGGAATCCGGCTTGTGCATCCTCTCTACTTGGCTGATCCCTGGGCTGGCCCGTCTGAGGAGCCTGGAGCCAGGCCCCAACCATGCGCTGCAGCCTCGTGTGCCCCTGGCCGTTGTCCGTGCTGCCAGCTGTTTGAGGTCTCTGCTGCGTGGGAGCTGACTGAGAGCAGCTCCTGAAAGGGGGCCGCTAGGCTGCTGCTGAGCTCGGGGGTGTGTGGGGGTGCAGCAGAGGGAAGATCTGGCATGGACAGCCCCTTCCCCGCCCGGAATGCCCAGCCTGAGGCAGCACCATGCGCTCAAGGAGCTCCTGTTCCCTGTGTCCCACTGCCTGGCCTAGGGGTGGGTGGAGAGCGCTGGATGCTGTAAACGAGGCCCTGGCCATGGAAGGGGCGATGCTAGGCACCATGCTGTTAGCGGCTCGGTCGCAGCTTCCAGGAACAGTGGCCAGGAGCTGCACTCTGTCCAGTGTTCTTGGTGCACCAGTACAGGAGTGAGGATTCCCATGGCGTTCAGGGGGCAGTGAGCAGGCCCGGGAGCCTCCCCAAGTCCTGCATGCAGCCTCAGCTCTGCTCCAGCTCAAACACATCACAGGCGGTTGTCCAGGAATTCCAGCCACAGGTTGGTTGGGAAGCATCCCCGACTTGATGCCCCCTGGCTGTTAGCAATGGGCGCCATGGCTCTGGCCAGCTCTCCACCTGGGCATGCTGCCCGTCTCCGCCGCACCCCACAACCTGCAGCACGGCATGTGGCGTGGGCTGGACCATCTCTCCTGGGGGGTTCTCTGGCTCCATAGCCAGCTGGCTCCTGGCCCTCCCCCTGCGACCCATGCAGCGAACCCGCAACAAGCGGGGCCATGAGTAGCCCACTGTGTGGGGCGGGGTAGTGAGGGCGTGCAGCTGCAGCTCTCCGTGCACTGCAGGGTCGGACTTGCCGCCCCAGCAAACAGAGGGACAGGCCAGGCTGCAGGCGGGCCAGGATGGCTTCCAGCCCCCCGGGGAGTGCTGCTTCTCTTGGCATCTCTCCTTTCCCAAGTGTAGTTTTTGTGGAGTGGGCCTGCAGCGGCGCAGCCTGGCGAGGGGAGCCCAGGTGTTGTCCAGCATGGTGCCCCAGGAGGAGCATGAGATCTTTCTAGCAGAGGCAGGCAGCTGGTGATGGAGCTGGGGCTCGGCCTGGCCGGGAGATTGGCCCAGTGGGGCCTGCGCGGTGACACTGCCGTGGTTCGCAGTGCAATGCCTGCTCCTCACTGATGTGGTTGGGGGCCAGCTCAGTGCCTTGAGGTACACAGGCCCCCACAGCTGCCCCGCACCCCCGGCAGGGGGCTGCCCATGTACGCAGATCCTGGTGCAGCTCAGTGGCAGGAGATCTGGCTCAGTCCAAACGTGCTGGATGCCTGCGCCGCCGGGGAGGGGACAGAGCTGGGAGCGGGAGGTGGCGTGAGCCTCCCTTCTCCTGAGTTCCCCCACCACCACTACCATCACCCCTGATGGAGCCGGTGGCTGCAGCCTGGGGCAGGGAGGCAGCCTCCTGTGAGCGCTGGGGCCTGAGTCAGCCTGCGGGATCCTTCCGAGCAGGTGGGGGCTGAGCCCTCTGCCCTAGGATGCTGGCCTGATCTTGGGCCACGCAGGGGGGAGCCAGCTGTCTCGTGTCTCAGGCCAGGCTGCCAGTACCCCATAGTGTCTCTGGGCCTCCAGCCTCACCTGCTTAGTGGGCAGGACCCCCCCCCGCCCAGCACCCCGCCCCACAGTGTTAGAAGGGGAAATAGTAACAGTTGTGAGGCCTGATCATTCAGTGCTAACTAGGGCTCTTCTCACCCATACCCTGGCGAGTGGGGGGCACATGGGCATGGGGGGGTGCTGAGCTTGCTGCCAATAGGTGTGGGAGGTGACCCTCCTAGCTCAGCTGCTCCACTGTCCCTGACCTGGGTGCATATTGCCCCCGAGCAGGGTGGGCACACTCCGGCTGGGAGGCTCACCGGCCATTGTTCCAGGCTCTGTGCCAGCAGCTGGCAGGGCTCCCCCAAGGGCCAGGCTGGGCCTGGCCTGGCTTGGGAGAGCTGTAGGTTGAGCCAGGGAGGGTGAGGGGACGAGGCAGAGAAGAGGCTGTTTGCTGAGCCCCAGGGGCAGGAGCAGGGGCTGGGAGCTGATGGGTTCCAGGTTCTCTGCTGCTCTGGGGGGACGTCGGCTCCCTATGGTGGCGAGTTGGGCCTGGCCTGCCCCCTTTCCCTCTGCTGTGGCAGGCCAGGCGCCACTTGTGTGCTGACAAAGGGAACAGCTGCAGCAGGCGAGGGGCTGGAATGTGGCTGGGTAGCAGGTGTGGGGGAGAGGCCGGACGTCCTGGAAGTGGCATTGGTTTGGGGCTGGCCTCTCCCCAGCTTTGCACCTGTCTCGGGGCTCATGTCTCTCACCTGCAGCGCAGGGGGTGCACACCCGAGGATGCAGTTGGCAGTACAGCCTAGGCACAACAAAGAAAGGGCTGCACCCGGAGCCCTGGCAGCTCAGAGCAGGGCCCTGCTGTCCGGGAGGGTGAGATGTTGCTCATTCTGCGTGTGGCACATCAGATGGTGGATCTCTGGTGCCCCTGCTCCGGGACACTTCCAGAGCACCCTGCTGGCAGGGGGCAGGCGGGCCGTGCTCAGCACACAGCTGTGTGAGCCACCTTGGAGCAGCACAGACACACCGGCCCCTTCCTCTGCGGGGCGGGACAGGGGGGTGCTCGCTTGCCAGGATGACCTGGGTCGAGCTCACTTAAACGTTTCCCTGCCATGCAGGGGCCCTGGTGCACCTGGGTCCCTCCTGTTCTCTGCCTGGGGCACATGCTGCTCTAGGCTCCTAGAGTCTGTTCCAGGAGCTGGGTTCTGGGCAGGTCAGGCTGCATGAGGAGCTGCTGCTTCCTTCTGGCCTTGGACTCCATGATTCTCCAGTGTGGCGGGGAGCTGGGGGTGATCGCGTGGGAGCGCCACCCCCCTCAGAATGACATGAGTCCCAGCCTGTTGCTTATCCATCCTCGGTTGCTCCAAACAGCCCCAGCTGGCTGCGTGGTTCTCCTGCCATGCGGGATGGCGACATGCTGCTCTGCCTTGGCCCACTGGCCGCATGCTGCAAGCTTAGGACATGGGAGCTGATTTGTTCTGGGGAGGGCCTGTGCACCCGTTGGGGTAGTGGAGTGAGTGCAGCACATCCCTGCCCCAGGGTCTGTAGTGGGGGTGTTGGAGCCAGGGACACTCCCTGTGAAGGTGGTGGGAGGAGTGTGGGCTAGGAAGAGTTTGGAGGTGGCACCGGAAGTCGATCTGTGTGCATAGGGCTGGAATGTTAGCTGCAGCCTTCTCTCAGCAAAGCGGAGAGCCTGCCCCGAAGGGCCCCTCGTGGCCCTCAGCTGCTCTTTGGAAATAAATTTTCCTTGGCCCCTGAATTCCCCTGCCCAAGAGGGCTGGGAACCACTGACCTGAGCCCATCTGGGGTCCCTGCAGGGCTGGCTTTTGGAGGGAGGCTGCTTTGGCCTGGATCCCCCTCGCAGCCCCTGGAGTGGGCAGCAGGGGATTGTGGGAAAGAGGCTGCCCAGGCCAGCAGGCACAGCCCTGCCCCAGGGAGCTGGCAGGGGACAGCAATGGAGGAGGGATGCCTGGGGTTGCCAGCCCCCATGGGTCAAAATCCTCAGGCCAGTCCCTCCCCCTCCAACACTGAGACTTCAGATACTAAACGCTGAGTGCTCTGCGTACACGCTCGTGGAGGGGTGGGGGCGCTGGGTGTACTGCAATGCTCGGTTAATGGGGCGCAATGTCGGGACCCCTGGGCTAAAGCATCTGCCCTGCATTTGAACCCAGGGTAAGGATTTTCTGACCTGTGCTTGAGCTTAGGGCTCTCGTGTCCACACTGCCATATCCCCTGCTCTGTTGACTCCTGCCCCCAGACAGTGGGGCAGCTTGACTGCCCCCCCAGTCCCTGCTGGTGGGGGCACTCTCCGTGCCAAGCTGCTCTGGTGGCGTCACAGCAGTAGGACTGCGCTGTGAGGAACCCTGGGCTCTGCCCTGCTGTGCTGGGCACCCTGGCAGGACCATGGCAGGGGCCCCATGCATGAGTCACTAGGGCTGTCCGGCTATTCAAATGAAACTTGGCAATTCTTAGTGTTTTGAAATGGAGGGGGAAGAGAGGGTTGGGCTGGTGGGTCTCCCCTCCCCGCCCCCCTTGACCTTTGTTTTGAAGTTTAATTTCAAAGAGAAAATGCCCCCCCCCCCCACCCCAGCTTGGCTGCTGCAGAGTGGTGACGGGGGGATCCCCAGAAGGCGGTAGGGGAGTTTGGGGGCTGGCTCCCTCTCACTACCCTGACCAAGAGTGGAGTGGGGATCAAGCAGCTGTCCTGCAGGGGGGGTTGGGGATTCTGAGCGGGCGGAGGGGTGGGGGCACCGTGGGAGTGGGCAGAGGGGAAGCCCCCCAGGTGGCGTGAGTTATGGGCAGTGCTGACCGTGCGCGCCTGTGGGTGCAATACCCAGGGTGCACGGCTGTCGGTGACAGTATCAGGCAGTGGGGACGCCCGCCCGCCTGGCTGGCTATTATTGAAATGCTGGCTGATCCCCCTGGAAGCATCACCTAGGTGGCTGGGTCACTCTCTTTTCCCCTCCCAGTGAGCGGCTGGGGCCAGTGGCGCGCCCCTACTTCCAGCCCCTGCGTGTGGGGACAGGAGACTGCCGCTGAGATAATGGAAAGTGAATTTGCCTGGCTCTGCTCCGTTATCACATGCTCGTTCTAATTCGGACTGCAGGGAATCTGTGCCACGGCTAGCGGGGCTCTGCCACCCAGCCCTCCCCTCCCCTGGGGGAGACGGGCAGGGCGCTCTGGATTGGCTGGGCCTGTCCAAAATGGGCTGCCTTCCCTTTTTTAGACGTTAGGCAGGCTGTGAATTCCTACTTCTTGGCAGAGCGACAGGCCGGCCGCAGCACATGGGATCTCTGGGCCCTCCAGTCTGCACTTGCTGTGCAGTCCTCTGAGCCCGAGCTCCATAACTCTCGGCAGCTGGGTGGTGCTGTGATTCCCGGGGAGGCTAGTGCCCAGAGGATTGGTGCCCCAGGGCTCTGTGACTGGCGTGTGGCTCGTTGCTCCTCCTGACCCCTGCACGTGGGGGGTTGTTCCGGAGCAACCTATGGCCCACGCTGGAGTTGTGCGGGGCCACAGCAGACAGACAGGATCTCTTTCTGTCCAGTGTGGGTCCCTGTCAGATCTGGCTAATTTCTGTCTCCATCTTCGGTGCAGCTGATCTCAAGGCTCCTGTGTAGCAGTGGTTCCTTTGCCTCTTGCACGGGGCTGGTTCCCTGTCCATCCCGCGTACTGAGCGGTCACGCGTCTCTGGAACAAGAGTAGGACAGTTGGTGTTGCCTTTGAGTGTAGTTTGGCTGCAGGCCGGCTGCTAATTACTCAGCCATAGAACAAAGTTTTGTGTGTGGGGGGGAGAACCCTATGCATGCCACGGGGGGGGGGGGGGGGGGGC
>NC_133771.1:215061208-215111436 GCF_003597395.2 Chelonoidis abingdonii | reverse complement strand
GGAGCAGTAGGGTGTACCTGGGGGTATGCCTGGAGCAGTGGGGTGTGCTGTGGGGTGTACGTGGGGCTGTGCCCAGAGCAGTGGGATGTGCCCGGAGCCCCAGGATGTGCCCAGAGCAGTGGGGTGTATCGTGGGGTGTACCTGTGGGGGTGCCCGGAGCAGTGGGGTGTGCCATGGGGTGTACGTGGGGGTGTGCCCAGAGCAGTGGGATTTGCCCAGAGCAGTGGGGTGTTTCCAGAGCCCTAGGGCATGCCAGCATAGTGTGGATTTTTGCTCCACGTGTTTCAGGGAGTTTGGTGCTTACACGGGTCTGGCCCTGGCTCCCAGCAGCTTCTGTTGCCTGCTAGCCTGTGTAGCCCCTCACCCAGGGGTTTGGCAGAACCCTGAGGTCTGGCCGGGGGTGGGGCGCGGACGGGGCTTGGGACCCGATTTGGTTTGGGGGTTTGGCAGAGCCCTGAGGTCTGGCCGGGGGCGGGGCGCGGACGGGGCTTGGGACCCGGTTTGGTTTGGGGGTTTGGCAGAGCTGTGAGGTCTGGGCGGGGCGCGGACGGGGCTCAGGACCCGGTTTGGCTCTCCCTCACCTGCCGGTCTCTCGTAGGACTCGCTGAAGCCTGCGTTCACAGTTACCAACTTGCCAGGGACGACGTCGGCCATCCAGACCGTGCCCACCACCTCCACGTCAATGCAGGTCAGCAGCGGCCCCTCCTACCCGATCACCAACTACCTAGCGCCCGTCTCTGCCAGCGTCAGCCCCAACACCGTCACCAGCGCCAACGGGACTGTGCTCAAAACCACAGGCACCAGCGCCGTGGCCTCCGGAGGGCTCATGCAGCTCCCCAGCGGCTTCACTCTCATGCCAGGTCAGTGTGTGCTCTCGAGGCCTGGCCCCAGGCCCATTGGTTGTGGGTGAAGCGAACAGGGCTGCCTTGCCCGCAGCGGTGCTGAATGGGCCTGTTCTCTGGACGCTGTCCCTGCGGCCAGGCCTTTGCCCTGGGGGCAAGAGGGGATGGGCTTTCGCTGCCTCCCCGCCTGTGGTGGGGATTGCAGGGATCCAAGGTGGGCCGTGCGGCTGTGTCCAGGGCCGTCCCTAGGAGGAAGCTCAGCACAAGCTCTGGGGCTGGAGGAGGTAAAAAGAGCTGGTTGTGATGAAGCCTTTCTTTCCCCCTCCTTTCGGCAGGCGCTTCGCTTCCTCCTGGGACCCCTACCATTCCTCTTGCCCAGTTACAGCCGCACTCGCTGGCGCTTTCCAGCCAGCAGGGCCAGGCGGTCGCGGGCACAGCTGGACAGCTGCAGCAGGCACAGCAGACAGTCTTCCGCTTCCCCGCCACAGCTGGAGGGCAGATTGTGTCTCTGACAGGTCAGCGCTCGGTTCTCCTTGGCGTGCTCGTGGGAGCGGGGGGCTGGGGCGGAGGGAGCACGGCCCATGCCAGGCTGAAGGGCACAGGAGGCTGGGCACAGGGTGCTCTGGAGGGCAGTGCTTGCCTGCTGGCTGGCAGGGGGCGGTATTCTAAACAGGCGCAGCGCATGCTGCAGGGACGCTGCCGTCAGAGCTGAATTGATCATCCAGCTGGGCTCCCACCGCACTGCAAGGCCTCCCCAGGCTGGGGGCTGGACACAGCCTTGTGGTCGTGAGCCCGACACACGGGGCAGGCTGAGTGTGACTGTGCATAGGGGGCCCGGCAGTCAGTGTGGAAAGAGGGGTGTCTTGGCAGATTCCTGGCCACCAGAGCGTCTCTCTCCAGTTCTGGCGGTGGCGCTGTGTTGGTTTCGGGGACCCGGGAGCTGTGGCGGAGAGCTGCTTGGCTCCCTGGGGTGACTGACCCTGTGTAAAAAGAAGCAGGACGGAAACAGCTGCTCCACCAAAGGGACGTTATGGGAGGTGATCCACTAATAGGGTGTCAGGCTAGAGGCAGTGGGGGGTCCCTGAACGCCCCTCTGCAGGTAACAGACACAGGGTCCGAAGTAGAGCAGGAATATACGGAGGGGTTACAGAGCAGCGAGTCCCCAGAGCATGCTGGACACGCTTGCAGGAAATGAGCTGTCGACAAGGTCGGTCTCATTTCAAATCAGCTGCTGAGAACCTATCAGGCAGAGTCAGAAGTAGATCCCCGGCTGGGCGCTGAAGTTGAGTTCAAACGGGCGATAGGATGTACTTGTCACCAGCCAGGGGGATTTGCCGTTAGGCGTCGAGGTGGGACTTCCAGCTGAAAACCGTGCTCTAGTGCCCCTATGTGTTCCATGCCTGGGTGATGTCTTCGGGCCTGGGCTGTGTTTTTACAGTTGTCCTTTGAGCTGTTCTAGCACCTTATGCTTTGAAACAGGGACATGAGAGTAGCCCTGGGGCTGGAGAGGTGCCTTTTGTTGCCCCTGTGACCGTTCACCCAGATTCAGTGGAGGAGTTGTTCTCTGAAAATTCCCTTTGTACGTGCCCCGGACAGGTTCGTTAGAGGCTCCAAACATTCTGTCTGCTCTGACCATGCTCCAGCCCCGGGCCACAGGCTTGGCGGGGCTTCCCCTGGAATTGCTTGGGACCAGACTGAGCAGAGCTGGTCTCTCGGTGCCCCCCTCTGGTGCCCAGGCAGTCTGGAGACGGAAGAGGCAGCAATTGCGTTGCATCGACCCAAATGCAATTCGGGGAGGACAGGAAAAGAGCAGGAGAGGACATACTTTAGAAGGAGGGAGGGGGGTTCAGGGGCAGGAAGCGTCTGTGCCCATGAGAGCACACATCCTTCCAGAGCCTGGCACTGAGCCTGGCATCCCTGAGTCCCAGCACTCCTCTGCTGTCAGCCTCACTGGCAAAGCGTGGCTCTCCCTGGCATAGCAGATAGCCTACTACTGCTTCAGTTACCCAGTAAGCTCCAGAGAAGGAGGTCTGTGCTGTGTCTCAAAAGGTTCTACCCCTGTAGATGACCGAGGCGGGGCTCAGCATGATTCCTGTTTTTTCTGTTTGCTTTCTAAAAACACTGGAAGTTACATAAAACCCGCCGTGAAAAGAACGGGCGCAAAGCAAAATCATGCGCTCCAGCCCTGCGGAGTGCGCTGCAGCAAAGCCTTCGTTACCTGGGCATGTGCTGTGTGGGGCCACGCACAGAATGAGCCGGACACAAGGAAATTGTGAATCGACCTGGTCCACCCATTGCGCACGCACAAGGGCCAAGTTCAGGTTGCGTAGGCAGCTGCAGAGCTGGCATGTCCTAGCGTCTTGACTTGGCAAGCTGAAAGTTCTGCCAGGTTGGGGTGTGCAAGGGGGGGATGTCTCCTCGTGATTCCAGGTAGAAGCCAGTCGCTAACTGGCAGGGTTCAGACCATCTGTAGCTGCCTGTTTTCGGTATCCTGCCCTCTCTCTGGACTAGCTGGTCCTGGGTTGTCAGAGACGGGACCCTGGGCTGTGCTGTGTGTGTATTGTGCAAAAACCGCACACATCTCCTTCGGGGCCCAGCAGGTTAGACTGGAGGCCTTGTGCTGTGTCACACGGCTGCTCCCAGGAACATTGGGCTTCTCCTTTGGCATCTGGAGCAGCTACAGGGAGAACCAGCTTCGTAGCTGGGTCCCCCTCGGGGCCAGGGCCACAGCTAGCTTCCCCATTGGAGCACAGAGCGCCCGGAGGAGGCTGGCTAGGAGGGGCTGGCCTGTGGCCGTCACCTGGCGTAGGTCAGATGTGGCACCTGCACGTCGTTCAGCTAGTGCGTCTGTGCTGGGCGGTGGGTTTCGGCTCCAGCTCAGCATGCCCGAGGCTGTAGCCCGTGGCAGGTGGTTCCCAGCCCCACCTCCACTCCTTTCCTGATTGAGGCAGGGGCTGGGGTTGCTGCCGTGGGGGCCTGAACCAAGAGTTAGTGTGTAGAGTCCTAGTTGTGAGCAGGGGCTTCCAAATCCAGCTGGGATGGGGTGTGGCAGGGGGCAGACCATATTGCTGCTGGCTGGGCTCCCCCTAAGCCCCTCTCTGTCTGGGGTAGGCGAGGGCTGTGTGCCAAGTGGGGAGGGCAGTGAGGGAGGCCCCCCACGTGCCCCCTCTGCGTGGCTGGCTCCAGGCAGTAACGCCTTGCAGGGCTTGCTGCTGTCAGTCTCCGGGGCTGCTGAGCCCAGCCGAGGAGCAGGTGGGAGGTAGGCCTTTCCTCTGGCAGGTGGGCAGGTGCCATCAGGTGCATGCAGGGAGCAGCCGGGGGGCAGGGGTGGGTCTCCTCCCCTCACCGTGTGACTGTGCCTCAGCCCACGGAGTGAGGCCTAAACACTCTGCTCCCCTTTCATCCTGCCTGCAGGCGCAGGGGGTGGGTGTGCGATGCGGGGCCGACAGGTCCCTGCGTTGCCTTGGGTGGCAGAGGCCGGGGGAGCGTGCGGTGAAGGGCTCTCCTCTCTCCTCCCAGGCGGCACCGTGACGCAGCAGGTTCCCGTGCAGGCCATCCAGGTACATCAGGCCCCACAGCAAACGTCTCCATCCAGCGACAGCAGCACTGACCTCGCCCAGACCTCTTCCAGTGGAACAGGTAACCTGCTCCGCAGCGGCTGGCTCGCTGCCCCCGGCCGCTAGGCCTGGCTGTGGTTCCCTGGCCGTGGAGGGCTGGTCTGCGCCCTGCTCGGGGTCAGGAAGTACGAGGGAGTTCTTCATTGTTTTGTCCTAACACAAAAAGAGGTACTGATCCCAGAACTGAAAATGAAGAGTCTCAAGTCCAACTGATTGTCACTTAATCATATTTATAATGTGCAAGCGGAATAAAAGACCAGTAATATATATTCTGGGTGCTTTAAAAGAGCCAATTTCACAAAGCTGTTTACAATCCACATCAGTTGGTAGGAAGAATTTTATCGGATCAGTGTGAATGATCGTTGGGAATCATTTAAGAACACATTACTAGATGCCCCAAAAGTCTCAGTTCTTCTTCGAGTGCTTGTTCACGTCCATGCCAGCCAGGTGTGTGCGCTGTGTGCATGACCGATGGAAGATTTTTCCCCTAGCAGCAACCATGGGATCGGCCTGGACGCCCCCTGGAGCTGTGCCTTCATGGCACCCAATGTAGGGCCATGCTGAGCCGCCACCCCTTCAGTTCCTTCTACCGCCAGTGATGGCTAGCTGGGACTTCCCTCGCTGTTTAGCAGCATCTCGTATTTTGTATATAGTTAGCTGGTTTTTGTTTTAACAGTAATAGCAGTAGGCTGTTTTCATTGTAGGGGTCCCTGCCCCCCTGTTTTTCCCACGCTGCTGGGGCATACCTCAGTCATCGGGGTTCAAACTGGGTGAAGTCTGTGGAAAGAGATGATGCCAAAAAGTGACCTGCGCGCTCCTTGTTTGAAGTGCCTTGGCGAGGCACCAAAAGGACACATGCTGCATTTGTAAAGGGTTTTGGCCGAGGACCCTTAAGGATCGTGAGCAGAGACTCAGGCTTATCCTCATGGAGGCAGCCCTCTGCCTGCAGTCCAACCCCAGGTCAGTGGAGCCTGTGCTGAGCGCCGCCTCCGTGCGCAGCACACCAGCACCGAGAGAATGTGAGTTGGCTCCTAGAAAGGAGCCTAAGGACTCCCGGCACTGACACGGCAGCGAACATAAGACTTCTGGTAGGCACCTGTCTGTATCCCCAGTGCCCTAGAAGAAAGAGGTGGGAGAGGGGGCGCTCTCCCCCCCTAAGCCTTAGGAGACAGCAACAGGGAGACTTCAGCCCACCCAGTTTACTTTAGGCCCAGGAGCTCCCAGGGGCTCGTTGACTCCTGCCCTGCAAGGGGTCTAGTCGAGTTCCTGCTACCGGACTATGCCTCTCCAGACTCTCATGGCTGGGTCATTCAACTCCCGTCCACTCCGGAGACTTGTGAGGCGGTGCAGGACCTTGTTCACCAATGGCTCTGCCTTCCCCAGAGAGGGACGAGGCACTGATGTCAGCCAGGCTGCCTATTCCATCTTGGGGCAAGCCGGCGATGTTGTCATGCCACTCCCTGGCACCGGTGGCCGGGGGGAAACCAGATCAGTCCCCAGAAGCCCGGCACCACTCTTTGGCCTGGTCTACACTACGACTTTAGGCCGAATTTAGCAGCGTTACCTCGATTTAAGCCTGGACCCGTCCACACAATGAAGCCCTTTTTTTACTTAAAGGACTCCTTAAATCGATTTCTTTACTCCACCTCCGATGAGGGGATTAGCGCTGAATTCGGCCTTGCCAGGCTGAATATGGGGTAGTCTAAATGCAATTTGATGGTATTGGCCTTCAGGAGCTTTCCCAGAGTGCTCCGTTGTGACCGCTCTGGACAGCACTGTCAACTCGGATGCACTGACCAGGTAGACGGGAAAAGGCCCGCAAACTTTTGAATTTCATTTCCTGTCTGGCCAGCGTGTTTGCAGAGCTCATCAGCATGGTGTGCACATTGCCTGGCCCGTACTTTGTGAGAAGTATCTGACCATGTTCCTCTCATCACCACGCTTCCGACCCCGCCTCGCCTGGTTTTGCATGAAAAAGTCGTCTGCCGTTGCTCTGACGGAGGGAGGGGTGACTGACGACATGGCTTTCAGGGAATTAAAATCAACAAGGGGTGGCTTTGCATCAAGGAGAAACTCGAACAACTGTCATACAGAATGACCCCCTCAAGGGTTGAACTCAAAACCCTGGGTTTAGCAGGCCCTTGATTTCACAAAACAAATTGGGTCAATTTCTTGTTTTGAACCATTTCTCTTACATCTTAGGCTGGCAGCAGACGGTGCAGTACAACTGCTAGGATCGTCATCTCCTGGGTGCTCAGCAGAAGATGGGAATGACCTGGCTGAGTCCCTCCTATGTCTGCCCAGGCAGCCCAACCAATCTCACCGAGGTCGGCTAAAAGAGCTCCCAGGAATACGATGACAATGGCTACCAATCGTAATGTACTGTCTGCTGCCAAAAGGCAATGAGCTGCTGCTGTGTAGCAATGCAGTCCCACGCCTGCCAGCACCCAGGAGACAGACGGTGAGCTGAGCGGCCTCCATGGTTGCCATGGTGTGGCGTCTGCTCAGGTAACTCAGGAAAAAGGGCGCAAAACGATTGTCTGCCATTGCTTTCACGGAGGGAGAGAGGGAGGGAAAGAGGGGCCTGATGACATGTACCCAGAACCACCCGTGACGCTGTTTTTGCCCCATCAGGCATTGGGAGCTCAACCCAGAATACCAGTGGGCAGTGGAGACTGCGGGAACTATGGGATAGCTACTCACAGCTACCCACAGTGCAACACTCCGGAAGTCGACGCTAGCCTTGGTATTGTGGACACACACCACCAACTTAATGCACTTAGAGCATTTTGTGTGGAGACACACACAATTGACTGTATAAAAACGATTTCTAAAAAACAGACTTCTATAAATTCGACCTAATTTTGTAGTGTAGACATATCCTCTGGCACCAGTCAGCATCACTTCTCCATGGCTGTCTTTTTCAGAGTCCGAGGCGGAGTCCTGTTGTTCGGATAGGTCCAGCAGCAAGAGGTCTGAGGCTGGTGGTATGGCCTAGATCCCTTTGGCGCCGTGGCCACCTCAGTGGCCCTTTTGAACTCCCTGGGCCTATCATCAGGCTGGGGGTCCAAGCCAGGCGTCGAGATCCAGGTAGGCATCCATTGCCCTGTGCAGCAACTGGCATCGGCTCCATCTCTGGTGACGACTCCCACACGCCTACCTGCCACTTTGAGCTCCGCACTCCCCTGAGCGCCGAGGGCAGTGACCAGGACCATGGGCCAGTGTTTTCGTCCTCGTCCTCCCCAGATGGGCCTGTTACAGGCATGTCATCGGCCCTGGCCTTGGAGGGCAGTAGTGTCCTTCAGCAGTTGTTGCACAGAGTGGCCCAGAACCTGAGGATCCAGGCAGAGGAGGTGGTAGAGAATACAGATCCCATGGTGGACATCCTTGCCCCCTCTGGGCCCTCGCTGCCACTTATTAAAGCTATTAAGTGAAACCACAAAAGCTTTGTGGAAGACCCTGGCCTCCTTGCTCCCTACAGCGAGGTGGGTGCTGCGAGCCACAGGGAGCACCAGGAGTTCCAGGGACCCTCCCCTAAAAACCAGGAGGCCAGAACAGTTAACTTATTTGGGAGGAAAGTCTACTCCACCGGTGGTTTGCGGCTCCAGATTGCAAACCAACAGGCCATCGTTAGCAGATACTCTTTTAACTCCTGTGGAGCGATGGCCAAGTTTGCCAAGTTGCTGTGTCCGGACTCCTGTTCCGAATGTAAGGCCCTGGTGGAGGAAGGCAATCTCATTTCTAGGGCCTCCTTGCAGGTGACTCTCGATGGCACAGATGCAGCTGCCTGAACCATGGCTATGGGCATGGCGATGAGGAAGTCATTTGGACTGCCTCACAAAGTCCAACAGCCTATCCAGGACCTAGCCTTTGAAGGTTAGGCGTTTTTTTCTGAAAAGGCCAACAAAGACTGCACGGTTTAAAAGACTCAAGGGATACCCTCAAGCCCCTGGGTATACACACCCCCGCCACACAACGGAGGCATTTCAGGATGCAACCTCCTCCACGGTTTTACTAGCAAAACCGACAAGATGGTTCCCAGAGGAGGAAAAGGTGTGGCGGGAAGAAGCCACGCCCATCCTCTGGCCAGATGATGGCCTACCAGATTGAGAACTGGATGTGCCCCCACTGTACCTTCTCGTCCTGGCTATCCCCTTTCTGCTGTGCATGGTCCTTTATCACTTCGGACCACTCAGTACTTCGCACTGTAGAGAGGGGATACGCCATCCAGTTCTGTGCCCTCCCTCGCTTCCACCCCTCTTTCTGGTCCCTCTTCAGGGACCCCTCTCACAAGCAGTTCCTTACACAGGAGGTGCACTCGCTCCTCTTGCTGTGGGCAGTGGAAGAAGTTCCTCAGGAACAAAAGGGCGAGGGCTTCTACTCCTGATATTTCCTAATACCAAAAGCCAAGGGTGGGCTCAAGCCCATCCTGGACCTGCGAGAACGCAACAAGTTTATGAAGAAACTCAAATTCTGCATGGTCTCTTCGGCCTCCATCGTCCCTTCTCTGGGTCCAGGAGACTGGTACGCCGCACTCGACTTGAAGGACGCTTACTGTCACACAGCGATAACTCCATCCCACAGAAGATATCTCAGGTTCGTGGTGAACACCACCCACTGCCAGTTCACAGTCCTCCCATTCAGCCTGTCAGTGGCGCCTCGCATGTTCACCAAGTGCCTGGCGGTCATGGCCACGTTCCTGCGCAGGCAGCAGGTACGGTGTTCCCGTTTCTCCATGACTGGCTGATCCTGGGCTCAGATAGAGGCAAGTTGCCTTCATAGGAGCATCTTTTGAGGATGCTGGGACTGCTACTGAACGAGGGGAAATCAAAGCTGTTGCCAGTTCAGAGGATAGGGTTTGTAGGGGCGGTACTGGATATGACACATGCCGGGGCATTCCTTCCCGAAGCGAGATTTCTAGCCCTGGGTTACATTATCACCTAGCCTCTGTTTGTCAGAGGATGGAGATGGATGGCAGGGGAGAGATCACTTGATCATTGCCTGTTAGGTTCACTCCCTCTGGGACACCTGTCATTGGCCACTGTCGGTAGACAGGATACTGGGCTGGATGGACCTTTGGTCTGACCTAGTATGCCCATTCTTATGTTGTTGTTCGAGATCTCGGACAATTCCCCACCACCACAGCACGGAACTGCATGTACCTATGTAGTACAGCATGCCAGGCTCAGACTGTAGCTTCTTCAGTCCTGGCTAGCATCAGTATATCAGCAAGTCTGGACAGGATTGTAACGCTGCCTCGCCCAGTACTCAACTCCCTGCTGTGGTGGCTCAACCCATAGGTGGTAGGTGCAGGGTTCCCATTACCAGTCTGCAGCCATCCCTCTGTCTAGTGATGGACATGTCAGACTTGGGCTGGGGGGCACGTTTGGGAGACCTCAGTACACAAGGGCTCTGGTCTCAGGCGGAGCTCGCTCTGCACATCAATGTCAGGGAGCTGGGAGCGGTACGCTTGGCATGCCAGATTTTCCGAGCC
The DNA here is from genome assembly GCF_003597395.2 of Chelonoidis abingdonii. Lineage (NCBI taxonomy): Eukaryota > Metazoa > Chordata > Testudines > Testudinidae > Chelonoidis > Chelonoidis abingdonii. Next base: position 215,101,483 of record NC_133771.1, on the reverse strand, counting down.
CACCTGGCAGGGAGCTGCGTATCAGTCCTGACAGACAACATCATGGCAACGTTTTATATCAACAAATGGAGGGGGTGGGTGCATGCTCCTCTCCTCTGTGCTAGAAGCCCTCATGCTGTGGGATTTGTATATCGAATGTTCTATACAGCTGCAAGCGTCGTCCCTTCCTGGAGTACGGAACGAGCTGGTGGACCATCTCAGCAGGCCACGAGTGGTCCCTTTGCCCAGATGCAGTGAACTCGATCCCCCATCAGTGGGGCCTTCCCCAGATAGACCTGTTCACCACACAACGTAACAGGAAGTGTCAGCAGTTCTGCCCCTTCCTGAGTCACAGCCCAGGCTCCATCGCAGACGTGTTCGGCCTCCCGTGGGAGGAGGAACAGTCTCCTGTGCGCATTCCCACCCGTCCCTCTCATTTACAAGGTGCTTCTCAAGATTTTGCAGGAACCCATCTCTGGTGATATTGATAGCACCAGCCTGGCCCTGCCAGCACTGGTTCACATCACTCCTGAAAACATCCGTGGAAGCCTCAGTCACCCTGCCGCTCTTCCCGGATCTAGTCACGCAAGATCGCGGCCGCCTCCAACATCCGAATCTCAAGTCACTCCACCTCACAGAGTGGAAGTTCCATGGCTGAACCCAGTGGAGCTGTCCTGCTCTGATCAAGTCAGACAAGTTTTCCATGGCAGCAGGAAACCCTTGACGAGAACTACCTACCTTGCCAAATGGAAGAGATTTTCAATCTGGTTGGTGCAGCACCTTCCATCCCCAACGCTCACCTTGGTGCCGCTTATACTGGACTATCTTCTCTATCTCGAGCAGCAGGGACTGTGCATGACATCAATAAGAGTTCACCTGGCCGCCATCTCCGCCTTCCATCCAGGCGCAGAGGGCTGCTCAATCTTTGCCAATCTGTTGGTCAGCCCTTTCCTTAAAGGGCTTAACAGATTATACCCACATATCTGACAGCCTGTCCTAACTTGGTTCCTCAAGCTGGTCCTATCCAGACTTATGGGGTTACCATTTGAGCCCTTGGTGCTGTGCTCCATGCTCTCTCTCTCTCATACAAGGTGGTGTTCCTAGTAGCGATAACCTAAGCCAGGAGGTGTCTGAGCTCAGGGCCCTAACATGAGAGTCCTCCTACACTATGTTCCATCAGGGCAAAGTCCAGCTCAGGCCTCCCCTGGCTTTTGTCCCAAAGGTTGTCTCCCAGTTTCACATCAACCAGAACATCTTCCTCCTGTATTCTACCCTAAGCTGGACTGTAGTGGCAGGGAGCAAAGGCTTCACTCACTGCCTATCCCTAGGTCACTAGCCTTCTACATCGAGAGAACAAAATCATTCTGAAAGTCCGTCCAGTTATTTGTGGAGGTGGTGGACAGAACGAAAGGTCTGCCTGTGTCATCACAACATAGCTCGTTGTGGATCATATCCTGCATTCGGGAGTGCTACAGCCTGGCAGGGGAGCCCACTCTTCCAATCACTGTGCAACCACCAGGGCTCAGTCTCCTCAGCAGCATTCCTGGCTCAGGTTCACACCCAGGAAAGCTGCAGAGCAGTGATGTGGTCCTCCATACACGCTACGCAGTTACCCAGCAGGCCAGAGATGATGCGGCCTTCAGACAACCAGTGCTCCAGTCAGTGTACAACTCCGACCCCACCTTCTGAACTTAGGTTTGGGAGTCACCTGATTGTAATTGACATGAACAAGCACTTGAAGAAAAAGCAGTTACTCATCTTCTCGTAACTGTTTTTCAAGATGTGGTGTTCACGTCCATTCCAGTACCCACCCTCCTACCCCTCTATTGGCGTAGCCGGCAAGAAGAAACTGAAGGGGTGGCAGGTCGGCAGGGCCAGGAAGGCGCGACTCCAGGGAGTGCCCAGACCCACCTGACGGATGCTGCTAGGGGAAAAGTCTTCCAGCTGTTGTGTACGTGGTATGCACAAACTTGAATGGAATGGACATGAACAACACATCTCAAAGAACCCAACAGTTACCAGAAGGCAAGTAACCATTTTTACCCCAGTCGGAGAAGAGGGCTGGACTGGTTGAAAAACTGATCTGACTTAGATGGAAGTGAAGGCAGCTGTTAAAAAAAAAATTATATTTGTGATAGGTTTGGTCAGAGAGATCCCCTTGGGACTGTCATCTGATGTGCTAAAATTACCTCTGACCCCACTCTCCCTGCCAGCTTGGGACTCCAGAAACCTGCCTTGTTGAGCCTGACATGCCAGCCTGCTGCAACACAGACCCAGGGTCTGACCCATGCCCCAAAGCTGCAGACTTAACTGAAAACATCTCAGCAAGTCACCTGTCTCCAGCACCCAGACACCCAGCTCCCAATGGGATCCAAACCCCAGATAAATCCACTTTACTCTGTATAAAGTTTATACGAGTAAATTTGTAAATTGTCTGCCCTCTGTATCACTGATAGAGAGTTATGCACCGTTGTTTGCTCCCCCAGCTATTAATCACTGACTCTGGGTTTATTAATAAACAAAAGTGATTGTATTAAGTATAAAAAGCAGGATTTAAGTGGTTTCAAGTAATAACAGACAGAACAAAGTAAGTTACCAAGCAAAATAAAGCAAAAACAGGCAAGTGTAAGCCTAATACGCTAAGAAGCTGATTACAGGTGATATCTCACCCTCAGAAATGTTCTAATAAGCTTCTTTCACAGGCTAGACTCCTTCCTAGTCTGGGCCCTGTCCTTGTTAGTTCCTGCAGACATTTCGGGTGGGAAGCAGGAGTTTTCTCATGACTGGCAGCCACTTTTGTCCTGCTCCACCCCCTTTTATAGCTTTGGCACAAGGCGGGGATCTTTTGACTGTGTTTGTCCCCATCCCCACCTCATCAATGGAAAAGTACCAGGTTTAAGATGGATTCAATTATCATGTAACATGGTCACACATAAGACCCCCAGTCTCCATTCTTCCTGGGTTGGCCCACAGGTAAATAAACCGTTTACAACCAATTGTCACTGGCAATGGGAGCCATCAAGATTCTAAACCACCATCAATGGTCCACATTTTGCATAATTACAATAGGACCACAGAGTTGTACTTCATATTTCTAACTTTAGATACAAGAATGATCCATGCATATAAGTAGGAGGACCGTATTCAGTAAGTTATAACCTTTGTAATGGTACCTTACAAGAAACCTTTTTGCATAAAACATACTCCAGTTGTATCATATTTACACTCATGAGCGTATTTCCGTAAAATATGTGGAGTGCAATGTCACCAAATCATTTTATTCATATGAAAAAGAAATGGAAGAAAGGGGAAGTTGATAGAAATGTATATACATCAGAAATTAAGAATTGTAGAAAATTGGTAAGGGAAGCAAAGGGACACAGAGAAATCTGTAGCAGATATAAGGATAATAAGAAGGAGTTTTTAAAATATATTAGGAACAAAAGGAATCCTGACAATGGTATTGGTCCGTTAAATGATGGAAATGATACAATTATCAAAAAATAACACAGAAAAGCCAGAAGTTCTCAATAAATATTTATGTTCAGTATTTGGGCAATAAACAGATGATAGAGTCTCATCATAAAGGGATAACACACTTTCCATTTCACTAGTATCTCTGGAGATATTAAATAGAAACTACAAAAGTCAAAACATTTTGAAATCAGCAGGTCCCGATAACTTGCATTCAAGAATTTTAAAAGAGCTGGTGGAGAAGCTTGCTGGACAATTAATTTTAATTTCCAATAAGTCTTGGAGCCCTGGGAAATTTCCAGAAGACTGGAAGAAAGCTACCATTGTGCCAGTTTTTAAAAAGGTGAATGGGATGACCCAGATAATAGGGCTACCAGCCTGACATCAATCCCAAGCAAGATAATGGAGTAGGGTGACCAGATGTCCTGATTTTATAGGGACAGTCCTGATTTTTGGGTCTTTTTCTTTTATAGGCTTCTATTACCCCACCCCCCCACCCCAATTTTTCACATTTGCTGACTGGTCACCCTATAATGGAGCCTCTGATATGGGACTTTTTTAATCAAGAACTAAAGGAGGGCAATGTAATTAATGCAGATCAGCATGGGTTATGGAAAGTAGATCCTGTCTGTCTAACCAGATAACTTTTTTTTTTTTTTTTTTTTTTTTTGAGATTTCAAGTTTGTTTGCTAAAGGTAGCCATGTTGTCATCATATATGTAGACTTGGTATCACTTGGCATTTTGATTTAAAAAAAACTAGAATGATATAAAATGAACATGGCCCATGTGACATGGATTAAAAACTGGCTAACTGATAGGTCACAAAAATAACTGTAAACGGGGACTCAGCAAGCGGGTCTCTTTCCAGTGCGTCCCCTAGGGATTGGTTCTTGGCCCTAGGCTATTTAACATTTATTCTATGACCTGGAGGAAAACAAAATCATCCCTGATAGTCTGCAGATAACGCAAAACTTGGGGGAGAGGTAAATAACGAAGAGGAAGGTCACTGACTCAGTGATCTGGATTGCTTGGTAAGCTGGGTGCAAGCACACTGTGTTTTAATATGGCTAATCGTAAACGCGTATCTCCGGGATTGAAGAATGCAGGCCATGCTTACAGGATAGGGGCCTCTATCCTGGGAAGCTGTGACTCTGGAAAGGATGTGGGGGTCGTGGTGGGTAATCAGCTGAACATGAGTTCCCTGGGTGACAGTCTGCCCGGAGGGGCACGATGGGTGCAGTGTGGGGGAGGGGCCCTGTGGGGACAGTGCAGGGGGGGCTGCAGGTCATGCTGTCCCTGGGGCGCCCCTCCCGTGCTTCTGACTAGCGCTTATTCTGTTTCCTGCCAGTGACGCTGCCAGCGACGATCATGACTTCGTCTGTGCCAACCACAGTGGGAGGTCACATGATGTACCCCAGCCCTCACGCCGTGATGTATGCGCCCACCTCAGGCCTGGCGGACGGGGGTTTGACCGTCCTCAATGCCTTCTCCCAGGCGTCCTCGGCAATGCAGGTCTCCCACGGACAGGTCCAGGATCAGGGTAAGAAGGCTGCTTCCCGTGCTGCGCTCAGCTGCCCTTGTGCATGTCCCGTCCCCCAGTGCATCCAGCCCCCTCCCCCATGGCCGGCCCCCACCCCCATCCGTCTCCGGATGATTCTGTCTGCCTGCTGGTAGCAGGAGGGTCGCCCTCTTACCCAGCAGAGGGGGCTGGATGTGCCAAGAGCCCTCTGTGACCCCAGGGCCATTCAGAAGGGTGGGAGAGAGCAGCCATTTTGAAAGAGAACAGCTGTTGAGTGGGGCTGGGTGAAGATTTTTTACCTCCGCCTCTGCTGCAGGAGGAGCGTTCAGGCAAGCAGAGCGCCAGCAAAAACTGACCCTCAGCCCTAAGAGACATTGTCAAAACTGACCCATTGCCCCAGACCTGCTCGCCAGGGACGGGAGGTGTGGGTGGGAATGTGGGGGCAGGAGCAGGATTTGGGGAGTACATGGGGGGCAGGGAGACTTGGGGGATGCGCACAATGGGATAGGAGGGGCATTTTGGGGGTGTGGGTGGGGACAGAAGGAAGGGGGATTTGGGGAGCGCATTTTGGAGTGGGAAGGGAATTTGGGGAGGGTGCGCAGGTGACATGGAACAGGAAGGGATGGAGGATTTGGGGGTGTACATGGGAGGAGGTGAGAAACAGGAGGGGAAGAGAGTTTGGAGGTGCACAGGCGACTTGGGATGGACACTGACTCCTTTGTGATGCCTTGGCAATGGTGAGCCAGCCTGCGCATTGTGGCTGCTTGGTCTGGTGCGGAGCGGGGTGACGCAGCCAGTGTGCATGGCCGAACAGCCTCCCAAAGGCTTGATGGCTGGTGTTCTCTGGGGCCTGGCCTGCCACGGCATCCTGGGGCGGAGGATCTAAGTGCTGACTCTGTGTGGCAGGTGCTGTCCCCCAGGTGTTCCTGACGGCCCCATCGGGCACTGTTCAGATTCCGGTCTCAGCCGTCCAGCTTCACCAGGTAGGCACAGAGCAGTTCGGTGGGTACCTCGCCCACGCCTCCCACCCATCTCTCCCTCACACCAGCCCTGCGGATGTGTGTCCCTCCCTCTGCTCGCAGGGATCCCCAGTGGTCGCTGGTAACAGAGGATGTCCCAGCTGGAGGGAGGGCATGAGAGAAGGCACTGGGCCCATGGGACTGCCCTGAATGCAGTCGGCCTCTGCTCCGCAGCACCCCCAGCCCATAGGGGAGATGGCAGCAGCAACGTAGGATCTGGTCCACAGATGAAACAGGACCCGAGCCTGGCTGCTTGGCAGCACGGGTGGGGGAGCTGCGCCTTCTCCCTGCTGTTAACAGCGCACCCTTGGGCCAGGTTCTCCTCCCAGCCCTGAAGCATTGCTCTGTGGATGGGGAGGCCTGGCATTGGCCCCCCGAGCAATGGGTGGAGCTGGCAGGCTGGCTATCCGGGTAGGCCTGTACCGCAGGGCCCTGGCTGCACCCTGGGGTGGCCCCATGATGCTTCTCTTTCCAGATGGCTGTCATTGGCCAGCAGTCCAGCAGCAGCAGCAACTTGACCGAGCTGCAGGTGGTGAACTTGGACACGTCCCATGGCGCCAAGAGTGACTGAGAGGCCCTGTGGTGCCCCGGCCCAGGAACTGCGGCAGCTGCTGCCAGCCGGGTGCCATCTCTGGCCTTGCCAGCGCCGGGATCGGCGGCGATTTCCTCTCGTACGGACTGCGTCACTTATTTATTGTTGCCTTTTCACGTTTCCTTCACACACACACACGCACGCACGCACACACGGGGCGCGGGATGGAGCTGAGCCGGGGCTGAGCTGCGCTGGGACGCTGCGTTTCCTGTGCTTTTCTCACTCCAGCCAAAGAAACTCAGCCCTCGAGGGCAGGGCTCCCCCGCCGTGTCAGTAAACAGCCTGGTGTCCGCCCCGGCTCCTTGCCATCGGACTGGGCGTCTCCAGCTGCTGTTGGCCAGGAGTATTTGCACCGAGCAGGGCACGGGCTCAGCGACTCGACGGGAGCAGCCCCCACCGAAGAAGTCTCTTCCCAGGTCCAGGTCTCATTCCCCTCTGCCCATGTGCCAGGGAGGGGTGGGGCAGGTCCAGGCAGTGTGCCTTCAGCATAGCCCAGCAGCAGGCGCCCTCCTGCAGACAGCAAGCTGCTCCAGGGGGCTCCCAGGCTGAGTCTGCTCCCCTGCCAGGAGGGACGCTGGGGCATCAGCATCCTCCCGGGCTGCTCTCCTGCTGGCAGGGTGGGCTGGACAGGACCTGGTCCTGCCCAGGTGGCAGCACAGGTGCCAGGCCCGGTGGCTCGGCCTGCATGGCAGAAAGCAGCCCCCCAGCAGCGGTAGTGCAGCACCGTGGGCAAGATGCTCCCTCGTCTGTAGCCCTGGCATTGCTGGGACGCAGGAAAGCGAGCTCCTGGCACAGTCCCTACAGCCCCACTGGCCCATGCAATGCCCCCTTGGCCTGGCGGGTGTCCCTGAAGGGCTGTGATGCTGTCCCAGCACTGTCCATGAGGAGCAGGACCGGAGGGGCGCTGCATGGGAGCCGAGCTGGAAGTAAAGTGTGGTTTGCATTTCCCATGTTAAATGTCTCTTGTTCTGCCTGGCCAAGGCAGTTGCTTTTGTACCCCCTGGACACTAGCGAGCTGCCTGGGAGCAAGGTAACCTGGTTGTGGGACCCTGACCTTCTCAGAGAGCCCTACAGCCCATGGACATAAATCATCTCCGTGGGATGCTCCAGGGGCCACCATGTGCTCTCGTTCGGGTGCCAGGGCTGGGAAGACCCAGGTATGTGGGGGCAGGATTGCTCTCTGTGCATCGCAGTGCTGCCTCGCTCCTGCCGGGGGCGCTGTCTGCAACCGGGCACAGTTCCTGCCATGGTTAGTGCTTTCCAAAGCACCATTTCAATGCGAGATGGAGGAACCAACTGAAACGTTCAAGGGCCCCGGAGCTGCCGCACAGCCTGGCCCAGGAGGCGAAAGGGGGCGGTGCGGATTCCTTCAGGCATCTGGGAGGGCAGGTGGGGCACCCCAGAGGGAGGCGTTTTGGTCGTGTGGACGCAGCAGGAGGGGGGATGGCTCCGCTCGGAAGGAGCGTCCTGTCCTGGGGATAGGAGAACGTAGGTTGCAGTGAGCGGCTCTGTGGGGAGAGAGGAGGCTGCTGACTCCTTAGGGAACGAAGCAGCTACTGTAACTTTTTTAAATTAAAGATGAGAAGCCTTGAAAAAAAAAAAGACTTTATTTTTCTAAGTGTTAAACTCAGTATTTATGTAATTCTCAAAGGAATTCAAGTCCGGCTCCTGTACAGTTTTCATGGGGTTTGTACCACGGTGGGGGGCGGGGGGTAGGGACAGGAAGGGGCCTTGCTTTTGAATTTGTATTGTAACCTTGGACATGGTTCCTCCAGCATTAGCGTTTAAGCTGCCCTCCCCGACGTGCCCACAGGTGCTAGGAATTGAACTGGGGCCAGCTCTGCTGGTTCTGAGGGTGCCTGCGTCCCTTGGACCAGTCTGGGTGGCCTGCGTGGCGACCTACAGTCCAGCCACTGGCCCCCAGAGGGCAGGGAGGGGCTGCCGGGCTGGCTCCTGCTGGGATGGGTGCAGGGAGGGTGGGGCAGGAAGTCCGTCCTCTGCTCCCTCTTGCTATGTGGTGAGAATGGGGGAGAGGCTGGCACAAGGTGCCTGACCCCAGGCAGGCCCCTTGAGGGCTCAACTGGGATACGCGTTGCCGCACGGCTGCAATTGGAACAGCGCCCTCAGAGCTGAGATGGGGACAGGGCCTAATGGGGTGTCTGCCCCGGCGCCCCACTCCCTAAAGCTGTTGTCAGTCTGGGAAACAAGTGCCTCCAGCAGTGGGTTTTGAGACGGCTTGGGGAGAAGTTTCCAATGTCCCTGCAAAGCCTTAATTCTCCCTGAGCTGGGCAGGAGGCCAGCGCCCGGCCCGGGCGAGATGCCGGAGTTTCAGGCTGCTGGCTCTCCTGTCCCCCCAGGGCCGGTCTCTGCCTCTCACACCCCTTCCAGTAACACATGCAGACATGCCCCCCCCCCCCCCCCGCTGCTTGTGCTGTTTGCTGGTGAGCTGGGCAGGTCCCCTTGGGAGTGTGGAGGTGCTAGGATCAGTCATTCCTCTTCTCCGCACTGGGGCACTCTCCGGAGTGTCCTCCAAGCCAGGCTCTCCACTCCCCCCTGGCTGCGCAGCTCCTGGCTCCCAGCAGCAGCTGACCCGTTGCGGGGCTGCATACAGCCGGGGGCGGGAGGGGTTAGAGCCCAGCCATGGCTCAGGCTGATATGCCCAGGTCTCTCTGTGGAACAGAGCCACTTTTCTGGGCAGCAATTTCCCCCTCGTGTTGCTAACTAGGAGTCAGCCCAGGGCAGGGAGGGGATCTGGAGCTGTTGTCTGGCCTTTTCCCCCCTGCTTTTCTTGGGCTGACGGTGCAAAACTGACCCCCTGGCCAGAGCTGGAATGAGTTGACTAAAGCCCCCGTGCAGCTCCCCCTACCCTCCAAAGGAAATGCAGGTTAAACGCTAATGTTGTATTTTATTTAAAGTGCGGACTTGTCAGAACACTTGTATATCAGGGATGAAATGGCATTTATTGTGTGGTGACCTTTTTAGTTCCTTTTATTGATTGTTTTGGGGTTTGTGTGTGTGAGCGTGTGCTTGGTTGTGTGTGTGTGTGTGCGCGTGCGTCCGTGTGTGTGGTGGTTGTGGGTTTTTTTTTTTGTTGTTTTAAAGTTTCCAGGGCTGTGTTTTCTGGAAGGATGTGGAAGTAATCACAGTACTATGTACAGAGCTTTCTTTTGTATTAAAAAAATACTCTTTCAATAAATGTATCATTTGTGCACAGATCGGATGGTCGTGAGTCTGCTTCTAGGAACCAGGTGCTTAAAGGAGAACAATTTCAGAGGGGCTGAGACATGCATGGTATATGTCATGCCTAATTGTAAGTGATTTCACACGAGCAGAAATGGCTTGGTTATAAGTTAAAGAAACAAACTGGGTGCCCAGGCCAGATGGCAAAGGCTGTTTTGCTAACACAGCCAATCAGCCACCCGCAAATTCAACGCCAGCCTCTCCCACAGGCTCTGCTGGACCTGACCTGACAAGTGAACACTTGAGAAAAAGGAGGTTTAGGGCTGATTGCCAATGATTTGAAGATCTGCTCTATGTCCCTTGGGAGCATGTCTTGGGTAGGGGTTGTGTGTGGAATTTTTAATAATTAACAAAGCAAGGAAGTTCCAAGACCCACAACCTCCTTGAAATGGAGTGAAGGCTGGGAGTATTAATAACTTAAGACTTAAAAAAACAAAACACCTTACCGGGGGCTTGTAATTCTTACTAACCCAAGTGCCATGCACCCAGGAAAATCAGAGATCAGGCTGCAGTTGAAAGAAATCCAACCTTGTAATGCTCTGGGAAAGCACCATGAAGGAACCCAAACAACCTTGACTCTGCCCCCAAGTCAGGCCCTTCCATAACTGTGCCATTATGACTAAGCTTTTTAGTGATGGAGGTGACAGCTTAGAACAGGGGTCGGCAGCCTTTCAGAAGTGCTGTGCCGAGTCTTCATTTATTCACTCTCATTTAAGGTTTCACGTGCCAGTCATACATTTTAATGTTTTTAGAAGGTATCTTTATAGGTTTATAATATATAACTAAACTATTGTTGTATGTAAAATAAATAAGGTTTTTAAAATGTTTAAGAAGCTTCAATGCAGAGCCCCCAGGACCAGTGGTCAGGACCCAGGCAGCGTGAGTGCCACTGAAAATCAGCTCACGTACTGCCTTCGGCACACGTGCCATAGGTTGCCTACCCCTGGCTTAGACTAAACTGATTTTTAGGGAGACATTAGGTTTTTTTCCTGCCATGAGGTAACTACAGGGCAGAGTTGTAAATTTGGCATTTCCTGACTGTTGAGTGCTGGCCTTTTCTCTACATTCTCTGAACAGAGGAGTTTTTTGTATATAATTTCCAAGGGTTTTTTAAAAGAAACTCTAATGCCTTCACCCCACCAAGATCCTGATTAAACCCAAACCCTTCAGTATGGCTGCACAGACCCTGCCTCCGTGAGTTGAAAGATTAGTTGTAGGTGCCGGCAGGTGTAGGCTCTTGTTCTCTGTGGCCCAGCCACAGCCTGTGTCGTACACTGAAACAGGAGTAGCCTTGTTTTAAAGACAGCATAGCTGAATCGGGAACCACACTGGCTCTCAGAAAGAAGCTGCCACAGCTAAGTGGTTGTCTTCCATATTAAACACCCGGGTTCTGTTCCCAGCGTGGCCAGGATACGAGCCACAGATGTCACGTACCAGAGGGGTAGCCATGTTAGTCCGGATCTGTAAAAAAGCGATAGACTCCCACGAAAACTCATGCTCCAATACATCTTGTTAGTCTATAAGGTGCCACAGGAGTCTGTCGTTTGTGAGCCACAGATGTGACCCCAGGTTTACGCTAGGCCAAGATCACTTAGTAGGAAAGTTCATGAATCAATAACAATCAATGCAGTCAGAAGACAGCTGTGAAATCATAGTCCCCCATCTGCTGCACCTTCCCTGAACCCCACAGGCAGCTAAGCGGCTGAGGAGCCATTTATCCGTGTCCTGGCTGGAAGAGCCGAGTGGGGTGATGCTTGTGCAGTACTCATTGAATGTTCAGGGGTTTTGACAGCAAGCTGCAGTCAGCAAATTGCAGATGAGAAATGACAATTTCCAGCTGCTCCTAATTGCCAGATCTGAACAGATTTACATGGGGCCAGCAAAAGGCATTTCCCTGACTCCAGTGTGTCCCTCTTGCTGAACTATGGAGTCCTGCTGCATATAATGGAGGAAGTAGAGGTCTCAAAAAACAGTCAGTAGAATTGTAAGGGAAAAGCGTAAGGTAACGAATATAGCCGTCGCTACCACGGCACCCTGCCGCTCTCTGGGTGGAGAACTGAAATGAATCCCTGAGCACAGCTTGTGGTACAGTCACTGCACACTTTCTCAGCATGCTAACAGTCACAGTGCTAACAATTGCTACTTCCATGTAAAGACTGTGGCTCAGAGCTCCTCTGTGGAAGTTGTTTATATTATGTACATGCGCTAGTTTTAGGTCTGTTTCTAATGTGGGGTGTAGGATTATTTTGTTCATTAGGGAAAGGTTGCTATTTGGCTGTGCTTGCACACTACGGTGAGGAATGCAAGGCGTCTCACTGGGTAGCTAGATGGGATCGATGCTATTTAGAGCCCTGAGGAACCCCTACAAGACACGCAAGGACTGGTCACAGAGGGACGATGAAAACCAGGAAAGAGGGTATGAAAATCAAGGGGTAAAAAGAATCAGAGCAATCAAGGGTAGTGCAGAAGTCCATGAGGAGGATGACAAAGTGCAAGCTCTGAGATTTGGACATGTCTCTGGAGATTTCAGGGAGAGCAGTTCCGGTGGGGACCGCATTGGCTGGCTCCAAGTGTAAACAGAGAGGAGGAAGGCAATGGCCAGTCCTCTGCGAGGTCAGAGAGTGGAGGGAGACAGTGGGGTAGGTGGAGAGACGAGCAAGGTTAAGGGGGAAATGGGACAGAGCTGGACAGGCGAGGGCCCAGGTAGAGGATAGGAAGTGGAGACTAGGCCATTAACCTGTGTCAGATCTCGTCAATAGCCTCTCTGAAGAGCAAGGTCTCCCAAGTGCCCATGGAACAGCCTGAAGCTTCAGAAACTGTTGTCCAACAACTTTCCACCTGTCCCCTATTTACTGTTGTGTTACACTGCCTTGAATCAGGGACCCCGGGGAGCTCAGCTCAGCTCAGCCAGGCCTGGGAGAGCGAGACCTGTATACTTCAGTGTTTGCAGGATGGGGGATGACTTACAGAGATAAGGATTTTTTCATACATTTTCAATTACAAAAGGGGGTCGAGGGGGGGGGGAATCACATGATACTGAAAGATCAAATTGAGTATTACAGGACTGTACAAGCATTTTAGGTAGAGGATTCTTTGGAAGGGCTGAAGCTAGTATACCCTAAAGGCTCAGAAACTAACAGAGCAAATTAAAAAACGCAATTTTTGTAATGTATTGACTTTTGGGTGAATAACTAATGATTTTGAATGCTTGTCCTTGTCAGTCTATCTTGGGGTTGCGTATCTGTATTTAGTAAACATGACAGTACAACTTTGTGCCCTTAAGGTCAGTTTTTTTTAAAGGTATTAATTTAGGCATCTAGTGGGATTTCAAAACACCTCGTTACATTCAATCTTTTAACTCATGTGAGCCCACAGAATAAACTTTTTCTTTTTTCATAACAAAGAGCAACCATTGACCATTACAAGCTAAGTTGCGCTATTGCAATACAAGCAGGAAATGTTACAGTAGGGGTGACAGCGGAAGACATGTATGCAGCGTGGGTGCGTGGGGGTCCCAGGTCTCAATGTGGCTCTTGAAATTCCCAGCAACTATTAATATTTTCAATGATTACAGACTATTGAACTATACATGAAACAGCACAATGCCATCCAGCTGCACAATGTTAAAATGGGTCAATGACAAAGTGCTAAAAATAACAGATTAAAAGTAAACAAGGTAAAGGTGTGAAATGCAGTTGCCAAAACCAGACAGGCCAATTCAGAACCGCAGCTAGGTCTGTGCGACTTGCTATGTGGTGGTGTGCACGCCTCCCGCTGTGCAGAGCACTGATAAGGGATTCTTTGCAGGCAGTGCTGTTGTAGACAGGGTGGTCCCGCGCTATTAGAAAGGGGTGGCGCAGGAGGGACTCTATTTTATTAGACCAACTTCTGCTGGGGAGAGAGACAAGCTTTCCAGCTGACCCAGATTCTCTGAAATGCTACAAAGGCAGGGGGAGGAGGGGAGCTGCTACACCCCTTGGCTTGAAGTGGTTTCCATCACATCCAGGGTTTACAGTTTGGTTCAATGGCTCTCAGCACCCCCTGTACAAATTGTTCCAGCTCCCCTGCTACAAAAATGAATGACAATGGTAAGGGGGTGGGGGTTGTGTGGGAAATGCTGGGGGGGGGGGCCTGCAACAGGGAGGACTGGGGGCTGCGCTGGATAATGCTGGCGAGCTGCACAGGGAGACAGGGGCTGCTGTGGGAATGCCTGGGGGCGCGCGTGGGGAAGAATGGGGGGCTGCGCCAGATAATGCTCGCGGGCTGCGGGCGCGGAGGCACTGGGGGGGAGGAGGCGAGAGGCTGCACCGAAAATGACTACGGCTGTGCGGGAAATGCCTGGGGGGGCTGCGCGGGGACCGACTTGAGGGGAGAGCATCCGGGGCTGTGCGGGGAGCGACAGGCGGGCTGCATCACCGCAAAATGCTTCGGGCGGGGCATGCGCGGGGAGAACATGGGGGGACAGGGGGCTGCACCGAATCGCTCAGGGGACTGCGCAGTGGGAGGATTCTCGGCGGGTGCGTCCGGGGGGGCCACGACGGGGGCGGCTGCACCGGAAAGTAGGTCGGGGCTGGGCGGGGAGGACTGGGGGCCGTGGGGGGACGAGAAACCGACGGGGGGCCTGCACCGGAAATGGTCGGGCTTGGCTTTGCGGGGAGACTGGGGGGGGCCGTGGGGGACGACGGGGGCTGCGGGGAAATGCTCCGGGGCTCGCGCGGGGACGGCCTGGGGAGGGCCGTGGGGGCACCGATCGGGGGGGCTCACCCGGAAAATGTGTCGGGGGCGTGCGACTGAGGAGGACTCGGGGGCAAACCCGGTAGGGGAGGAGGCGATCGGGGGCATGGACTGTACCCGGGCAATGCGGCGGCCCGTGTGCTTGCGGGGGGAGGAGCTGGTGGCACGAAGCTCCTGTGTGGGAGGAGGAGGGGGGCTGAACCCGCGGGAGAATGCTCGGGGGCGCGCGGGAGGAAGTGGGGGGGACGATGGGGGAGAAAAGCCACGAGGAGCGGGCTGCGCCGGAGCGACTGGGGTTCGGCGCACCTGTTCCTCGTGCGGGGCTGGCACGCAGCACCCGCCCCCAGGGCAGACCGGGACCAAGCCAGCTGCCCCTCCCCCCCTCCACTGACACGCAGACGGGCCCCGGCTACGCAACGCGGCCGCATCATCTCTCCGCTGCGCTCATGGCTGAGGCCGGCGTCGCACCTCGCCTACCGCCGACACTCGGAAGCCGAGAGGCCTCGCGCCGCGCGAATCCGCAGCGCCGCCCAGTACCGGAACGACGGACAATTGGCGGCCGAGTTGCGAGGGGAAGCGCGGGCCGCTGCGACTGGAGAAGGTGCCTGGCCCTCCGGCGCCCGTGCAGCGTCGGCGGGGGTGGCCCCGCGGGCTGCCCGGGGCGGCGGCGTCAGGGAGGGAGCCCGACAGCCCCCCCGCCATGCGCCGGGCCGGACGCCCGGGGCGGGGTCAGCCGCCCAGGCCCAGCCAAGGAATCTCCTGACAGCCGCGGGACGCTGCAGGGCCGGGAGGCCCGGAGGGTGTCTCCCGAGGGCCGTGGCGCGGGGCGCGCTGCGCTAGCGTGCAGGTTGGGAAGCGAGGAAGGAAGCCGAGGTCCCGCGGGGGGCGGATTGGCGGCGGGCGCGCGGGGTCGGAGAGTCCAGCGGCCCCGCAGGGGGCAGCGGCGGGGGGGTTGCTGTCCCGCAGCTGCGGAGTCCGCGCCGGGTCTCGGAGCCGCGATCTGAGCGTTCGTTGCAGTCGAAGCCCGTGTGAACGGCGTGTAACCGGTGCAGTGGTTTGAGGCCGGAGGCAGCATTCATCGCACTGTGACACTACTCTGAAACCCCAGGGTATTGACTATTTCGCTGCTGAGAACTTTGGTAAAACCCCTCAGCTATTGAACCGACCACACAATCCTAAAATGCCTCTGGAGGTGCCTAAAACCCCAGCTGTTTCCTACCCAGCTGCCCAAACCTCCAGCTTCACCTGGCAACTTTTGTGATCCATTGCCAGCACAAAACTCGGTGGCACATTATGAACACTGAAAATGTGAGGACAGTGAAGTGAGTGCAATGTAAGATCAGAGTAAATGACAGGGCAGCTGTTGCATGTTATTTCTTTCCCTGTTTCGTTTCAGTTTCTATTCTATATTAGCTGTTTGGGGCTAGCACCTTCTTTTTTTCTGCATTTATACAGTATGTGGCACAAAGGGATCTTGGCCCAGGGCTGGCGCTCATGGCTGTTACCACAGTATGTGTATAGAATACATATTGTCATCCACTGTTTAATTCAGAGGAAGCACCCACAGAATCCCAGCTCTGCTGTGCTTTGGAATCCAGGGACCGTGCTACAGGATTTAGATCTGGATGTGCCCTCCCTCTGCATCTCAGTATAGCCCTCCTTTCCATGCAGAGACCTCCCTCTAATTGTAGGAAGGATGATCCATTCCTTGTGTGATGTCTGCTTGTAGACAGTGACTCAGAGAACTGATCCAGATCCAGCTTAAGTTGCACAATGTTTCTACTTGTTACCAGCTCCCTTGGCCATGTGGGTAAATGATTCAGGCAGCATCTATTTATTCCTCCCCACTATCTGCCACATGGACTCAATTAGTCTCTCTTGCTGTGTAAATGGTTGTCAAGTATCGGAGAGGTAGCTGTGTTAGTCTGGATCTGTAAAAGCAGCAAAGAGTCCTGTGGCACCTTACAGATTAACAGATGTACTGGAGCATGAGCTTTCGTGAGTGAATGTGACATGCATCCGACAAAGTGGTATTCACCCACAAAAGCTCGTGTAAATGAATGTAACCCAGCATCATGAATAGTACAGAGATTGGTCTAGTCTGCAGGATCGTTGAGAACAGTGCTACGCACAGCATGTGTCATTAGGACCTTTGTTCACATTGATAAGTTTCCTGCTGACAGGCTGATTATTGGCCCCCAGCCATAAATAAGGCTGCAAGCCAGAGAGGAGCTTGAAATGCAGAAATGGCAACAGAAAAGCAAATTTAGTTTCTTGGTTCGCATGTTCCAAGGTATCATGTCCATGGTACTTGCCTCCATGTGAGATGATAGTTCCTTAGTCTGGCTCTGGTGAACCTTCCCATTCAGTACCAGGAAAACTCAGACAGTTTGCATGTAGTTTAGGGAATGACTGGGTCAGTGTGAATTGATATATTCATTGAGATTTATTTACTGTATGTGTATTGAACCTAGGAGATTCTGTTAATGACTTTTCCCCTTGGGGAATGATGGCGGATATTGAGCTATTTGCTGTACAAACACAGTGGGTGGCTGTCTCTGCCCTAAAGAACTTACAGTCCAAGCACACAAGACAGATCAAGTGTGGGAGGGAGAACAGAGGTGGTGACTTGCTTAAGGTGACACAACAGGTCGGTGGCAGGGCTGGGGGCAGAACATGCAGAGCTCTCCATCTCTAGTCCCCTCTCCTACCAGCTGGGTCCCAGAGGTTCTTCCCTGGAGAGCTCTCTCCCTGGAGAGCTCTCGACCGGGGTTCCTAGGTGGATCATAACTTGCTCCTGCCTCTTTCTCTCTGCGCAGACATTCCCCGTCATGGTGGGCGAGAGGAGGAATGGAAACCTGCTCGTACATCTGGGGCCCAAGCTGCAGGCCCACCCCGAGGAGCTGATCCGGCAGCGCCGGGGCCACGATGGCCACACCGAGTACCTGATTCGCTGGAGCATCCTCAGCTTGGAGGAGGGCCCAGGGAGCAGCACCAATGCCTGTTCGGCGGAGAACAAAGCGGAGAACATTCTGATGTGGATGTCGGCAGAGGAGGTTTATGCCAACTGCCCGACGCTGCTGGGCAAGAGGAAGCCCGAGGGGCAGCGGGTGAAGGAGGAGAAGGCGCCCAGCACGTTCCCTCCGGATGTCACTCTGGATGAGGCCTCGCTGCTGGAGATGAAGGCTGATGTCAGGAACCTAGTGCAACGGGCTAGCCGGCAGATGGCCGGGCCCATGGGCCCAGAGTCCTGCATCCTCAACACCATCCACGTGCTGAGCGCCTATGCCAGCATTGGCTCGCTGACGGGCGTCTTCAAGGAGACCGGGGCCCTGGACCTGCTGATGAAGATGCTGTGTAATGAAGAGAAGCAAATCCGCCGCAGTGCTGGCAAGATGCTGAGGGCCCTGGCTTCACACGACGCAGGTGAGATCTCCTGGCCAGGAGCCTCAGAGAAAGGCTGGGCCAGGCCCATCTGCTGAGCATGGTGTACTGGGGGGATCCTGGAGCTCTCTGGGAAGGGGAACAGATTGGAGCTGGGTTCCCTCAGGCAGCAGGATCTTCTCGGGGACCCAGTTCTCTTCTGGCTGGCTGGGGAGGAGTTGAGGCTGGGTACTGTTTCTAGTATGTGGGCTCAGTACTCTGAGAATCTGACTGGGTGGTGAGGGCCTGACTCTCACATCTCAAGGTTGCCCAGCAGAGTGTAGAACTCAGAGGCCTGAATGTGTTTCAAGGTGCCTCCTAGGGAGGGAGAAATCCCGTAATTGATCTCCAGACGCTTCCAAGGCCAGCAAACAGCAGAATTTCCTGGGAGGAATGAGGCAAGGTGAGAGCAGAGTGAGATGCTGAGGACAAGACACGGGGACTGCACTGCTGTGGGAGACCTGGGTTTAGTTCCAGTCTTTTGTCTGCTGTGGGTACTGAAGAGCCAGGCCCAGGCCCATCTACGGTGCTGCCCCAGGCAGTCTGGAGCAGCATTCTGGACTCTGAAGCCTATGTCGCTGTGTTACCTGGTACTCCTTGGAGAATCCCAGTGGAGTTTGGGAGCTTACACAAAATCTTCATTTCCTGCTTGCCGTTGTGTCCTATTTTATAAGATAAAACTTGATGCTAAAAACATTTTCGAGCCTCTTGTTAGCGCGTGGCTCAGGAATGTGGATTTTCTGTGTGCTCCTTGGAAGAGCCTGGTGGTTTCCCTGTCTGCCCCTCTTCTTTGGAAGGATTTTTTGGCTCATTCTGCCTCCCATTCCCCAAGGACACTTCTTGCTGGCAGTGACTAAGGCCAGGTCTACACTACAGACCTATGTCCACCCCCTGAGCGACTTTCTACCAACCTAACTCCCGTGTAGACAGCGTTATGTCAGTGGGGCAGCTACCGCCTCTCAGGGAGGTGGATTGCACTGACTGGAGCGCTCTCTCCTGTCGGTGTAAGAGAGTCTTCACTTAAACCTACACGGGTGCAGCAGGATTGGTGCAGCCATGCTGATGCAGCGTTTTAAATGCAGACCTGTCCTCGGTAACCAGGCAGCAAAGCTTCCTTCATGCCCAGCCCCAGCTATGTCTGCAGAGCTCTGGTGTTCCTAACAAAACACCAAACAGCAGGGGAGTTCCCACCCTACCGAGTTCCTAGCCTCTCTTTCCCATCTTTCTTTCCGTTCTTTCCATAGACTTTAATTTTTGTGGCACATTTGGTCTGTCTCTGGGCGTGAGAACAGCTAATAAACTGGTCCCATCAAAGATACTATCTCACCCATCTCCACCCCCTCGAGAACTCAGCCCTGGCAAGTGGACCCGTTCTTGTAGCCACAGCCAGCCTGTCGCTGTCTTTGTCTCTTTCCTTTTCCTCTGTGACCCCTTCAGGCAAGTGGGGTTGACAGCTAGCTCTGGTGGGAGGGCAGTGTCTGGTCCTGTGCAGTTTGATCTGGCCAGGGTACAGTAATAGTGCTGAACAGGCAGGTGGAGAGAGACTCAGCCCCTGTCACGCAGGGCTGGGGGGTGATAAGAGCCTAAGAAGCTGCACAGCAGTAAAACAAGCCTCTTCCCCTAGTTCTGAGCGATCCTCCCAAGAGGGGAGGGCAGCCTGGTTCTGAGCGATCCTCCCAAGAGGGGAGGGCAGCCTGGTTCTGAGCAGGAGACCCAGGAGAGGCTATTGCCATGTGAGGGCTTTGAGCCGAATGCTCTGGAATTAGACTGAGCAGGGGGAACCTCCTAAGCCACAAGACAAGTGTTTCCCCACAACGCATAGGCAGGAGTTTAAATAGACCAGCTCTGATGGGTTACCCGAGACAAGCTGCAGTACATCCAGGTCCCAGAACTAGACAGTCTCTTTCCAGAGGGTCAGGGATCAGAGTCTCCAAGCAAACATTTTGGAGCACTGGCCTCATCCATACAAACTTAGCCTGGTGGAGTATGATCGTGGATAAGCCGAAGTGAAATCCACTGTAAAGTTTTCCTAATGGCTCATTGGTGGCTGCAGTGAAATTCTCAGTGAGGTCTGTGGCTCCTAATGCTGTAATCTGGTGCCAGCTGTGGCTCTGTGAATGGGAAAGGGGCTCCTACATCAGGTCGGCTGTGACCTCTCAAATCTCAGGGCAGTAGCTCTCCGAGGGCACCTGCAGAGAAGGAGAAATGCCTGCTGCTAGCACCCAAGCCCCCCAAAAAGAGAGCGGGCTCCTTTCCCAGATGGAGTCATTTCTCCTGCCCTGGGACTAGTAGTAGGTGGTGTTGGCACAGGACGGGCAGGGTACCCATTGACGTGGTATCTGGACACCAGTGTATAGGCACAGAAGAGAGGTAGGTGCCTGGCACGGTAACGTGGCAGAGGAGGATACTGCTTGCACACTGTGCCTAATGCTTCCTCCAGCACCCACTGATCCTGTGCATAATGCCAAGTTATAGCCCTTGCAGAGAGCAGTTCAGGCCTGGGGACCAGGCTCAGATTTTCTTGCTGCCTTCCTGCCTGGCAAAGGGACACTGTACTAGCGGGTGTTTCAAGGGGATGCTTCAGAACTAGCCAAGGTTTCCCACTTTTGCTTCATCCCAGTCCCCGCCTTCCAGGGGTCCCTGAAGGCAAATGAACATAGTGGGGAGCAATCTTCCACCTACTCCGTATCGGTGCCGGTCAGTATATCTGTGAAACGCCATCAGAGCTGTGCCCGATGCTCTAAAGACAATGAAACAGGAAGAGTTCCCTGCCCAGTGAGTTTCCAGTCTAACAGGCTGGCTGTGTGTAAAAGATGTGGCACTGCGCAGGGCTGGGTGTGGTGGGGGTGAGAGCTGTTTGGCTGTGACTAAAAAAATATTGGTGCAGAGCTCTGCAAATTCTGTAGAGCAGCTGTCCAGAATGTGCGTGTTACCACCACCACTCCCACTAACCCTTGCCCTCTTGATATACAGGTATGTGTCTCGCTTCCGTGTCTGGGAGGCCATCTGACAGCTGCCCAGTTAGCAGCAGGGAGTGGTTGTGCTCCTAGCTGGGACAGAACTGAGTGGACGCAGCCTTGATGAGGTTGTTCCGGGGCTTGCAACTGCATGTCAGGGAATGGGCCTGGTGTGGAGAGGCCCAGGGTAGTGAGTGATGGAGTCAGGGAAAAGCACACGGGGGTCCTTCAGCTCAGTTCAGTGAGAGTTTATTCAGTAACAAACTCTGTCAGTGTAAGATGTAGCCAGACCCCTCAGATCCCACTGATATCAGTGGAAACAAGTGTGGGTCTTTAATTAGCCATTTGGGGGGGATTTTGCAGTGTGCTTGAACTGAGATTCCCCCTTCTGTTCTGGGCTGTCCAGAGGCAGCGGAGACCCCAGCTGGGGCAGGCAGGGAGCAATGCTGGTGCTGCATCAGACCATCTCAAATCCTTACATCTGCCATGATGATATTTGGATAGCTTAAAACAGCCTGACTTTTCTACCACACCCAAGGGGCGACCCCACAAAGAGGGGGCACATCTGTAATCTGCCTTTGCTGTCTTGGGTTATTAATGAGCAAAAACATTCTTCATGTTCTGAGCCCGTCTTCGCCAGCTGCCGGGGCTGTGCGCAGACTTTACACACACCCTCGGGAAGTGCCAAGCGTGGCACGTGGCAGTCCCAAAGGACACTGGTCAGAAAGTTATGAGCCCATCAATACAGGGTGATCAAATCCCAACAACACCTGCAAGGCAACCTGCAAAGGGTTTTAAAAACCTGCGCTTGTGCCTTTCAGGTTGTCTCTGATGACAGAAGGGGCCTGAAAGGGCTTTTTCCAAAACCAGGGGTTTTCTGTGGTTTGTTTTATTTTTCCTTACGATACAAGGCGTGTACGTTTGCTGGAGGACCTGCTGGATGTCTGAGAGGCATGGGCACTGAATCTAGCAGGCAGGGGGTTTGCAGTGCTCCTCGTCATTCAAGTGAGATGTTTTCAGGGAGCTTTAATAGTGATGCTGTTTTCCTGTCGACTGGTGCAGTTTTCACTCCCAAGTCCCCATTTCACTCATTCTTCAGTCAGTCCCACAACTGACAGGGCTCGGCTCCCTAATGCCAAACCTGAGGGGGACAGACTGTTTTGGGAGAGAGGAATGGCAGGGTCGGGCTTCTTTTGCCGTCAGAAAGCAGCAAAACAAAAGTACAAGCTTTTTATTTTACTTTGCAGGGTCACTGCCAGGTGTGGGCAGGTGCTCCCAGCTCATGGCTGCAATCTAGCTTTCATTGATTGCTTTTTGTTTCACTTCGGGCGGCGGGGGGCAGTAAACTCCGTGGCTCTCATTGACTCTTCTCCTCAGACAGGGACTTGGCCTCTTGCTGTGGGAAAAGCCTGGGGTACTGCAGGCCTTGGGACCTCTCCCGTGTTGTGATCGCCCTACGTTTTGGTTGGTTGTTTAGTGCCTGGGTGGTGGTTGGAAGGGTTTGGTGGAGGGGGGAACAGGTTTAAGTTGTCCAAGGGGGATAGGTGGTCAGGGGGTGTGTTAGGCTTTGTGTGGCTGATTCCCCTTTCTGGGGGCAGAGACACGCCTGAGGGGCAGCTGGGAGAAATGGAGAGAGGACAGGGCGCAGGTGCTGGGAAGATTGAGATACTCCTGAGGGGCAGCTGGGAGGGAAAGCACTCAGCTGGTGTGTGTCGCTGCTGCAGGGAGTCGGGCCTACGTTCTCCTGTCCCTGAGTCAGCAGGACGGCATTGAGCAGCACATGGACTTCGACAGTCGCTACACCCTCCTGGAGCTGTTTGCAGAGACCACGTCCTCCGAAGAGCACTGCATGTCCTTCGAGGGGATCCACCTGCCCCAGGTACCCGCAGGCCTGGCTAGCTTGGGGGAGGGGCACAGGAGCAGGGGGTTTCACTGGGCAGGGGGCGTGGAGACCTGTGTGGTGACAGGAGAGAGAGCTCAGAGGCCTATTGGGGAGGGGAGGGATGGCTCAGAGTGGGTAGGTTGGGGGAGGGTTGGCTCAGAGACCTGTTAGGGATGAGGGAGAGGAGGGTTGGTTCAGGGTGGGGAGGATGGGGGAGGGTTGGCTCAGGGTGGGCAGGACAGGGGGAGGTTGTGGGGAGGGTTGGCCCAGAGGCCTGTTAGGGATGGGGAAGAGGAGGGGTGGGCAAGGTGGCGGAGGCCTGTTGGGGTGGGTAGTGATGCTCCAGGACAGGTGGGTGGGCAGGCAGGGGGATGGGTGGGAAGCTCTCGTACCGTGGCTCTGACACCGTGTCTGTTGCAGATCCCTGGGAAGCTGCTGTTCTCGCTGGTGAAGCGCTATCTGTGCGTCACCTCTCTCGTGGACAAGCTCAACAGCAGCGCGGAGCTGGGCGGGGAGCATCAGGACTGAGCCGTGCCCTGCGCTCACGTCGGGGAGAGGAGCCGCATGCAGCGGGAGTTCGAGTTCAGCATGGCCATGGCCAATCTCATCTCCGAGCTGGTGCGGGTGATGGGCTGGGACCGCAGCCAGAGGATGGAGCTGCTGTCCCTGCAGGAGGGGCAGCCGCGGGTCGTCCGCTCCATCTTCCAGCCCAAGGCTCCCCCCTGCACCTCCGTCCAGGTGCCTCTGGTTACACCAAAGCCCTCGCCGTGCAAAAAGCAGGGCCCTGGGTTCCTGACTTTGTCTGACTTTGCCAGACGCAGCAGCTACGTGGAGTACGTGCAGGAGACCCTCAAGCCGGGGATGATGGTGCGCATGCTGGAGGACTACGAGGAGATCAGCGCTGGGGATGAGGGCGAGTTTCGCCAGAGCAATAATGGCATGCCCCCCGTGCAGGTGAGTGCCTGAGGAACGGAGGAACATGGGACTGGCACAGAGTAAGGGAGGAGGGTGAAACGCTGCAGGTGGCATTGCTTCCCATCCTCCCTTCCCCTGAGAGCCCCAGAACCTGGTGTTTGGCTTGGACTCTCTGTAGTTGGCTTCCTTTGATCCACAAACAGGCTGTGCTCCCCTGGCCGGGAGTGAACAGGTTTTTCATCCTCACGCTTCCCGTTCGTTTAGGAGAGCTGGCTGCAAGTGAGAGTCCGGTCTGGGAGGCTCCCTTCACACTATGCGTGCGCAGAGCAGCATGTGCTTGGTGCAAGGTCAGAGCTGCAGACAGAGCCCACCTGACTCAGGAGAAACTTAAGCAGCATCTCCAAGAGAAGTTTGCCGCTATGCCTACAGCTGATGATGATGATGAAAATTTGTGGGATTCAAAACTGCCATTCTCTCAGCATGTGCTGAGTCCATTGGATATGTCACCCACCATCACCAAGATTGGTTGATGAGAACGATGCTGAGATTCAGGGCTTGCTTGATGAGAAGAAACAAGCTCATTGCATGTAGCAAAGCAGCATATCACACCAGCAGAAGAGAGAGTCATTCAAGCAACTCAAGGCTGAAGTCCTAAGGAAAATCTGTGTCATCAGAAATAAGTGATGGCGAGAAAAGGCCAAGGAGATTGAGCTTTATTCTGATAAACATGACATGAGTTTTTTTCAGGCAATAAGAGCCATTTATGGTCCATGCTCCACCCACACCACTCTGAGGCTAAGACGGGTCAACGTATTTTAAGAAGAGTGAAGCCATCAAAGCCAGATGGAAGAAGCATTTTGAGTTAGTCCTGAACCATGAGTCAACTTTCTGTGATGCCACTATTGAATCTATACTTCAACGACATGAAAGAGAATCTCTTGCTGATCCATCCTCCCACCCTCCAGAAGAAGTAACGCGAGCCATTATGCAAACTAGGAACAACAAGGCAGCAGGGCCTGAAGTCTACAAGTTTGGAGGTGAAGAATTGGTAGGGAAGCTCCACAAACTTTTTCTTCATATCTGGTATAATGAGAAGATTCCAGAAGACTTGAGAAGTGCTAACATTGTTACAATCTTTAAGGAAGGAGATAAGTCGGAGTGTGGAAACTATCGAGGCATTGCCTTGCTATCTATGGCAGGGAAGATTTTTGCCTGTATTCTCTTAAACCCATTACTTCGCCTTGTTGAGGAAATATTGCTGGAATCTCAGTGTGGTTTTAGACCATCTTGTGGGACAACCGACATGATCTGTGTTGCCCACCAAAGCCAGGAAAAGTTTCGAGTGCAAAGTCGGAACCTGTACATGGCTTTCATCGATTTGACAAAGGCCTTTGACTCTGTCAATCACAAATCCTTATGGAAGGTACTGGCCAGATTTAGCTGCTCTCCAAAATTTATTAAGGTCGTAAGGCTTCTCCATGATCAGATAACTGCCACGGTTCTCTGAAATGGCTTTGAGATGGAACCTTTTGTCATAAAAACTGTGGTTTAACAAGGTTACATTATTGTCCCAACCCTGTTCTCTGTCTATTTAACAATCATTTTGGTCCTCGTTAAAGACCACCTCCCCAATGGAGCTGACATTCAATACAGAATGGATGGGAGGGTCTTTAATCTTCGATGTCTCCTCTCAAAGTCTAAAGTCTTCAGGGCATCCATTACTGATGTCTGTGTCATCCTCACGCACACTGAGAATGACCTTCAGTCCACACTGGATTTTCTTGCACAAGCTTACCAAAGCCTAGGACTCGCACTCACTATTGGGAAGACTAAAGTGCTCCATCAACTTGCCTTAGGCCTTTCACATGACCCACCACAAATCACCATCGAGGGTCAAACTTTGGAGACAGTTGAGCACTTTTTCTACCTCGGTAGCCAACTTTCTCAAAACTCAAAAATTGACAGTGAGATCCAGCACAGGATCCAGCGCGCAAGTGCTTCCTTCGGGAAATTGCTCCATCGCGTTTTCATGGACCGTGACCTACAGCAGGACACCAAGATCCAGGTCTAGAAGACAATTGTTGTTCCTACACTTCGCTATGGATGCGAAATCTGGATGACCTGTCGACAGCACCTCAAGAGCTTGGAGAGGTACCACCAATGATGCCTCCGGAAGATCCTTCGTGTCAAGTGGGAAGATAGCTGCTCCAACGCCAGCATCTTCACTGAAGCCAATGTCACCAGCATTGAAGCAATGATCCTCATCCACTGACTTCGCTGAGCCGGACATTGTGTGCAAGATGCCAGACTCTTGCCTGCCAAAACAAGCCCTCTACTCTCAGCTCATCCATGGCCAGAGATCCCGTGGTGGTCAGAGGAAATGCTACAAAGACGCACTGAAAGTGGAACTTATGAAAACTGATGTGGATGTCACAAGCTGGAAAGAACAAGCCACTAATCGATCCCAGTGGTGCCATTTCCTCCATCAGGCAGTAGCCTGCTTTGAGGAGAAGTGCCTGGCCCTTGAAGCTGAAAAGAGAGAGAAGGAAGGAAAAAGAGAGAACTTTCTCCCAGCAGGCAACTGGCCTGCCACAAAATATCTGTACCTACTGCAGGTATATTTGTGGGTCCAGGATCAGACTCTTGAGTCATCTCAGGACCCATATATAATTCCACGATAGAGATCATCCTCGAGTTGAGAGATCACTTACTTTAATCTGTTAGTAAATTCAGTTTGTGCTGATGCCCTGAGGGAGATAGTGGTTGAGGTAAAGGAGGTCAAGGGTTGTTGTTTTTTGTTTTTTTGTTTTTTTTTTTTTTAAGGTGGGAGAGACTAAAGCATGGTTGTCCTGGGAGGGGAATGAGCCGGAGGTGAGGGGGATCAGGGTGCGATAGGGTCACAGGGGCGGGGTAGAGGGGCTACAGGAAGAGAGAAGATGAGCTCTCAGGGTTCAGTGATTGGGGCCATGAGAGGGGGTGGTGGTGAGAAGCAGAGGGGGAAGGGACGTGAGGACTGGGCGGCAGAGGGATGGAGTTCCACTTGGATCTTGCGAGTTTTCTTCCCGCAGAAGTTAGGAGGATCCCAGGAGGAGGGGGATAAGAGGGAGCTGAAGGTGGCTGGTTGGTGAGCATGGTGCACAGCCATAGGAGAGGCCATTTGCAGCGGAGCAAGTCCTCCTGGGGCTGGGACATGTGCTAGAGGCCCTCCACTGTGCAGCAGTAGGAGTTGAGGAAGTGGATGGTGGGGCTAGGGCAGTGCTGGGGATCTTTGAGCTGGGTGAGTGTGGAGAGTCAGTGACTGTCACTGGAGAGGGTGGAGAGCGGAGAAGTCCTGGCAGTGCTGGGGGACGTCAGAGGCCGCTGGGTAGCGGGACAAGTAGAGGGTGCAGCAGGCTGTGTTGGAGCTGAGATTCTGGCCAGGCACAGGAGCCTCAGTGAGGGAAGGACCCGAGGGGAGCAGATTAGGCTGGTGCCCATTTTGGTGGGTGGGAGAGCTGCTCCTAGGCTGTGGTCAGGGAGGTGGGTGGCTAGAGGCCAGAAGGGTGGGATTGTGGCGCGCAAAAGAGGAGACGCTAGGAGTCCAGGCCAGAAAGAAAGGTGGTTGGAACGTTCCCATGGGCAGTAGATGACGGCACCATGGAGGGAGGGGAGAACAAAGTCAGATGCAGTGTTGATCTCACTCATTCGCTGCCGTTTGAAGAGGGATGTGGGGTGTTGGGAGAGGAGGCTGGTGCCCTCGCTCTGCTCCTTTGCAGAGGAAGCTGGGCTTGGGGAGTGGGGATGGAAGGAGTGACTGCAGTGTTGGGGGAAGTGCAGGTTTCAATGGGAGCTGGGATTTGCAAGGAGACAGGGTCCTGAATGGCTGTGATCTGTTGGGAGATTGACCAGACTGTACCCCTGTTAAATAGGGTACAGAATATCCAGCACCTAATGCTTGTTCCTTCAGACTGCAGGGCTGGGAGTCAGGAGATTTTCACCTGGACCAGTGGGTGTTGAGGAACTTTGAGCCCTGACCACACCTACTTCCGTTCCATGCTTCTCCATGGATCTCCTGGCCATGCTCCCTACCAGACTCTCCCTTCTCCCCACCATAGATCGGTCAACTCTCTCCACCCTGTGCGATGACTGGCCTGTGGGTTATGTGTGTATTCATGATGTTCATTGCTCGGCTTGCCATCTGGGGTTTGTTTGAACATTTCATGCATCTGTCTTGTGCTGTAGCATTGTCAGCTGAGCAGACCATATTACCTCACTCCCTGTCCCAGACTGCGCTTGTAATCAGTATTCTGTGGCCACTCTTCCCGCTCCATTTTCCCATTCCATTCTGCAGTGGTTTCCTCACTTGGCCTTGGACCATACTTAAGAATGGTGTTTGGATGCGGTTCCAGTTAGCAAGAGATCACTTGGTTTGCCCAACCCTGTTCCGGTGGGTGTTCTGGCTAAGGTCCCAGTGGAGATTGGAACGTGTTGCAAAGCATGGTGTGTCTGCAGCCAAACAGAGTTAGCGAGAAGTGCTTAAACATGCTTTCCAGTGTGTTTAGGAACCAAAAGCCATGGTAGATGGTGCCGTGCTGTCTGGAGTGACTCACGAGTGAGAATAGCAACCTCAGGGCACAAACCCCAAACTGGCTGTGGGTTGTGTAATTAGATTTCACCAACCAAGTAACAAGTGTAAATTTTGCAGGTCCTGTAACAGCTTACCTTGGAATCATGGACAGTCCCCTGGGGCATTCTGATCTACCTCACCACCCAGGCAAGCTTGTCTCTGTGATAGTCACTTTACACCAAAAATTGCAACAATATTTGGGTTGCTCCCAGTCCTCAAGGACCAGTGACTTACTCAGGTCAGTTGTATTTAGATTTCAAACCCAAGACTAGGCCTGTAGCTAACAAACTAACTTAGGGCAGGTCTATATTTAAAACGCTGCACTGGCACAGCTGTGCCACCGTAGTGCTTAAGTGAAGACACTTCTACACCGACGAGAGAGCGTCTCCTGTTGCTGTCATTAATCCGCCTCTGCGAGAGGCGATAACTGTGTCAACGGGAGAAACCCTCCTATCAACATCACGCTGTCTACACGGGGTTAAGCTGGTGTTACTAAATTGCTCAAGGTGTGGAGTTTTCACACCTCTGAGTGACGTAATTAGACTGATATAAGTCTGTAGTGTAGACCTGGTCTGTGATGTATTAAGTAAGAAAAGAAATGAGGGTTATTTACAAGGTTAAAACGGAAACATGCGCAACAATGAGTTACAGTCTTAGATTTAAATAGGTACTGTCAGCTTCTATAATAAGCAGCTGTGTGTATCCTTAAGGGCTGACCCAGGCCAAGCAGCATAGGGATCTCTTGTTTATGCTTAGAAATCTTTGCCCCTTAGAGTCCAGACAGCACAAAAGGACCCCAATTTCTTCTGGTCAGGGGTTTTTATTGCCACCCCCCTAGAGTCCAAGTCGATGGGATGAGTGCTTCTGAACGTAAACTCTTTGTGGGTGTGTGTGGAGCAATGGACAAAGTCTTCGCTCCACAATGGCCCAGTTGGATTCGGTAGGCCTTTCTGCTGGGCTGAAGGTAACACCTACTGTAGGAATCCAGCATTTTGCACTATGTGATGTTTTTTTTCCTGTTTGGGGAGTTAACGGCGTTTCAGAACAAACATTTTACAGTAACAGAGCAAACACCAAAGTTTTGCCTTATAGCATGAGATACAGATAGTAAAATTCATCCTACAAGCATTCCATAAAGTCTAATCACATTCCTATAACTCTGATATCTATTGTAACTATACCAACCCACAGGCGAGCCAGACCACTTTCCAGCTCCGTATTTGTCAGTGTTCAGTGAGGCCTTGGCACGAGCTGGCACCTGGTCTGCCCGCGTCACAGAGGGGGCTTTAGAATCCTGCCCAGATGTGGCCACAGCTCCTTTCTGTGACCCTGTGCCGTTTCCCACTTGACCCTACTCCATCTTCTCTGCTTTCTTTTCCTGTGCTTAAAACATGGGGCCACCATGAACTTTCTCTTCCCTCCTCTGTCAGTCCCCAACTTCCTCCAGAGCTCAGGCCTTCCCCAGACCAGCACTCTGTTTTGCATAGCCCATTATGCTATCTTCCTTGGCTGCCTCCGCCACCCTCACAACCTTCCTGGTCAGCTACGCTGAAACCATCTCCTTCCTTGAGATAGAGAGCGAGCCATTGTGTGTGACCAAGACAAGGAAGGCTAGATTTAAAAACCATCCTGACCCAGTCAGTGGCCTCTAAATCAGTAGCGTCCAGTCTTCCAGACCCCCCCACATGAAAAGGGCAACTATCCGGCATGTGTGCAGCATCTTCCACAGATGTGCAGTGAGCTGTCCTGGCTGCCCCCAGCATGATCAGTCTTGGTGCACCAAGCCGTGCCACACCTGAGCCTGAGAAGCTGGCTTTGGGAGCCCAGAGCCGGGTAGCTGCTCATCTGGCCTGGCGATGGTATAAAAGTTCCTGGTAATGGCTGTGGCTCTGTCCCGATCTTCCTGTCACTGGGGAGACTAGCTGATTGGAGAGTGTGCCGCAGTGTTCAGATAAGATGTCTGCTGTGCAGTTGATGTCTGGGTGCATCCCGATGTATTTAGAGTTGAAACTGTAAAAAAGATGTCTCTACAAGGTTCTAGGCACCTTACCTCATTCATTAGACAATAGAGTGAAATCCAGCAGCATTCCCGCAGGAGCTCAGCCAGCCAGTGCCTATGGAAACTTATTTCCATCCCCCGATTGCTGTGGGATGCATGTCCTCTGTCCTCTCCAGAAACCGTGTCAAATGGGGGTCTTTGTAACGTTACCAGGAAGTCACCAAATCTGAGCTCTTTTGGATCAAGGCGGGAAGCAAATTCCGGAGAAGGCCCTGCCAGCCATAACAAACAGTCCATCCCTTGCTGTTTCTCCTTCCTTCTTGACACCCTCACTTCTCCGTTCCGTGGCCTGGCCTCACTTGATCAGTCACTGTATACAGCCTCCGGCAGAGCCCTCATTTACCAGGCATGGAACTTTCACCGCATGGACTTGCTCCTCCCTGCTCGGAGCCTGTTTTTACCCACCAGCCATTCAGTTTCCATCCTCCACAATGAAATTCTGTCACTGGAGGTCCCCCTTTTCTTCCAGGCCCTTTACTCTCTCTAAAAATCTGTCATCCCATTGCACCTGCCCGCCTCTCCTGTCTACACTAGTATAACACACTCTCAATCCTTAAGTTAAAACTGGAGGATTGCTGGCACACCAATCATTTCACTGTCCTCCAGCCCACAGCTCTAGTGATCTAGGAGTTCTCCCTCTGCTTTCAGCTGATCATGAAAATCTTTACTTGTGGGCTCAGGCCTGTGCTTTGTCAGATGTTATTTGTGAAGGGCTTTTTCCCCTAAGGTCTTTAAAAAGTTCCTAGACTCTGACTCATCCTCCTTTTGTTATCTTTCTTCATAAGGGTTTTAAAAAGTCTGCGGCCTAGGAGGGCTGAAATTGTAAGTGTGAAGAAGGCGCTGTACTTTCAGAACCGTGTTCAGACTTGTAGACATGATGCCAGCTTTGTCAAAGCACTATCCTGTGCTTGAAAACTTGGCCGGGTACCGATCTCTGTGGAGAGCTAAGGCCTTTGCTTGGCTTGAAAGAAGTTGTTTTTGAGTCTGCTACGATGGGACAAGCTGGGGAGTGTCTGCAGAGCATGTACAGCAGAAAATGTCCCTAGCTGAGCACTTAGTGTTAGGTGTGCGCTCACACACTCACACACTCATCTAGTAGGAGAGCAGCTTTTAAATTCTATAAGCTGAGGCTGTGTCTGCACTGCAGATGAGAGCAGGCTTTCTGGTAGACAGATGCACAACCCCTGCTCTAGCTTGCACACAAATAGCAAGGTTGCACAGGCAGTGGCTTAGGCCAGCTGTCCGTGAGTGTGCCAAGGAGGCTGGGTGGCTTTGCACTGGCTTTGCTGCCCCGCTATCCCTGGCTACGCTGCTGTGTGTGGTGTCCTGGCTTGAGCAGAGCTGGTGTGAGTCTGTTGACCTGTGCTGGGAAGCTCATTCCCAGTTGCGGTGTAGACATACCCTGAATAAATCAAGAGCAAAGAGTTTCCAAGCAGCAGAAGCAAAGCTGGTAGAACTTATGTAAGTAGTTTCTGATGCTGTTTTTAAACAAGAACCTAGGAAACAGACGCAAAAGAGCTTGTTAATGCAGTACAGTATTAAGTTTACCAGTTTAAAATCAGGAAAGGCAAAGATTCCAACATCAGTATTGACTAAGCCACATTGTGTGTCCTGGATACCACAGAATGTGCCCGCATTTATACAGCTTAGTGGGTGAGATGGTGGCGGGCGTATTCCCTTTTCTATTTATAGAATGTGGGCATTGGGGAAGTGGCAGGTCTGATCACATGGGTCTGTTTCACCCACAGGTTTTGTGGCAATCTACAGGCCGGACTTACTGGGTGCACTGGCACATGGTGGAGATTATTGGCGCTGGAGAGCAGCCTGAAGAAGCTACTGCCCAGGAAAAGGTATCCAGTCTGACAGAGAACTTGACACTAACCACAGGTGAGGTTATGTGCACTGTATGTTATGTCCATGCTCTGCCTATTGCTTCCATATGCTTTGGGGTGTGCTTTGGAACTGGTCACGTTTCCTTTCCGGTATGAAGTGACTTAAATTTCTTCTGCAATTTTCCTAAAGAGAAAAGTGATTCTGCGTGTTCTGTATGGGGGTGACAGCTTGTCAGTCAGTGATATGACTTAGAGCTGCATGGGACATGTGCTCAGATAACAATAGGTGAAAAATGTCATTTAATACATTGACGTTACTTTAGACTGTGCACATAAACTCTAGTTAGAATTAAACTGAACTAACTGCTGAAACCAGCATGTTATGATATTTTGGCACTTGCTGCGAATGAAACCACCTGAAATTTGGTGCATATAACATCAAGAGGAATGAATAGAACAATGTAGGTTCATAAGTTTTAAAAGCCCTGGTGTGCTTTTTTTGGAGTTTGATAGGCTAAGGTTTTAAAAGCTGTTAGTAATTTTGGGTGTCTGCGTTTCTGGGGGTTCATCTTGAAGCACCTTAAAAGGTCTGGTTTTTCTAGGCAGGGTACTCAACAATTTCCTTTAAGGTGTCTTAAGATGAACACTCCAAAATTGAGGCACCCAAAATTTAGCCACTTTTGAAAATCTTTTTAATCTAGTCTGACCTCCTGCGTAACACATGATAGAGAATTGCCCCAGTAATTCCTGCATCAAACCCAACAACTTGTTGTTGAACTAGAATACATCTTTTAGACATCCAGTCTTGATGTAAAGACTCCAAGTGGCAGAGAGTAAGCTGTTTCAATCTTCAGTCACTCTCTCTGTTAGAAAAGTGTGCTTCTATTTCCAGTTTGGCTTTCTCCATCACTGACCCCTAGCCACTGGACCTTGTGATGTCTCTATCTGTTAAACTTTGCCTTAACACTAGCTTGCTTTGGCTTAAGTTAAACCGCTGCAAACCCTTATAGAGATTCTCTTATTTCAGTTTACACATGATTTAATTCAGTTTAGCTTATATCTATTCCTAGTCAAGCTAGTTTACCTGAAATAAACCTGATTTAAACTGGAATAAGTGTGGTCCCACAGCTTTGGCAATGCTTTAAATACATTCGTTTAAAATCACACCTTTATCCTGTGCACTCTTCATGTAGGCAAGCCCTTCTATTACCGAGCTCTCTCGTGATGATACTTCTCCCTGCGTAAGAACTTCCGGACCATGATCAGGGCTCCTTTTATCCTTCCTTTCAATAAGCTAAATTGGTGTAAGGCATGCCTACACTTGCCATTTAAAGTGGGAAAAGTCCCTTTTTTGCGCAAAAACCGTAGGAGTTTCTACACTTGCTAATGATTCAGAAGTTTCACTGCAGACAGAAAACCACCTCCACGAGAGGCGTACAGCTCTTACCAGTGATGCTTTTGCAATGATGTGCAAGTGGAGACACATTCTGCCTGTTTACAGACTTCTTAGCCTCCGGAGGATATCCCACAGGGCCTAGGTGACCATTCAGGCCAGCAGCTCAGCTGCTTTGACGCCAGGTAAACAGACGTCCACCCCTCCCCTGTAAACTCCCGGGAATTTAGAAATTCCCCTTCCTGGTTTCTTGGCAAGTGCCGACTTATCTGGCCAGGTGACAATGGCTGCTCCATGACAAACGATCCCCTGCTTGGAGCAATGCTGAGCTACTGTAGCTGATCAGTGTTTGGGGACAGGAGGCTGTGTAGTGACCCAGGTTGCCCCTTGATCAGCCTCACCCTTCCCATAAGACCTGTCATCAAACTGGAGAGAGCTGCACTGTGGGATAACTGTTCTCATCTGGGGATGCATGTGGAAATGAATGAGGACACAAACCAGTGCTCTTCTTTCACCAGTGAACCTGACGGTGCGAAAATGCTGCAAGTGTAGACATAGTCTCAGCTCTTTAAGAGTCTTGCATATTTTCCAGACTGTTGATCCTTCTTACGGCTCTTCTCTGACCTCTCCATTTTTGCAACATCCTTCTTAATGTGCGGCCGCTGGAACTGGACATGGTATTCTAGAAATGATTCATAGCATTTAAGGCCAGAAGGGAACCACTAGATCATCTAGTCCAGGGCCTCTCAACCTTTCCAGACTACTGGGCCCCTTACAGGAGTCTTTGTCTTGTGCACCCCTAGTTTAACCTGACTTAAAAACGACTTGCTTACAAAATCAGACCTAGAAATACAAGTGTCACAGCCACACAATTACTGAAAAATTGCTGACTCTCATTTTTACCATAGAATTATTAAAATAAATCAACTGAAATATAAATATTGTACTTGCATTTCAGTGTATAGTATACAGAGCAGTATAAACAAATCATTTTCTATGAAACTTTAGTTTGTACTGACTTCACCAGTGCTTTTTCTGTAGCTAGTTGTAAAACTAGGCAAATCTCTAGATGAGTAGATGTAACTCCTGGAAGACTCCTACATACCCCCGGCTGAGAATCGCTGCTCTAGTCTGACCTCCTGTGTAACGCAGGCCAGAGAACTGCACCAAGTTTACCCCAATATTGAGTTTAATAGATTGGGTTTAGCTAAAGCAGCTTCTAGAAAGGATTCCATCTTGCTTTGAAGAGATGGAAGATCCACCTTGGTAGTATGTTCCATGGGTTGATCATCCTCCCTGTTCAAAATCTGGGCCTTATTTCTAATTTGAATTTGTCTGGCTTCAGCTTCCAGACAATGGTTCTTGTTCTGCCTGTCTCTGGGGGATTAAAGAGCCCTTAGTACATGGTATTTTTTCCCCATGAAGGTACTTATACACCACAATCGAGTCCCCCTGCAGTCTCCTTTTTGATCAGCTAAGCAGACTGAGCACTTTAAGTCTCTCACTGTGAGACATTTTCTCCAAGCCTCTTGTTGTTTTGTGGCTCTTCTCTGCCGCCTCTCCAATTTTTCAACCTTCTTCTTAAAACGTGGACACCAGAACTGAACGCTGTATTCCAGCATCAGTCTCACTGGGGCTGTATATGGAGTCAAATCACATCCCTGCTCCTGTTCCCTCCTCCCGGGTTTATACCTCCTGGGTCGGATTAGCCCTTTTGGGCGCAGCGTTGCACCGGGAGCTTACATCAAGTTGCTGGTCCATTGTGACCCCTAAATCGTTTTCAAAGGGGCACTGTGGAAAAAACAGCATCTGGTCCCATAATTAAAGAGTGTATCATAATGTGAACACACAAGGGGGCTGAGTTAAGGTTGTACGGGAAACCTTAATTCTCGCGTTTCCTAACTTCTGAGTGCTTGGCTTTACGAGGTGTTCAGTTTTGTTGTGTGTAAATTGCTGGGTTTTTAAACTAGATTGAAAGGCAAACTGCAAATGCGAGTCAGTCTCCTGTAGGCTTCACAACTTCGAAAGGGAATTGTTTTGATTTTTAGGTGTTTATTAATATTCATAGTATCCAGTGCCTAGGAGCCTAGCACGGGGACCAGTTTTGTCACGGTGGTTGCCACAGGGACTAAGGCCTTGTCTGTACACACACGTCGTACTGCTGTAACTATCCTGACAGAGTTAAATTGCTACAGTCCCTGGTGTGGATGCAATTATACCAGGATGAACATGTTTATACCGATATCGGTTATTCCTACCTGGGAAGAGGACCAAGCTATCCCAGTATAAGGCACACTTATACCAGTATAATGGTCTAACTGTATTGGTAGAAATCACTCCCCTTTCTCGCCACCAGTGTAAAATCTGGGCCTAGATCAGGCCGATGCAAAACTAAGATCTCTGAGTACTCAGACCCCAAGCCACATCTGTTCACTGCTGTGGCTGAGCCCAGGACCCTCACCCCGGTTAATACAGCAGTGACCAAACGGGGCCTTTTATGCTTGCAGTTTTGGTGTGTGGGAAATCTCTGTACCTTGGTACTGGTACAGCCCTTTGGCCATTGTGTCTGAGCACCAAAAGCAGGTGCTTCTACTAAGCAAATGTCTGTTCTCTTCAGGTCCTTTTTTATTTTTCAATCCTCACAGACGTTCTCTGCTCCCCCGAGCGGAGCCTGCCAGTTAAGATGCTGCTTACTCCCTTCTTCCAGATGTTAGGGAGGCTGTTAAGTAAGACCTCTGATCTCCACAGTACCCCCCAGACGTCCCCCATTTCCTGCCCCCTTTCCTTTGTTGACAGTCCTCTAGCCAATGGTCAGTCTTTGTGATGGTGTCGCGTCCCCAAAATGATGAGTGTGACTGTAATAATTCTCCCCTTGCTGCGCCGCACCGGCCGCCTGGCATCTGTGGATTGAACTGAGCAGCTGGCTCTGACTAGTGAGCTCAGATTTCAATCAGTTTAAATGGAAATCCTTTTATTTAAATTCCTGCTGGATCTTCCCTTGTCGCTGAGCAGGAAGGTGGTGGTTGGTCCTGACAGCCACCCAGTGTTCTCTGTTCTTCCTTCATGTGCTTGCTCTGTGTGCGGGTAGATGGCAGGCTGGGAATCCAGCCAGCCTATTAAGAGACTGAATTCCCTTTGAATCCTGCCCCTTGGCTGCCTCACTGGCCCCGGCCAGCTGTCCCCTCCTGGCTCAGATGGCTCTGCAGCAGGGTAACTGTCCTGCTGAGGTGCTCAGGGTTTGTCTCTCTGCCTTGCTGTGCCCCCCTGCAGTGACCCAGACGTTTTACTGCAAGCCCCTTGGGGGGCTCTACTCCCTGCCCTATCTGACGGACCGACTGAGCGAGGACTCCGAGGCCCTGAGCCGGGCTGAGTGGTGGGAGCTGCTCTTCTTCGTGAAGAAGCTAGACCCCCACGAGCAGCAGGAGGTCGCCCAGCTCATCCGGCAGCACCAGGCAGTTCAGGGGATGGGGTGGTGCAGGGAGAAAGGACCTGGAGGAAGTAGTGACTGGGGGGTGAGTCAGATACCAGTGGAGTGACGCGGTGAGAACAGGTGAAATTGGAGTGTACGATGCGGCGGCCACAGGATGCACTGAGAACAGGAACTGGGAGCTTGGGGAAGGCGCGGAGCAGACCTGGGCTGTGCAGATTTGAACTCGGGGGATGTAAGTGGATGGACGGCGGGGAGAAGGTCGTGGGGGGGACCAAGGACTGTGGGTGGAATAGAGGGAGAACGAAAGAGGCCCAGGCCCAGGGAGAGAAACTGTGTCCAACAGACTCTGGATGGCAGGTCACAGGCATGGGGAGGTGCTGTCAGCAGCCACTCGGATATCGAGCTAGGACAAGAATTGGGCTTGTTTGGTTCTGGCTGGCCTGGGAATATCCTGGTGTTGGGTTGGTTCTGACTGGCCTGGGGATATCCCGGTTGGACTAGCCCAGGGTTGGGTTGGGTTGGTTCTGGCTGACCAGGGGCTATTGTGGATCAACTAACCCAGTTTTGGATCGGTTCTGGCTGGCCTGGGGACATTCTGATGTTGGGTCAATTCTGGCTGGTCTGGGGACATCCCGGTTGGACTAGCCCCAGGGTTGGGTTGGTTCTGGCTGGTCTGGGGACATCCCGGTTGGACTAGCCCCCAGGGTTGGGTCGGTTCTGGCTGGCCGGGGGACATGGGCCTGCTGAGCATTAACCCAGGCCCTGCATTTCCAGCTGTCGGAGCTGGATGAAGAAGCCCTGATCCAGCTGTCGGTACCGGTGGAGCTGGCCCAGAAAGTGCTGCAGGTGCTGAGCAAGCAGTGCC
The DNA here is from genome assembly GCF_003597395.2 of Chelonoidis abingdonii. Classification (NCBI taxonomy): domain Eukaryota; kingdom Metazoa; phylum Chordata; order Testudines; family Testudinidae; genus Chelonoidis; species Chelonoidis abingdonii. The sequence continues at coordinate 215,063,563 of NC_133771.1, read as the reverse complement.
AGGGCTGCACACTGAGTGACCTGCACAGCTCCCGTGTCTACAGCAAGTACTTCCTCCGCCCAGGGGGGGTGCAGCCGGGGGGCCTGGGGCTGGACGCAGCCCCCTCGGAGTGCGCCGAATCCCTGGTGTCCAAGAAACCAAAGACAGACCCTCCCACCGCCAGAGTGCCTGCCCCCGCCCCGGCCCCCCCGGAGAAATCCGACTGCCAGCTGTTCAGCGAGCTGCTGCGAGTGGAGGGGCTGCCCTGCCTGGAGATGGCGGAGGAGAAAGCCAAGGGTATGTGCCGGCCGGGGAGGGAGCTGCACGTGGCAGTGCTGGGTGCTGGGCTCTAGCTAAAGAGGGTCCCTGCAGGGCAAGGGGGATCTGGGCAGGGGAGACCCAGCGACTGGCTCAGGGAGGGGTGGGGCAGAGGAGCGATCCGTGGGGGGTAGGGAAGCGCCGCGGGGAGGGGCTGGCTGGAGGGTTTGTGGGGCAGCTGCGGGTTGACGGATGTTTTGTTCCTGGCCAGTGTTGTGCAGCGTGAAGGGGTCGGGGAAGAAGAACTCGTTGGAGAGGATTGCAGAGGTGGTGGAACTGATCCAGAGATCCAGCTCCGAGGTGGGGCTGCAGCTAGCTGGGCTCAGGTTCATTATCAAGATCCTGGAGGAGGAGACCGGGCGAGAGCGGCAGGTCATCAAACCCGAGGGCAGACTCACCATCAGGTCAGTTCTCTGGTGGGTCCTCTGAGCGTGCCCAGACCTGGAGATGGCAGGCCAGTGCCTCCCAGGAGAGAAGGGGCAGGAAAACCAGCTGCTCCTGTCTGCAGGGGCCGGCTGGTGGCGGGTGTCTGTCTCTGGCGTGGGCATTACCCGTGGGTTAGGTTTCTATTAGAGACGTGCCAGGGGTGCCAGTCAGGTCTGGGCGCCTGGGCTGTGCTCACGATCCTGGCTCCAGAACCTTACGGTCTAGCTACAGCAACGTACAAAGGGTTTGGGTGTGGGGGGCAACAGATCCACGTCACCGATTGTACGGCCGGCAGGGACCATTGTGATTGGCTGGGCTGATCCTGTGCATCGTGCAGGCCAGAGAGCATCACCCTGTCACTCCTGCCTGGGACTGAAGTCTCCTGGGTTAGTGGCCCATGGAGCCCAGTAGGTGGTGGGGTTTGGGCAGATGGCCCCTCCCAGCGTAGCGACCACAAACCGTGGAAAACTTGCCCCATCCCTGGGAAGCTGGTTCCATGGCCGGTCACCCTCCCTGGTAAACAAGTCTCTGATTTCCCGCTTGAACTTTGCTGTGGTTCTCCTTCCGCTTCTGTCTGCTGGATCAAAGAGTCCCCGTGTCAGCAGGGTTCTCCCCAGGCAGGTGCCTACAGACTGCGAGCAGATCTCCTCCCCCTTCGTCCGAGGAGCTGCCTGGATCCAGCCGCTTGTTGTGAGGCAGGTTTTTCAGCCCTGGGTGCTTGCAGCTCGTTTCTGACCCCTGTCCGGTAGCCCTGTACCAAGTGCGGACGCCGCCCGACCAAGGGGTGACTTGATCATGATGCGCAAGGACCTTTCTGGGGAGAAGACACTAGTGCTAACGGGCCCGTTAGTGTAGCAGAGATGGGCAGAACCACAACAGGTGTCTGGAGCTGAAGCCAGACATGTGCCTATGAGGCGTAAGGGCCAGCTATTTACCAGGGAGGGTGATGAGCTGGAAGAAACTAGCAGGGCAGGGGTGGATTCTGCACCTCTGGATAGCTGGAAATCAAACCTGGCTGCCCTGCTGGGGCTCCTGTGAGGGTTGGGGAGTGGGGGACATGGTGGGGCCAGGAGGGGTGGGAGGCCCGTAGGGGGCCCGGGGATGTGGTTTCTGGGCCAGAGCTGACCTGGAGCCACGCAGCAGGTCAGTCCCCAGTTGCCCAAGCCCGGCTCTTCACCCACCCGCCATTGCTCCCGGCAGGGAGAAGCTGGTGAAGATGCTGGTGGAGCTGCTGACCAACCAGGTGAAGGAGAAGCTGCTGGTGGTGCTGGCGCTCCGCCTGCTCTGCGTGCTGATGGCCAAGTACGACTGGCGCGTGCTCTTCGCCACAGAGGGCGGGGTGCGTGCCGTGCTGGCCTGCATGCAGGAGTACGCCCCCTCGGCGCTGGTCCAGCAGGCTGGCCTGGAGGTGAGTATGCGCCGGCAGCTGCGGGGCCAGGCATCTCTCGGGGGGAGAAGTGTGGCTCCCGGGGGAGGTGGTGGCTGTAGTGGGCTCAGGTGGGGACATGCCGGGATCCTGTGTGGGAGAGGGTGGGATGGGGTGGCCAGTGCTGGGATCCCAGGGGGATCCAGATGCATTGGGCAGCCTCGTGTTCTGTGCCCAGGGCTGGCGCTGCCGGCTCTCCTCCCTGA
>NC_133771.1:215056394-215059902 GCF_003597395.2 Chelonoidis abingdonii | reverse complement strand
GGTGGAGGATTCAGCAGAGGCTAGAGTCAAAGGGCCTGAATCTCCTCTCCCTGAAACCAGACATACGCCACTGTAACACCATGTGCTTACCTTAAGATGAATGACTTGGAAATCAGCCCTATTGACTCCAGTGGAGTTACTCCTGATTTACACTAGGATGAGTGAGAGGGAAATCAGTTGACTACAGTGAAGTATTTCTAACTTTTCTTACTGTTGGTACATTTGGGTGCTAATTTATTTTGCATAGCTAGAGATCAAACCAGAGCTCAGATCCTCACACTGGGAACTCCAAAGCTCAGTAGAGTTCAGTCCACCTACTCACTCTTGGGGGAAATAAAGTGACAGCGTTATCAACCACAATGTTTAGTTCTCAGTTAGGAATCAGCCTTTGAAGAGGTTGGAGTCACGCCAAACAGATTGCACTGTGAATGTGCATGGCGAAGGAGGAGCTGGTTGAAAGCTGTTTCTGACTCACAGCCCCATAGCTGCTGAAAGGAGAATGTTCTAGATAAGAAACCTAGGCTGGAGAACTTCCTATCAGAGGAATACTATCTCCTTTTATGGCTGCCTGGCTCAGTCGTACTTCTGTTTCCTGCTGGGCATTTCAGAAAATATCTTGTTGGCCATGATGTCCTGCAATCAATATGTGGCCATATGTTACCCACTGAACTATAGCACCATCAAGCACCATCAGCACCTCCATCTTCACCTACATCAGACCCTTGCAAGTCCCCTCTTTGTGGGCTTGTTCCCTGTCTGGTACTGAGAGAAAACCAGATGTAGTTTTGTCCAGTATCACGGACTAGGAAGGCATTCAAGGTCACACTGGTGGATGAGGACACAGCTTTCCCAGAAGTACCAGAATGTCTGATATTCTAGGAATGCATCAGTGACCAACCTACTTGAGGGCAGACTTGGGCAACATTTTTCCAAGCAATTGGCAGATTGTTTAACTCAGCTAAAAACATAGCAGCATCTGTCAATGGGAGGAAATGATTGAGAAACACCCAGAAAATCATGGCAGGTTATCCGATCGGGACCACATTAGCTGGACGAGGGAATGCGACACCCCCAACAGGTCCCTGACAAAATCTGACCTGGCAAGGGGGGCAGGGCAATTACCTGACCACTGAGAATGATCAGATTAGACAACTGGGATCAGGTTGCCAACAAAGAACAGCCAGCAACACACAAGAGAGATATATAATGGCCAGTGCACCTCAGAAGCCCCTGGCACAAATCATCCACCCCCCACACCCCTAATTGCAGATGCTCTCAGAGATGAAAAAGAAAAAAACAAAACCATCCCGAAATACACTGGGGAGGGAAGAATCCCTTCTGATAGAACATATCTGCAGGTGGACCGATTAAAAACACTACCCCAGGGGGGGTTGGGGGCTTGTAGAGGAGGCCCCTTGCCTCTTCAGCCCCGTCATAGCAACATCTCACTACCAGGACATGTTCCAACCTCTCTAAAATCACTATGTTCAACTTACCCGCCACGATTCTATTTGGAGGCGCCCATTCGAAAACCTGCCACTGGTGGGATAGAAACCTCCCGTAAATTTTATAGACCACTCAACCCGTTTCAACATGCCCCCATTCCTATCACTAGTCAACAAAAGTAAATAAGCAATAAACACGACCAAATGTACATGTAGCCAGCGCTGGATACAAGTCTGGCTCTTGTCCCATCTTTAATGGCTAGGCCACATGGTGGGTATTATACAGACAGTGAGGCCCAGTCACGGCTGGTGGCAATGGATATAGACAGCTCCACAAAAATGTTAAAAACAGTAGCTCAGATACTCGTCACAGATGCTCTAGTAATTGCTCTCTTAACGTCCACCAAAGTCATGGAAGTTACACGATGTGTTTGAGGATCTATACCCAAAAATGTTCGCTTCAGAACACTACCAAGTTTTTTGGTGGGGGTTTTGCATCCAGTCTGACTCCACGATCAAGGTTCCACGTGATAGCCACTCCTGATTTATACGCAACGACAAGCAAGACATACTCCAATCATTGTTTTTCCATCAGTGGCGGCATGGAACAGATTACGTGCTAGTGGCCAAGCAATGATAACTGGGGTGATTGTGGTCACAGAAATGAAACTCCTATTCTTTTTGTGCACACAATTTACACCCATTTTAATTCATAACTGGACCAGCTTTCTACGGTGAAAAATCACCCCAGCAGCATGATATTAGCGGTGGTATATCAGATGGAGTTAATTCTGGAACCTCTGCATTTGGTGCAACTTGAGACATCTGAAATGAGACCTGGTCGAGTGCAAGCTGTTTAGTGATGGAAATAACCTACATTAATGAACAAATACAACATAAGCAAAACTTTTATTTAAGATAAAGACAGAAAATGAGATTCTTGTCCTGAATTTAGGTTGACAGCCAACAGCAGTCATCCTCAAGGGAGCATTTTATTCAAATGCTCACAACTCTACATTCTATGCGTTCTATGCTGTAAGATAATTTGGATTTTCCGCCCCTCCAATGATTGGGTGGCTAATAACGAGCAGTAGAGAACCAGGCACAACCCCCACAAATCCAGAATGGCAGAATGGGGAAGCTGGAGGTGGGTTTCAGGGTACGGGCAAAGCCCAGTGCAAAACAACAAGAGGACCACCAGTGAGTAGGGAGGCAGGTGGAGAAACTTTAAAAAATGCGAGGGCCCTGCTCAGAGGGGATTCTCAACACATGATTTGAAGATCGAACATTGACGACACAGTGATAAAATAAGCAATTCCTAAGACAAACATGTCTAAAAGACAATAACCCCAGACTTCACTCCATATATGAGATGTTCACAGAGAGGTGAAGTTGACAGTAGCTGAGGGATCTCACAGATAAGAATGATCCACCATAGTTTGCTTGACAGTCAGTAAGCACTCCACAGGAAGTCAATGCAAATGTGTTCCTGGTGTTAGCCAGAGGTAGAGAATTCACTGATCAGGACACCCGGCTTGCCATTTGGAACACCCCTGCTATTACATCCTTGGTCTCATAGGTGTGGCAAGTGCTGGCAATGGCAAATACTCGGGTCAATGAATGCCACCATGAGACGGGTATCTAAAGAAGGTTAATGATCTGCTCCCAGCAAGGAAGATAAAAAGAAAAAGCTTGAGTAAAACACATCCAGCATAGAAATGGACTGATGTTCATGTGAGGACATCTACAAACGCTTTTCAATGAATGGCACGATATCGGATTTGGGGGATGGGGGAACAGAGACGAAGCCAAGGATACTAACGGTGGCACAGATTCATCAGGAAGAAGTACATGGGAAGGTTAAGGTTTTAGGTCGAAGCCTATAGAACATGAAGATGGTGACGTGGAAAGATTCCCAATGAGCTAGGCTGTCCAGGGATAACTCACTAGAAACACCAACAAAGTGCAAAAATTTCTCAGCTCCGCGAACTTACAGAGAATCGCCATGCGAGAAGGATACTCAAGTCATCGTGGTATTGGTTGGACATTTTGTTTCAAACAGG